>NW_024080648.1:5747806-6081146 GCF_003009895.1 Hyaena hyaena | reverse complement strand
GACCCACCAAGAGTCACCTCATCAGCATAAACTCAGGCATGGTCAAAAGAGGCTTATTATGAAAAATAAAAGATATTTGTCTTCTATCACTCAGGAAATTCCAAGTGTTTTTGAAACTCTTGTGTCAGGAACCAGGAACCAAGATCAAATATATATATGTATGTATATATACCCATACATATTTCTCATTATATCACAATGTCACACTCCTATTTTAAAAATACTTATGTGTGCCTACGAGCCAAGCATTATGCTAGGCTTTAGGGATCCTATGGTGAACAAAACCAAAATGGGCCTTCCTTTCACATTTTAATGGAGAAGGCAAATTAAAAAAAAAAAATTAAAATCAATGTACATTGCTCTGTGTACTATGATGAACAAAATTTAGGAGGTGAGGCAGAGAATAACAGGGAATGAGATCTGCATTTGATAAGGTGACCAATGAAAACTTCCCTGAGATGAAATTTAAATGGAAACTTTAAAAATGAGAAAAAAGAGGTGCCTGGGTGGCTCATTAGGTTAAGTGTCCAACTTCAGCTCCGGTCATGATCTCAGGGTTCACAAGTTCGAGCTCTGCATCAGGCTCTGTGCTGACAGCTCAGAGCCTGAAGCCTGCTTCGCATTCTGTGTCTCCCTCTCTCTCTGCCCCTCCCCCACTTGCACTCTCTCTCTCTCTCTCACCCAAAAATAAAAATAAAACATAAAAAAAAATTTTAAGTGAGAAGAAAGTAGCCATGCAGAATTATATAATAGGTCCTCAGTAAGTGATAGCTATTTATTAATAGACATATAAAATTATTGATTGGTATTTATTAATTATTTATGCAATTGTTACATAGTAGGAGCTCAGTATATATTAGTTCTCTGCACTTCCCCTTCCTCTGTGTCACCATTACTATCACTCAGGTCCAGTCAAGAAATAGTCACCATTACTATCACTCAGGTCCAGTCAAGAAATAGAAATCACATGAGGTATATCAACCACGGGGATTTAATATAGAGAATTTACTAACGGTGTTGGAAGGCTGAAAGAGCTAAAAGGAATACTGAGGTCATCTAGAGGGTTGCAGGAAGCAACTAACACTTCTAGTGCTAAAATAACTAAAGGGAAAAAAAAAACAAACAAAAAGAAAAGGGGCGCCTGAGTGGCTTAGTCGGTTAAGTGTCCGACTTTAGCTTAGGCCATGATCTCGCGGTTGGTGGGTTCGAGCCCCGCTTCGGGCTCTGTGCTGACTGCCAGCTCAGAGCCTGGAGCCTGTTTCAGATTCTGTGTCTCCCTCTCTCTCTGACCCTCCCCTGCTCATGCTGTCTCTCTCTCTCTCTCCTAGAAATAAATAAATAAAATAAAATAAAATAAAATTAAAATAACTAAAGGGAAGGGGTTGGGAGATACCAGAACCCAGGAATGTGGAGGAGTGGCTCATGGAGAGAAAGCATCACTCAGGTGCTATTGATATTTCTGAGGGGACTTGATGAGGTTGGTTCTCAAGGAGCACCCCATTAGATTGAAGCTGACACCAACTGCTGTTCCTGAAGCAAGGTGCTCTTGTTGGGGAGTGTGGACTGGAAGAGCAAGTTATCACAAGAAGGAAGTCCCTTCCCCTACTTCTACAACCTCCAAGTCTCCTCCTAAGTGCCCACTATTTGCAGAGCCAGGCAGGAAGCCAGTAAGCAAGGTACACTATGAGAGGTACATTGCAGTGTCCAGACCCAGAATAATAGAGAAGAGTATTCAAGGGTGGATTTGGAGCTAAGAAAAAACAGGCAAAGGACTAAGGTTGTCCAAGCTGGTCCTACTTACCTCATATGTTTTTTCTAGCATGTGATCTAGTATACCACTTGTCCTGATTATCTGTTATTATTTTTTAAGAAACAATTTTTATTTTTGAAAATAGTTTCTGAATATAACTGTTATTTATGTTTACCAATAAAACTGTGACCAGGTATATATATGTAATATAATACCTAGAGCAAACACTAAAAAGCTAATTAAGAGATATACTAAAAAAAAAAAAAAACAATAATAAATAGGTGGAATTGTGAAAAATGTTAAAGTAAAGGAAAATACAAAAATAAAATGGAAAAATTAAAGAGAAAAAACAAAAAACAAAAAATAAAATAAAACACCTAATCCATAACATATCAGTATATCAATAATGACATTAAATATAAATGGCCTTAATTCACCCATTAGAAGAAATTGGCAGAAAGCATAAAAAAATGTTAAACTCTGTAATGTCTGTAAGAAACATACTTCAAATATAATAACACAGGGAGGTTGAAAGTAAAAGGATGGATATGCTATATCATGCAAGCATTAATCAAAACAAATCAAGGAAGTTAAAAAATGGACAATAACAAGTGTTGGTGAGAATATGGAGGAATTGGACCCCTCACACATTGTTGGTGGGATTATAAAATGGTACATTCACATTGTAAAAATAGTTTGGAAATTCCTCAAAAAAGGTAAACATAGTGCTACCATATAACTCAGCAATTCCACTCCTAGGTATGTATCCAGTGAGAGTGGAAACATGTCCACACAAAACCTTGTATACAGATGTTCAAACTACCATTATTCATTATTCATAGTATTCATAACACCTAAAAGGAGAGACACCCTGAATGTTCATCAAATGATGAGTGGATAAACAAAATGTGTATATCCATAAAATGAAGTGTATAAAAAGGAGAAGGCCATAAAAAGAAATAAACTCTTATTAGTGCTACAACATGGATGAACCTTGAAAAGATTATGCTGAATCAGAATACATATTCTTTTCAAGTCCACGTGGAATATTCTCCAGAATAGATCACATATTAGGCTACAAAACAAGTCTCAACAAATTCAAAAAGACTGAAGTCATACCATGTGTCTTCTCTGACCATGATGCTATGAAACTAGAAATCAACCACACACACACACACACACACACACACACACACACACTATATGAACACAAATACATGAAGATTAAATAATATACTACTAAACAATGAATGGGTCGACCAACAAATCAAAGAAGAAACTTAAAATAACATGAAGACAAGTGAAAATGAAAACACAATGGTTCAAAACCTTTGGGATGTAGCAAAAACTGTTCTAAAAAGGAAAGTTTATAGCAAGACAGGCCTACATCAAAAAGCAAGAAAAATCTCCAATAAACCTACACCTACACCTACAGGAGCTAGAAAAAGAAGAGACAAAACTCAAAACCAGTAGGAGGAAGGAAATAAGAAAGGTTAGAGCAGAAATAAACAAACTAGAACTAAAAAAAACAATTGAACAAATCAGTGAAATCAGAAGCTTATTCTTTGAAAAGATCCACAAAATTCATAAACTTTTAGCCAGACTCATGAGAGAGAGAAAGAGAGAGAGAGAGAGAGAGAGAGAGAACTCAAAATCAAAATCAAAAAATGAAAGAGGAGAAATAACAACTGACACCACAGAAATACAATAATAAGAAACTATTATGAAAAACTATATTCCTACAAATTGGACAAACTAGAAAATTTGAATGGACCAACAACCAGCAATGAAATTGAATCCGTAATCAAAACTCTCTCAACAAACAAAAGTGCAAGATCAGACAGATTCATAGGTGAGTTCTACTAAGCATTTAAAGAAAAGTTAATAGCTATTCTCATCAAACTATTCCCAAAAAAATTGAAGAGGAAGGAAAGCTTCCATTCATTGTATGAGGCCAGCATTACCCAGATACCAAAACCAGATAAAGATACTACAAAAAAAGTATAGGCCAATATCTCTGATGAATATAGATGCATAGCTCCTCAATGAACTATTAGCACAACAAATCCAACAATATATTTTAAAAAGTCATTCACCATGATCAAGTGGTATTTATTCCTGGGATGCAAGGATTTCAATATTTACAAATCAAACAATTTGATACATCACATCAACAAGAGAAAGGATTAAAAGCCATATGATCGAAGCACCTGGATGGCTCAGTCAGTTGAGTGTCTCACTTTGGCTCAGGTCATAATCTCACGGTTTGTGAGTTCATGAACTCGAGCCCCATGTCTGTGTTCTGTTCTGACAGCACAGAGCTTGGAGCCTGCTTCGAGTTCTGTGTCTCCCTTTCTCTCTGCCCCTCCCCTGCTCATGCTCTGTCTCTCTGAAAAATAAATAAACATTAATTAATAAATAAATAAATAAATAAATAAATAAAACCCATATGATCACTTTAATAGATGTAGAAAAAACATCTGACAAAGTACAATATCCATTCATTATAAAAACTCTCAACAAAGTAGGTTTAGAGGGAACATACCTCAATGTAATAAAGGACAGCTATGAAAAACCCAGCTACCATCATACTCAATGGTGAAAATCTGAGAGCTTTTCCCCTAAGATCAGGAACAAGGCAAGGATGTCTACTCTCATCAATTTTATTCAACATAGTATTAGAAGTCCTAATTACAGCAGTCAGAAAAAGAAAGGAGAGAGAGAGAGAGAGAGAGGAAAGGCATCCAAATTGATATGGAAGAAATCAAATTTGCACTATTTGCAGATGACAAATACTGTATATAGAAAACCCTAAAGTCTCCACCCAAAACCTACAAAACTGATAATTACATAAGGTCTCAGAATGCAACATCAACATACAGAAATCTATTGCATTTCTGTGCTCGCTTCGGCAACACATATACTAAAATTGGAACGATACAGAGAAGATTAGCATGGCCCCTGCGCAAGGATGACATGCATATTCGTGAAGCGTTCCATATTTTTCTGGGTGTTATATGGAAACCAACTTGACAATAAACTATTTGTAAAAAAAAAAAAAAAAAGAAAGAAAGAAAAAAAGAAATCTATTGCATTTCTATACACTAATAATGAAGCAGCAGAAAGAGAAATTAAGAAAATAATCCCATTTACAATTGAACCCAAAATAATAAAATATCTAGGAATGAACTTAACCAAAGAAGTGAAAGACCTGTATTTTGAAAACTATAAAATCTTGATGAAAGAAATTAAAGACAAAACAAACAAATGGAAAGATATTCCATGCTCATGGATTCGAAGAATAAATATTGTTAAAATGTCTATACTACCCAAAGCAATCTACACATTAATGCAATCCCTATCAAAATACCAGCAGCAATCCTAAAATTTGTATGGAACTACAATAGACCCCAAATAGCCAAAGCAATCTTGAAAAAAACAAAACAAAACTGGAGGTATCACATTTGCAGACTTCAAGTTACATTTCAATGCTGCAGTAATCAAAACAGTATGGTACTGGCACAAAAACAGAAAAATAGATCAATGGAACAGAAGAGAGCCCAGAAATAAACCCATGATTATATGATCAATTAGTCTTTGAGAAAGAAGGCAAGAATATGCAATCGGAAAAAGACAGTCTCTTCAACAAATGGTGCTGGGAAAACTGGACAGCTGCATGCAAAAGAATGAAATTGGGCCACTTTCTTATACCGTACACAAAAATAAAATGGATTAAAGACCTAATGTGAGATCTGAAACCATAAAAACCCTGGAAGAGAGAACAGACAGCAATTTCTCTGCCATTAGCCCTAGCAATATTTCTAGATCTATCTCCTGAGACAAGAGAAACAAAAGCAAAAATAAACTATTGGGACTATATCAAAATAAAATTCTTCTGCATAACAAAGGAAACAATCAACAAAACTAAAGACAGCCTACTGAATGGGAAAAGATGTTTGCAAATGACATATCTAATAAAGAGTTAGTATCCAAAATATATAAAGAACTTACACAACTCAACACCAAAAGAACAAATAACCCAATTAAAAACAGGCACAAGGTATGCACAGACATTTCTCCAAAGAAGGCATCTAGATGACCAATAGACACATGAAAAGATGTTCAACATCACTCACTGTCAGGGAAATGCAAATCAAAACCACAATAAGATATCACCTCTTACCTGTCAGAATGGCTAAAATCTACAAGAAATAACAAGTGTTGGCAAGGATGTGGAGCAAAAGGAATCTTCATACACTGCTGGTGGGAATTCCAACTGATGCAGTGATTGTGGAAAACAGTATGGGGATTCTTCAAAAAATTGAAAAGAGGATGACCATATGACAGTAATTCCACTAGTGAATATTTACCCAAAGAATACAAAAACACTAAATTCAAAAAGACTATAGTCTTACTATAGTATTATAGTATACGCACCCCTATGCTTACTATAGTATTATTTACAATAGCCAAATAATGGAAGCAGCCCAAGTATCCATTGATAGATAAACAAAAGCATATACATATGACAGTATAATACTGTCATAAAAAGAATGAAATCTTGCCATCTGCACCAACATGGGTGGATCTAGAGATATAAAATTAAATGAAACAAGTCAGTTGGAGAAAGACAAGTTATTATATGATTTCACTCATATGTGGAATTTCAGAAACAAACAAAGGAAAAAAGAGAAACCAAAAATCAAACTTTTTTTTTAATGTTTTATTTATTTTTAGGAGAGAAAGAGAGAGACAGCGTGAGCGGGGGAGGGGGGAAGGGTCAGAGAGAGAGGGAGTCACAGACTGAAACAGGCTCCAGGCTCTGAGCTGGCAGTCAGCACAGAGACTGACGCGGGGCTCGAACCCACGAACCGTGAGATCATGACCCAAGTGAAAGTCGGACGCTTAACCGACTAAGCCACCCAGGCGCCCCAAAATCAAACTCTTAACTATAGAGAACAAACAGATGGTTACTAGAGGGGATGTAGGTGGGGGGATGGGTAAAATAGGGGATGGGGATTAAGAGTATATTTATGATGAGCATGGACTAATGTATAGGATTGTTGAATCATTATATTGTACACCTGAGACTAACATGACACTGTATGTTAACTATACTAGAAGTTAAATTAAAAAGATTATAGTGAATAAAGAAGCCAGTCATAAACTCATATATTGGATGATTCCTTTTTTATGAAATGTCCAGAACAGGTAAATCTACTGAAACCAAAAGAAGGGTATTGTTCTCCAGGGACTAGAGAGGAAAGGGGAAATGGAGAGTGCTAATGAGTATGAGGTTTCATTTTGGGGTGATGACAATGACCTGAAATTCAACAGTGATGATAGGTGAATTTTATGGTATATAAATCACAACTCAATAAAGTTGTCTTTTTTTTTTTTTAAAGAAAGCAGAGTACCTATATTAATATTGGATAAGGAAGACTTCAGAGCAAAATAATTACCAGGAACAGAGAAGAATAGAGAGAAGAAAAGAAAAGAAAAAGGAGAAAGAGAGAAAGAAACAAAGAAATTTTTAAAACTTTTAAATGCCATTGTTTTTTATATGTACTGATGTGGTAAAACAAATTTGTCAATCAAAAATAACTATTTAAGGGGCACCTGGGTGGCTCAGTCAGTTAAGCGTCCGATTCCGGCTCAGGTCATAATCTCACAGTTCATGGGTTTGAGGCCCACGTCAGGCTCTGTGCTAACAGCTCAGACCCTGGAGCCTGCTTCAGATTCTGTGTCTCCCTCTCTCTCTGCCCCTCCCCAGCTCTCTCTCTCTCTTTCTCAAAAATAAGTAAACATTAAAAAACTTTTAAAAATTATAAAAAATGATTATTTAAAATATAATTTTAAGGGTTTTTTTTCTTTTTTACATTCTCAAAATTTTGGGGGTTAGTTTCATTAATTTTCTTTATTGTTTGTTCTTTATTTCACTTATTTCTGCTCTAATTTTCTAATCTTTATTGTTTCCTTTCTTCTTCCTTTCGGTGTAATTTGCTCTGGGTTTTGTTTTGTTTTGTTTTTTGCATTTCTTAAGGTAGAAGTTTAGGTTATTGGTTTTAGCCCTTTCTCTTTTTCAATATAGGCACTTACAGATTTCCCTCTAAGCACTGCTTCAGCTTCATCCCATAAGTTTTGTTAAGTTGCATCTTTGTTTTCATTCATCTCAAAGTGTTTTGTTTTGTTTTTTAATATTTTTATTTATTTCTAGGAGAGAGAGAGAGAGAGAGAGAGCGTGAGCAGGGGAGGGTCAGAGAGAGAGGGAGACACAGACTCTGAAACAGGCTCCAGGCCCTGAACTGGCTGTCAGCACAGAGCCTGACATGGGGCTCGAACCCACGAACCGCGAGATCGTGACCTAAGCGAAAGTCGGATGCTTAACCGACTAAGCCACCCAGGCGCCCCTCAAAGTGTTTTTTAACTTTTGATTCCTTCTTCGATCTGTTGGTTATTTAGGAGTATGTTTAATTATGTATTTTTGAATGTTCCAAATTTCTTTCTTTTATTAATTTCTAATTTCATCCCATTTAATCAGAGAACACAAAGGTATACAGGTACCTTTACCGGAGTTGTTTGTATCTTTGTGTGTTATACCCAAATCACGAGTCCCCTGAGACCTCCAAGGAGCCGACACCAATGCAAGTACATATGGGTCTTTATTACAAGCTGGAGCAGGGGCTCACCTGTCAACTGGTGCAGTGGCAGCAAGGTGAAGCCTGGAACAATAGCGAGCAGTGTTTTTATGGGGTAAGGGACGGGGGTGTTACAGTGCTCACGTTGTACGTTGTACGTATAGCATCATCACGTAAGCACCACTCATAATTGTACAGCACCCATGGTAACAGTTTTGACCTCAGTATCTGTGAGGTGTTCGTTACTTTTGGCGGGACCCAATCATGACCTTTGAGAATCCTTTGAAAACGACCAATTATGAGGTGAGTTCAAAGGGCCCACGTGGGGTTTTAGGCAAGTGATGAGTGATTAGCTAGTTTGTACAAAGTAACTATCTATAATCCTCAGCCCCTGACTCAGACCACAGGAATGTTTTTAACTTCTTTTGATTGGCTGATCTGAGGGTGGTCGGAGGGTGGCTTCAGCCTTGAGCAATCTGAGGCTTTTCCTGGAACTGGGCTACGTGCAGCCCAAGGTTGCTCTTAATGGAGGCCTTAATCTCAAAATGATGTTACTTAGGCTCCTCAGTGAGGATTGGAGTTACTGTCTAGTGTCCTTTCATTTCAACTTGAAGAGTCTTTTTGAGCATCTCTCTCTTTCCCTCTTTTTAAAAAAAGTTTATTTATTTATTTTGGGAGAGAGAGAGAGCATGAGCAGGGGAGAGCCAGAGAGAAAGGGCCAGAGAGAATCCCAAGCAGGCTCGGGGCTTGAACCCCCAACCCATGAGGTCACGACCTGAGCCAACACTGAGAGTTGGATGCTTAACTGACTTAGCCGCCTAGGTACTCCTCCCTCTTTTTTTTTTTTTTTTTTTAATGATTTTATTTATAAGTAATCTCTATGCCCAATGTGGAACTCAAACCACCACCCCAAGATCAAGAGTTGCATGCTCCACCGACTGAACCAGCCAGGGTCCCCGAGCATCTCTCTTAAGGCAGGTTTGCTAACAATGAATTCTCTTATTCATTTTTAAAAAATTCTGATTGTCTTAATTTCTCCTTCTTTTTTAAACGATAGCTGTGCCGAATATAGAATTATTTGTTGACAGTCTTTTTTCCTCCAGTACTTTGAATATGTCACTCCACTGTCTCCTGGTCTCCATGTTTCTGATAAGGAAGCATCCATTAATCTTACTGAGGATTCCTTGTATGTGATAAGTCAGTTCTCTCATGCTGCTTTCAAGATTCTTTCTTTGACTTTAGCTTTCAGTAGTTCAATTATGATGTGTCTAGGTGGTGACCACTTTGTGTTTATCCCACTTGGGGTTTGGTAAGGTTCTTGGATTAAAGATTAACATTTTCCATCAAATTTGACAAATTTTTGGTCATTACTTCTTTAAATATTCTTTACGCCCCTTCCTCTCATCTCTCATTTGAGGTTTCCAGTATGTGTATGTTAGTTTTCAATTTTTTTTTAATGTTTACATATTTTTGAGAGAGAGAGAGACAGAGCACGAGTAGAGGAAGTGCAGAGAGAGAGGGAGACACAGAATTTGAAGCAGGTTCCAGGTTCTGAGATGGCAGCACAGACCTGAACATGGGACTTGAACTCACAGACTGGAGATCATGACCTGAGCTGAAGTTGGCTGCTTAACTGACTGAACCACCCAGGCGCCCCGTGTTAGTTTATTTGACGGTAACCCACAAATCTCTGAGGCTCTGTCCATTTTTCTTCATTTTTTTTTTTTTATTTCTCAGTTTGGGTTATCTCAATTCACAACCCTCAAGTTTGCTAATTCTTCTGCCCTCAAATCTGCTGTTGTGTCTCCTAGTGGATTTTTTATTTGTTACTGCACTTTTAAACTTCAGAATTTCTATTTGGTTCTCTATGATTTCTGTATCTTAAGTTGATATTGCCCATATGGTGAGACATTGTTTTCATAAGTTGGTTAGACATACTTTCCTTTATTTTTTTGAACATGTTTATAATAGTTGATTTAAAATCTTTGTCTAGTAAGTCCAGTGTCTAGACTTCCTCAGGGACAGTTTTTATGAACTGCTTTTCTTTCTGTGTATGAGCCACACTTTTCTGTTTCTTTCATGTTTCTTAATTTTTTGTTGAAAGCTAGACATTTTAGGGGTGCCTGGGTGGCTCAGTCAGTTAAGCGTCGGACTTTGGCTCACGTCATGATCTCGCGGTTTGTGGGTTCAAGCCCCGCAACAGGTTCTGTGCTGACAGCTCAGAGCCTGAAGCCTGTTTCAGATTCTGTGTCTTCCTCTCTCTCTGCCCCTCCCTGCTCATGCTCTGTCTCTCTCAGTCTCAAAAATAAATAAACTATAAAAAAAAAAACCCTAGACATTTTAAAGAATATAATCAGCAACTCTAGCTATCAGGCTCCCCCTGCCGAGCATCTAGTTTTGTTGCAGTTTCTGTTTTGCTATTTGTTTGTTGAGTGATTTTTCTGAAACTAGTTTTGCAAAGTCTGTATTTTTTGTCACGTGCGGCCCCTGAATTCTTCGCTTAGCAGTCGGGTGGTAGATATCTCTTTAAATTCTCTAAACCAATGTATCTCCCCGCCTTTGCTGAGGGGTTCTGTTTGCAGGTTTGAGCTCTCCATCAAGGCTCCAGGAGTTTACAACTCTGAGTTAGCCTTCATTACCTGCTTGCAAAGAGCCTCAAGCTCAGCCACAGTGAGCGATTAGGGCCTTCTCAGACATCTTGTTGATATGCACACAGTCCTGCACATGCTTTTGGCTTTCTAAATTCCTGTGAAGATGTCAGGGCTCTTTAAATCTCCCTATGGACACCTCATTCCACAGCTTTTCCTTTTAGTTTTTTGTCAGCCTCTTGTTTGCCTCCACTTTTATCACCACCTCAGGCAGCTGTGATAGTAAACCACCATTGCTGATAATTTTTGACAAATGCTCCAGAAAAAAAGGCTGTTCACATGGAGTGAGCTCTGAATTGGAGGGCTCCGAATTCCAGGGAGCTGCCAGACAAGTCAAAGCCAGTTCTCTGGGAATGGGGCTTTTAGGGAGTCTCCAAACCTATTCTGCCCCCTCCACTTGTTATGAGGCTGCCAGCTTCCACCATTAAAAGTTACAAAAAAAAAAAAAAACAACCCAACAAAACAAAACACATCCAGTTACAAAGCTTTTTCAAGACTACCTCGGGGCTGTAAAGAAGGGATGGGCCCAGCGCAAGTTAAAATGCCGTAAAACTCACTGTTATTACCAAGATGCAGCTGTTTTTCTTGAGTAAGTGCTCTTGGGATTGTTGCAAGGTTTTGTTTAATTTCCAAACTGTGACAAAGTTGATTTTGACAATTTTTTTCCCCAGTGTCTTGCTGCTTTTATGGAAAAGTGGATTTTCAGAGGTCCCTTCTGCACCATTCCAAAAGCTGACTGCCATCATACCACTTTTTATGACCACTGTCATAAATCAGGGAACGTCCCTTTGTTGGGACGTCACAGAGGCTTGCCCAGTTTCAAGTGAAATGTAATAAATTCTATCACTTGATAGGGTAACGTCAAGGCTCTGGAAGAGCATGTGGGGACCAGAAATGAACCATTTTTGGAAAATAGAATCTGCTACACTTACGATTTTGGAAAATCAAGTCACCAATGGCAGCTCTGCATGTATTCAAGTCACCAGTTCAACACACTTGAATCAGTCCATACTTGTACTATCACAATTGTGGAGATGATTTTTCTTTTTTTTCTCTTTTTTTAAAATTTTTATTTATTTTTGAGAGAGAGGGAGAGAGAGATAGAGACAGAGTGTGAGCAGGGGAGGGGTAGAGCGAGAGGGAGACACTGAATATGAAGCAGGCTCCAGGCTCTGAGCTGTCAGCACAGAGCCTGATATGGGGCTTTGGATTCATGAGCTGTGAGATCATGACCTAAGCCAAAGTCGGACGCTTAATCGTCTGAGCCCCACGGGCGCCCCTTGAAGTGCTTTTTCTAAGTGTAAGCCTGCAATTACCCCTCTGGAATCATAGTGGCCGATAATTTTTATGGCAAACTACTTTTCATAAATTATTTTTCTTCTTATTTCCCTTTATATTACAATAAAGGCATTACATTATTATTCTGCATTAAGCTGATTGTTAAACTAGAAATTTTTAAATTGAGTTATTATTATGGTAAAGTATGGAAATCTTCAAACTTTTTCTTATTGCCCTTTTGAATCACTGATAAAGCCACTCTCTCCTGGCACATCTGGCCTACTTGCTATGACCCTTGCCTGGATTTCAGCTTATATGCTCCTCCCCTTGCTGGCATCTTTATGCAGCGCACAACTTGTATAACTGTACAGAAGAGTCCCTGTCACCAGCCGCTGTTTTATTCACCTCTGCATTGCCCATTGCCTACCATTCTGCCTGCTTTCAAATGAACGTTTGTTGATTGAATGCACACGTACATGCATAAATGGTTGGATGAATCACATCTTCTCTAAGTCTAATGACTCACAGGCTTATAGGCAGCTGTCTAAACCACCTAGATATAGCGTAAGCCAGGACCACTGCGATCACACACACACACAGATATGCGGCGTCATTAAGGAAAGATTTGCCTTATTTACATGTAAACCCACACTTTTATGCAAGGGGGCTTAGAATCCACTAACCATTCCAGTCACAACCAGACACCAGCAATGGGCTAAGCCCTTGGAAGAAGATTAAGGAGTGTAACATATGCCCCTGCCTTCAGTGGCGGTTCATGGAGCTGAGGAAGAAGAGAACCACGCAGGCGATGTAAGCTGTCAATACAGGACATTAATCAACGAATCACACAAACTAACGGAAGATTGCACCTGTGGCAGCTGGCACACGCAGGACGGGTACAGTGAGGAATTACGGACAGAGACCCAGCCAGAGTTTAGGGCAGGCTTTCCTGAGGAAGTAACCTGTGAACACCCTTCCAGGATTCACCTGGTGAAACCGGCAGGGAAACAGGGGGTGCGACTCATGCCAGAGTCTAGAGGGCATCCTGGCAGGCATGGAGTAATAAGAAAGTTTAGGGTGTCGGGGAGGAGTGTGGCATGCAAGGGGGCTGGAGGAGGAGGAGGAAGCAGACCATGAAGATCCCCATGCGCCATTTAGGGAGCTGGCTGCCTGCTGTCCTCAGAGCCATGGAATGCAGGGTCTAAGCAGGTCCCACACTCAGATCTGCGTTTTGAAACTCTCACTTTTACTGTTGCGTGGTGTTCAAAAGCAAGACAACAAGCACAAATGGAATCGTTTTTGCTAAGCCTGCGAGACCTAATTGAATCCCCGTTTGAGCCATCCCAGGAATCACCTGGTCAGCATAGTTAGGTAATGTGCTTCACAGGCCCCTGCAGTCCCCTAAAGGAGAGAAACTTCTCAGATACCAACCGGCTCTTTCCTTCCGGCTCCCTTCTGCCCAGAAAAGACTTTGACTTTGCTCACGTTCACTCTGCACGGTTGGAGGCCGCTCAGTTAGAATCGATTTTTGCTCAAAGAAACCCTCAAAAGTGTTTAATATGCCTCGGCTTATCTTTTAACAGTTCTGGGGGTCAGAAGGAGATTCCGGGATCCTCCAGAAGCAAAGAGCAACAGATGTAGGTACCTGCTCAGTCCCTTGAGCTCTCTGCTGTGTCGCTGCCTCTGGAGGTGACGGGGAAGTCCCTCGGTGTCCTGGCTCTGCAGGCCTGGTGTCGTGAGCCTTCAGACTTCTTTGAGCAGTTCTCTCCCTGGACTGAGTCCAGAAACTCACAGTCACAAACTGGGTGGCACTTAGAAAACCCAACTGGGTCCAGGAATGGACTGGGTCTGTCTAGAAACTGGACTGGATCCAAATTAGAAAACGGACTGGGTCTGGGAACAGACTGGACTGGACCCAGAAACCTGGCTGGGGTTTGGGGTCAGACTGGGTCCACCTTAAACACAATTTTGTTTTAAGGCTGAACAAGCAGGTAAACCTTACCAAGGATAATCTGGAATTGATGGCCACTGTGGAGAACTTTCAACCTAAATAAGCTTATTCATTTGTGAGGTGGCCTAGAGAAGAAAGGGGTCTCGGCCAAACACTCATCATAAGAGGAAGAGGGGAAATTATGTTTCCTCCTCTACAGTTTCTGGTGAGCACATGAGGCCCGCCGCCAGGACGCCACACTCACTGCAGAGCCTGCAGACGGGATCCTGGGAAAACCGGCAAAGCCCCCAGAGGGTGGGAATTCTTATTGGAAGTCAGCTCTCCCATCTGATTCCACTCCATTTCTCCAATTTCTCTCCTGCCTTTCTGCCCCATATTATACACACCTGCCCCCCATAATGAATGTATGAATATTCCTGACCCTGCCATGGCTACAGTTCTCTACACGTGCTATTCACATTCTGGAATGTTCTTCCTGTTTTCTCACCTGAGCAGCTTCTACTCACGCCTCAAGAAGCCAATGGAGGGGCGCCTGGGTGGCTCAGTCGGTTTAGTGTCTGACTTCAGATCAGGTCATGATCTCACGGGTTGTGAGTTTGAGCCCGGCTCTGTGCTGATAACTCAGAGCCCGGAGCCTCCTTCAGATTCTGTCTTCCCCTCTCTCTCTCTGCCCCTCCCCCACTTGTGCTCTGTCTGTCTCTGTCTCTCAAAAATAAATAAATGTAAAAAAAAAAAAAGAAGCCAACAGAAACATCACATTCTCATGCGAAAAATAAACTTGAATATCAACTAAGTTTCATATCGCTCAAATTGTATCACCTCAGTTGTCCTTGCGATGATACTTGTCATCTCTGATGGGCAGTAAAATACGTCCCAGAATATGAAATGACACAGTAAACTGCTACAGGACATTCTCTTCACCATAAATTTCTATGAACTGGCATTTCTCTACCCTGACAACTGAGAGCAATGCTGTAAGATACAAAATTGTTTCATGAACCAGTTAAAAATAAAGTTAGATTGGGTGAGGGGGAAAAAAGAGATGCTTTCTGACCAGATTGCTAGTTGCAACTTATTATTACCTGGGCACGTTGCCGGCTAGCCAAGGACTACATTTCCCAGCTTTCCTTGCAGCTAAATGCAACCACATGACTAGGTCCATGCCAAGGATGTAAGGGTAGGTACACCTTCTGTGTTTCCTGCTTGAAAGGAAATTGCTTGCTCTCCACTTTTTCTCTTTCTCTTTCCCAGGCTGAAACGTGGAGGTGGTTGTGACCCAGCTTTGACCATGCAGCCAAGGACAATATCCTACGGATGATGATGTAACAAGATGGGAAGAAGCCAGGTCCCCAGCTGACCTGATAGAACTGAGTGGTCCCAACAGTCTGGACTACTCACCTCTGACAATGGTCTCTTGTGTGAAAAATAAAGTGAGTCACCTTTAGCTGCTGTGCGTGCCAGTGTAGATGTCTCTTTGCTTTAGCATAGCAGCTTAGCCTGTTCCTAGGCAGTCTAGGCAATGAGCTTCCCCAGGGCAGGGATGAAAGCTCATCTTTTCATCTCCAGCACCTAGCATTGTACCTTATTAAAAAAAATATTCAAAAAACCTCTCTGATTAAGTGGGTGCTTGAATTGGGAAGAACTAAGGCCATAAAAAGTGAGATGGAGGGGTCCCTGGGTGGCTCAGCCGGTTAAGCGTCCAACTTCAGCTCAGGTCGTGATCTCATGGTTCGTGGGTTTGAGCCCCGTGTCGGGCTCTGTGCTGACAGTGCAGAACCTGGAGCCTGCTTCAGATTCTGTGTCTCCCTCTCTCTCTGACCCTCTCCTGCTCACGCTGTCTCTCTCTCTCAGAAATAAATAAAAACATTTTTTTAAAAAGTGAGTTGGATCAGGGGCGCCTGGGTGGCTTAGTCGGTTAAGCGTCCGACTTTCGCTTAGGTCATGATCTCGCGGTTCGTGGGTTCGAGCCCCGCGTCGGGCTCTGTGCTGACTGCCGGCTCAGAGCCTGGAGCCTGTTTCAGTCTGTGACTCCCTCTCTGTCTGACCCTCCCCTGCTCACGCTGTCTCTCTCTCTCTCTCCTAGAAATAAATAAAACATTTAAAAAAAAAAAAAAGTGAGTTGGATCAAATCTGAAGAGCCTGGGATGTCCTAACCAGGAACTGGGATTTTACACCAGCCACATTTGGGTTCTGTGGAAAGTTGTAAGTTAGGGAAAAAGAACTTTGCATGCCTAGGCTTCTCTGATTGTTGTTAGCTGGCTGTACCTGCTGGCAAATTGAAACACTGTAGCTGAACTTGGCCTGTAGCTCCTCAGACAAGTGAAGAGATCAGGAAGCAGCTGTTAAATACTGCAAGTTACAAACAGGAGATGCTCACCACATGGGATGAATGACAACGGTTTGGAATTCCTCTGGGACCAGCATGGGGATGGGTGCTATCGTGTGGACGGAGCCAACTTTAGACGTGGTTCCTGGTGTGGGAGTTGTAGGTTTTGTGGTTTTTTGCAGCTATGTTTCTGTCCTTTGATCTTGATAAGCAGTAAAATGCCTCTCCCACCCTTCCCTCTTCCTGTGATTCTTTCTTGTCCACTTGCACAACGTCTGTTTTTCTCCTTTCTACCAAAGGAGTTAATCACCATGGCAATGTTAAGTTATTGGAGTCAACTTGTGACTTTGAGTTAAAAAAAAAAAAAAAGGCGGGGTTTGGTAGGGGGTGGGGGGTTAAACCACAACCATACAAACCAAACCAAACCCCAAACTATCATGAAAAAGCAGCAATCTTCCCAAATGAGGTAGTGTAGCAGGACTCTGGCTGAGCCCACTGGGGAGATTTTTCTCAGTTCTCAGTTTTTTAAAAAAAATCATTGTTTAATGTTTATTTATTTTGAGAGAGAGAGCGAGCGAGCGCATGAGTGGGGGAGGGGCAGAGCCCAAGGGGGACAGAAAATCTGAAACAGGCTCCAGGCTCTGAACTGTTAGCACAGAGCCTGACACGGGGCTCAAACTCGTGAACCATGAGATAATGACCTGAGCTGAAGTCGGACGCTTAACCAACTGAGCTGCCAGGCGCCCCTCTCAATTCTCAGTTCTGAAAGACATTCTACTCCTAAAACCCAGTCAGCTCACACCTAAGGGCCCCGTGCGGCCCTTCAATGATTGTTTGCCCTTTAGCTTGGGCTTCTAGGAGACAAAATTCTGGTCCCCTTCTTGTATCTGTATAGAGCTGTGCTTTTCTCTGTGCTTATTCTACACCTGAACCACTTATCTTTCTTTCGTGCTTTTGTAAGCCACCATACAGCACACAACTAAACATTAGAATGAATGACTCAGATAAAAATTGTACAAAGGGGTGCTTCAAATGAGTGCCGGCCCTTAGGGAAGGGCCTGTACCCAGGGTCTGTCACCCGTTCCTTATAACTCTTGCCTGGGTCTGGAAATGACAAAAGGACTATTTTTTGAGTTGGCTGTCAAAGTATCTGGTGACCTCTCCTGGTAGCTGGCCACACTCCCACCCTAGGGCACCAGCGCCCCATTCCGATGTCACACCAGCAGGAAGCCTGAGTGTGTGAATGTCTAAATTAAAGGCACCTGGGACCTTGGAAGCAAGAGGGTGGCCTCCACTTCATGGATTGTGCAGAACTTTTGGGGGGAGAGGGTACTTCTGCAGCGAATTAAGTTATGAATAGCAGGCAGGTGCAGCAGGAAGGGGCTGGGGTTTTCTGCCAAAATGCTGCCATGTGTTTTGATCGCCGCACACCTCCCTGTGCACGGGAAAGGTAATTTTCTGATTCCCTGCTTCCACTCGCCAGACCGGGAAGCAGATGGAGCTGCTGTCACTTGTTCACGAGGCCAGGCTTTCAGGCATGGGCATAGGGCTGGAATGAAGTCTCCCTTTTGCAGATGCCTGCCTGTTCCCCGGCACGCAGGCCGGCATGGCTCACAGACTCACCCAGAAGGGCAGCTGCTCTGGCAGATCGGCCAGGCCTCCAGTGTGCCGCTGGCTCTGTGACCTCCGCGCGGGCGATTGTCTCTCACCTCCCTCTCAGCTGCAGCCGCAGGGCCAGCGCTGCATGTTGGCAACGCCCTGATGCAGGGGACTGTGGCAGAACGCAACATAAGTATTTAGAATGACCGATCATGAGAATGATCAATTACTGTCCGGGGCAAGGTGCGTATCTCTGCCCTGAGGCCTGGTGAGTGGTGAGGTGGGGAGGGATAGAGGGCTGTGGGGTTGAGTATGAGCCCCTATTAGTTTGCCAAGGGCACAGAGCAATGTTGCCGAGCGGGGCGGGGCTGTGGCTGTGTATTTAAATATGGCATTTTCCTGGATGGAGCTCCATAGCTCCCTCCTCACCCTGATGGAGACTCAGAGGGTTGGGCCGGTGGTAGGGAGAATCAGATCCAAGTGTGAGGCTGCTGGTGTGTATGTGCGCGCGCCCGTGTGTGTGTGTTAGAAAGATGTGTTTACTCTTAGCCCAGGAAAACTGTCCTGTACCTTGTTGTTGGGGGAGGAGGCTGAGAAGAGGGAAGTTTATTTAAGCAGTGAGACTTGAACACAAAAAAAAAATGAGGAAGGGGGGATTATTTCCCAGCATCTATGGTACCTCGAGGAATGGAAAAGAACTCTTTCTTGTCCATCACAGAAGTTGATCCCTGGGGAGGGGTGCATGTGAGTATGCGGGGTGCACTGTGGAGGGCTTGCCCATCCAAGAAAGGGAAAGAGAGTTCTTATAAATAGGGCTGAAGTAAACTGCCCAGGAAAGCTGAGTACTACCCAGGACAGGGCCAAGGGCACACTGGATGGCCATGGAGAAGTGAGGGAGAGAGAGAGAAGATGAAGCATCAAGGCCAAGACAGCTGACCCTCTATTCCCAGAACTCACCACATGTCCTAAGATTTGAGCCTGCTCTCCTTGAAATAGAATGAGAGAGATTGAATATGGACTATATATTGGATAATATTATTGCATCAGTGTCAAATGTCCTGGCCATGACAATGGTATTGTGATTATGTAAAATGTCTTTGTTCTAAGGATCACATGCTGAAGTATTTAGGGACAAAGTTTTCTGATACCTGCAATTTTGAAGGGGTTCAGCAGAAAGAAAGGACAAGAAGTGGAAAGTTTGGAAGCAAATACGGCAAAACATTAACAATTGGTGGATCTAGGTCAAAGGTATATAGGGGTTCATTGTATTAACTTTCAGTTCTTCTGCAGACTTGAAATTTAAAAAATAATGTTAGGGGAAATGAATTACTGGTTCATGACAACATGAATGAATCAACATACTGATTAAAGATAAAACGAGACTCAAAAGAAACATACTGTATGATTCTATTTATTTGAAATCCTAGGACATGTAAAACTCTACAGTGGAAAGGTATCAGACCAATGGTTGCCTGAGTGTCTGTGTGTGTGTGTGTGTGTGTGTGTGTGTAGTGGGTGAGATGATTGGGAAGGATCATGAAGGGACTTTCTATATTTCTGTAGGGGGTTGGGTTATGCAGGAAGGAGGGAATATTCAAAACTGAGAAAATGTACACCTAAGATGTGTGCATTTAACAATATGTAAAATTCATATGAAAAAGGAAAAAATGGTTAAAAAAGAGTTGGGGGAAAACATTGAGTAAGGGTAGAGTGAGGTTTGTCTCGGAATTCTGACCTTTTGGAGATAATCCTCATCACCTTTCCCAGGTTTCCAATATGGCTGGACATATTTTGAATGCTTCGCTTTGAGGGTTCAGAAAGAATATACCATTGCTCAAATTTTGGAAGTTACCGGCATTCAAGCTCTCGGTCAGCCATGGATCCAATGATGCAGCTATATTGGTGGCTTAGCTCTGAGTACCGTGTGGCAGCCAGTCTCCAAGATGGCACCCAATGATCCTCACCACCTGGTTTTGTAGTTCTCTTATACTGAATAGGGCCAAAAGTATAATCAATAGGACACTGTGGATACAATGTGTGACTTCCGAGACTATGATGTAAAAGACACTGCAGCATCTGCCTTGCTCTCTCTTGGATCACTTTCTCTGGGCTCAGCCAACCCTATGGTGCCCGGCAAGGAACCAAGGCCTCCTGCCAACCACTAGGACCAGTACACCAGCTTTATGGGAAGCGGATCCTCCAGTCCCAGTCAGTTGTGTGCGTGATTGCAGCTCCGGTGGTTGTCTGCACTGCAACGTCACGAGAGATCCCAAGCCAGAATTATCATGGCAATTCACTCCTGAATTTCTCACCCACAGAACTCTGAGGTAATAAATGTTTACCATTGTGTTAAGCCACTAAGTTTCGAGGTTATGCACCAACAGATAACCTGCACAGGAAGTGACGCTGGGATCCTCAGAGGACACGACGGTGCCTCTAGGCAGGTGTGGCCTGCCTTCCTGTGGTGAACCATGGGAGCTTTCCCCACCGTGACCACAAACCTCCCCCTCCCTCCCGTTTTCATTCATAGCAGCCCAGAGAGAGACGGAGAAGTATTTTCTTTTGCCATTCTGACCCCACAGTTGTATTAAAAGTCATTAAACTTCTTCAAGGCTCTGCTCTCTAACACGGTCTCTCCCTCCCCCCCCCCCACCACAAGAGGAATTCATCACCTCACCTCACACTCACTTCAGGACCTCATAGTACCTCATAGCACCATCAACAATATCACCCCTTGAACCTGAAAGATCCCCAGTTCTCACAATTGAAAAGTTATTGCCGGGGCGCCTGAGTGTCTCAGTCGGTTGGGTGTCCAACTTCGGTTCAGGTCATGATCTCATGGTTTGTGGGTTCGAGCCCTGCATCGGGCTCTGCTCAGACAGCTTGGAGCCTGGAGCCTGCTTCAGATTCTGTGTCTCCCTCTCTCTGCCCCTCCCCCACTTGTATATGCACACACACTCGCGTGCTCTCTCAAGAGTAAATAAATAAACATTAAAAAAAAAGGAAAGAAAATTTATTGCCAACATCCCACCTGCATTTTCCTCACCAACCTCGAATCTCTTGTCTAAGAAGAATCTCTGCAACCACTATCAGTTTTTTTGACAGATGCAACACAAATGTTATTAATTTTATTAAAATGTTTTCTTCATAAAAGGTATATAAGGTCATTTTAGAGAAACTGTAAAATACATACAGCAATCACTGTTAAGAGGGCTGTGTGTATGTGCATGTGTGTGTTCTCAAAGCAAGTTCACAATAAATGATTTAAAAGAAATCAAGTGCTGGGATGCCTGGGTGGCTCAGTCAGTTAAGCATCCAACTCTTGATCTCAGCTCCGGTCATAACCTTGCACCTTTCAAGGTTCAAGCCTTGCATCGGGCTCTGCGCCAATGGCTGTTGGTGCAGAGCTTCCTTGGGATTCTGTCTCTCCTCTTTGCCCCTCCCTGTCTCATGCACGTGCACTTTCTCTCCCTCAAAATAAATAAATAAACTTAAAAAAACTAAAAGAAATTAAGTACTAAAGTAATTTATTTTGTCATAGCCAAAGCTTTGAAATTAAAATTAACAGATGTCAACCTGGAGGCTTTGTGTATTAAAGGCAAATTCTGGCAATCAACATCTTAAACCCTCTGGAAATAATACGGACACAGATCAAAGGCGGAGAAAGCGATCTTTGTGGTCTGCGTTCTGTCTGACCTGCCTGTCTGATTGGACTTTTGCCCATTGCCATGTACATGTGATCTTGGGGGGTATCACTGGACACCTCCTTGCCCCTCACAGCGAGAACTGCCGCCCCTTTCCGTGCACACATGCCAGGCTCTGCTCAGACCCGGCTTCCTCTGAGGCCACAGCCCACTGAATGTCGTGTACAAGGGCGGCCATAACCAAACACTGCGAACTGGGGGGCTTGAAACAACAGCAATGTGTTCTCTCACAGCTCTGGAGACGAGGAGTCCCACATCAAGGCGCTGGCAGGACTGGTTCCTTCTCAGGGACTGCGAGGGAGAGTCTGCTGCATGCCTGTCCCCCAGCGGCTGGTGGCTGCCAGCAGTCCTGGATGTTCCTTGGCTTGTAGGGGCCTTCCTCCAGTTCTCCAGTTCCTGTGTGTCTTCTCACCGCGCGCTCGCTGCGCGTCTCTCTGTCTTCTCATGGCCTTCTTACAAGGACACCCATCATTGGATTTGGGGCCCATCCTAATCTAGTATAGCCTCATTTTCCTGAATTATATCTGCAAAGACTCTGTTTTGAAATACGGTCTCATCCTAAGGTTCTGGGTGGATATGAATTTGGGGGGGACATCATTCAGTCCCATGCATGACGGTTCAAGCATTTTAGCCATCGGCAATGACAGCACCTTAGTAATCTCATGATTATAAATCATGAGAAATAAAGGCAAAGGAACAGATCAAGAAAAGAAAGGCCTTACGTTATTTATTTATTTTTTAAATGTTTTATTTATTTTTGACACAGAGAGAGAGCATGAGCAGGGGAAGGGCGGAGTGAGAGAGAGAGAGAGAGAGAATCTGAAGCAAGTCAGCACAGAGTCTGATGCGGGGCTCAAACCCACAAACCGTGAGATCACAACCTGAGCCAAAGTCAGAAGCCTAACCGGCTGAGCCACCCGGGTGCCCCTAAATGTTTTTTAAATGTTTGTTTATTTTTGAGACAGAGACAGGGCATGAGCAAGGGAGGGGCAGAGAGAGGGAGACAACAGAATCTGAAGCAGACTTCAGATGAAAGAAAGAGAAACAGAGTAAGAGTGGGGGAGGGGTAGAGATAGACACACACCGAATCCAAAGCAGGCTCCAGACTCTGAGCTGTCTGCACAGAGCCCAGTGCGTGGCTCGAACCCACGAACCATGAAATCACAAACTGAGCTAAAGTCAGACGCTTACCCAACTGAGCCACCCAGGCGCCCCAGGAAAAGAAAGGCTTTAAATTCGATTTTTGTTGAAACATTAAACACGTTTTCTGGAGGTCCCAGGAGGGCATGGGTGAAGCTATTGCTGTCTTCCTTGTTGCTTGGAGAAAGCAGAGGAGCAGTTTTCTGCAGGAGAAAACATTCTAAGACGTGGGGAACGAAAGCGAATCTTCAGGAAACATAAGGGCTAGATCACAGCTAATTTAGGCAAGAAAACAATGCATTGAATATTACAAAACCTAAAAAATTGTCTTAAGAAGAGTTCTTCAGGACACGGGGAGAGGCTCATGCTGTAAAGCTAACGAAGAGAGCCAGTATTCAAAATTGCATTGGCAGCATGAGCTCAACTATGCAATAAAGAGGAAACATTTCCAGAAAATAAGGCTGGTGCCAACTGTGAGGTGGAGAGATGGATGCAGAGGGCGATTGCTTTTTATTTTGCACAATTCTGCATTGTCTGAATTCTTTTCCCCAGTGATCATGTACTTTGTTAAAAAATAAACTTTAAATCTGAAAATAGGTTTAGATCTACATAAAAATTTCCAGGATAACACAGAATGTTCCCATAGATCCAGTATCTCATTTCCCTTGTTGTTAACATCTTATGTTCGTCACCAATAATGAACCAATACTGACACATGATTATTAACTAATGTCCGTTCTTTAATGGGATATAAAAGTAGTTTTGTAATGTCCCTTTCCTGTTCCAGGATTACATTTAGCCATCACGTCTTCTTAGGCTCCTCCAGACTGTAACATTTTGTCAGACCTGTTTTTGATGACCTTGACAGTTTTGAGGAGTTCTGGTCAGATATTTTATAGTGTCCCTCAGTTTGGGTTTGTCTGATGTTTTTCTCATTAGACTGGGGTTTTAAATTCCAGGGAACAAGAAACACACAGAAGCGAAGTGCCACATTCTCATCGCATCACATCAAGAGATATATTACTTTTTAATAAAACATACAATAAAATATACTTTCAATAAGGATTATTCCAGGGGAAAAAAACCGTGCTTAACTCTGAGTGTGGATTAGGAGGGTTTTCTTAATATTTTTCTTTATAGTCTTCCATGAAATGTACAAAATACATTTTATAATTAGAAAAAGAATGAACACAAAAAATCTGCCTGTAAATAACCAGGAAGATCTGCAGTGGCTGTGGGGACAGGGGACGGACGGAGAGGCCCAGGGCCCGTCTGGCGCGGGAACAGAGAGTGTCAGTGTGATGGGGAACACACCAGGGCCTGGCTGCGTGCTGGGAGCAGTCAAGATTACTAACGGCAGGACAGAAAGTAACAGCAACAAAAGCAAAGCGAGGGCCAGGGCTAGGAAGACAGCACTAATGAGAACATTGAGATGCATTCCAGGCGAAAGGGTAACCCAAAAATGTAAGCAAGCCTGGAGCTGAGATTAGTTATAGCCAAATAAGTCATGCAGGATTCAGAGGGTTGCAGGCAGCCGGGTGGAAACCCGGGCACCTCTACGTCTCTTGACTCCGGCAACATAATGCTTTGTATAAATACTGACTTTTTAGGGAAGACAGAGAGGAGCCTCTCTCTTTTTCCACTGCAAGGATTAAGAAAAGTTTATTGATTTTTAAACAGGCTGTTTCGAATCAGGGCTTCTTTTTTTAGATCTAATAAGGCTGTTATCATTATTTTTTTTTAATTGGGTGCAGAGAAGGGAATTCAATGTCAATATGGGTAAAGTATTTTTAATTGGTTTAGAAGCTGTTACATTGAAACTAAGATTGTAGCTCACACACGTAAGTCCCAGGGTGCTGGCCCCTTAGGGACTTTCTACAATCTGTACTTTGCCGCAGCTGTTGGTCTAGCATGAATATGGCTGGGCTTAGGGCGCCTGGCTGGCTCAACTGGTGGAGCATGCGACTCTTGATCACAGGGTTGTGAGTTTGAGTCCCGTGTTGGATGTAGAGATGGCTTAAAAATAAAATCTTTAAAAAATAATAAAGATAAATAAAATGGCTGGGCAGACGGGTTGGCATCCATATAATTGGATATATGGCCATAACTTTCAAAGAAAATCTCCCAGTCATGATTGGCAAACTTCTATTCATGTTTCCAGACCCAAATCAAGTGTTCTGTGAAGTCTTCTCAAATTCTCTCAGGCATAACAGTGACTTTGTCCTCTGTTTCCTCTATGGAATGTTGTAGTAATGTTCACCGTTGTATTTATCACACTGCACTAAATCATTAGTTTCTGCTTTCGGTCCCCTAGTAGATAGTGCTGCACAGAGAGCAGAGATGGTGACATACTCTCATTTTGTGTTATTTTCTCTTGCAAAGTAGCTCAATTACTAGAATACAGCAGGCGCTCAAATCCATTTTTGTTTTTCCTGAGTAACAGACTGGCTCTATATCTCTCTAGGTCTGGCTTGCCTCGATCCACCTTCCTATGTAACTGATTCTTGATCTACTAAACCTGTGGCAGTTGATTGTCAAGCACTTCCTATGGGCTTAAGTTCTGTCCTAGGATATAGAAGGTTATAAAAGAACTATATGATGTGTTCTTCCTGCTGTGTAGCCCTTACTCTTTAAAGAGATTCAATGGGGGGATGCGTAATTATGGGAAATTAATCCTGAGTGGCCTAATGTGCGCAGCCTCAAGATGGCTCCTGGTATGGGGGTGAGGAAGGGAAGGAAGATGGAAGGAACGAGGGAGCATGCTTCAGACTGAGAGAACAGCTGCCCGGGTCGGGTGGAACTCCAAGGAGAGCAGACAGTAAGGAGACCAGCCTGGAACTTCCCATTCGATTTCAGAGCCTTTGGAGTGAGTACACTCCTGACTCACCAAGAAAGTGCTGAAACCAGAAGCTGGGAATGAACTAAGTCAAACTGGGGTGAAGTTTGGAGCATCAGTGGGCAGGGTGGGGGTGGCCTCAGAAGCAGGATCTGGACAAACAAAGGGCATGGACCCAGGGCCATGTGCCTCTGGAGATCTGGCAGCACAAGTACCAGATCCCCTGGGAGCCATGGAATGTTATAGATTGATGTGTCCCTGCTACATTGACCTTTATTCCTGCTCTTTTCTCTAAGAGTTCTCCCTCAAATGTTTGAAGGCCCCATGCCATTCCTGATGAGTAAGAAGGAACAGTAGGAAAGGAGAAATATTTCTGAATGGTGGGAATTAAGGCAACAGTGTGCACTTGGAGAAGACTTGGATGAAAGCTACGATGCTGCTACCTGCTAGCACTGTGCCCTTTGGCAAGTTGCCTGATGTCCTGAGCCCTAATCTCATTTGTAAGACCCGATGCCCATCTGTATCTTGCAGTTGTCATTGGGGCATATAGCACATGAGGCACTTAGCGCTGCAAGAAATCCAGAGCCTGGCATTCACCTCAAGGATGTGGCGGATGGTGGCCAAGTTATTGTAAATATTTGTATGGCAACAGGAAGATGAGATCTCAGGGTGGCCCTTCCCAGCCTCATGGCAACCCAAGGGCAGACGCGGCGGGGACTCACTCCGAGAACCCGGAAGTGAGCCTGGGACCAAGAGCAGCTCTGGAGGCAGGGGCACCTCTCTGCCCACTCCAGAGTGCTTCAGTGCTTGCTTCTCTGCCGTTTCTTCACTCAGTCCCTCTTGAACACACACTGTGTGCCAGGTGCTGAGGACGCAGCTTTCCCGCACCTTGCTTGGTCTCCGTTTCTGTGCATCTTTTGGTTTCTGCCCCCTGAGTAGAGATATGTACACATTAGTCAGTATTCTTTATGTGTAAGTGACTGAAACCCAACTCAAAGTAGTTGAAGGAAAGGGAGCTTTAGTGGCTCACAGTGTAAACAAATCACAGAAAGGCAGGGAGGGGAGGGGAGGAGAGGGGAAGAAGAAGCACGCGAGGAGCTGGTCTCAGGGTTAACTGTTCAAGCTCACCAGAGAGCAGACTGGGATTTAAAAAGGGCTGCAGGGGCGCCTGGGTGGCTCAGTCGGTTAAGCGTTAGAGAGAGACAGAGAGAGGAGAGGGGGAGAGTGTGTGAACAAGTGAGGGGCAGAGAGAGAGAGAGAGAGAGAGAGAGAGAGAGAGAGAGAGATCCTAAGCAGGCTCTGTGCCGTCACCATGGAGCCCAATGCAGGGCTCTAGCTCACAAACTGTGAGATCAGGATCTGAGCTGAAACCAAGAGTCAGAGGCTTAACCGACTGAGCTACCCAGGAGCCCAGGATTCCTTTTTTCTTTTAATGTCTCTTTTCTTTTTCAGTTTTATTGAGGTGTGATTGACAAATAAAATTTGTATACATTTCAGTCGTACAATGTGATTTTTAAAGGACTACAACGTGATGATTTGATATACTGTATGGATGCTTTATGAGATTACCACAATCAAGTTAATGAACACTCCGATCACTCCCACAGTTTCCATTTTTGTGTGTGGGGTGACAACACTGAAGATTTACTTCCTTAGCGAACTGCAAGTATACAGTCCAGTATTGTTAACTATAATCCCAGTGCGGTGCTGTAGATTCCCATCTCATAACTGGAAGTTCGTAAACTGACCATCATCTCCCCATTCCCCTACCCCCGGCCACTGGTGGCCACCATTCTGCTCCCCTATTCTATGAGTTTGACTTTTCCAGATTCCACTTATAAGTGAGAGCATCCAGTACTCGTCCTTCTGTGTCTGGTTTATTTCACTTAGCAAAATGTCCTCCTGGCTCATCCCTGCTGCTGCCAGTGATGGGATTTCCTTCTTTTTATGGCTGAATAATATTCCATTGCACATATGCCACATTTTCTTTACCCATTTATCATTTGAAAAGGACTCCTTTTTCAGCTCCCAGATGTGCCACTTATTAACTGTCTGATAGCATTTATAACGTTGCTAGGGCTTCATCTGGTAAATGGGCATAACGATCACCTCCCTTTTTACCATATAAATGCCATAAAAGTGCCAGATGATATTATTATTATAAAAATATCTGCAAGTTAACAGTATGTGCCCATCTGCATGCTAAGTACCTCTGCACAAAGACTCTCATGGGAAGAAAAACATTGATCAACATTCACAATCGATAATTCAAGCTATCTGAATTCAGGATGTGTGGTTTCCATTCCATGTTCTTGACTTTCTCTACCAACTGCTCATAGCTGGGACCACTGACTTCACTGACCTCTATCCCTCAATGCAGGTTGCTGAGCCAGGGCTCAGGCAATAAGTAATTAAAGAGTTTAGGGGTGGTCACCTGGGTGGCTCAGTTGGTTGAACATCTGACTTCAGCTCAGGTAATGATCTCACAGTTCAGGAGTTCGAGCCCCATATGAGGCTCCATGTTGCCAGGGTGGAGTCTGCTTGGGATTTTCTCTCTCTGTCCTTCCCCTACTTGTGCTTTCTCTCTCTCTCTTTGAAAATAAATAAATAAACTTTAAAAAGAGAGAGAGAGAGAGATTTAGAGGTGCCTGGGTGGCTCAGTCAGTTGAGTGTCTGACTTTTGATCTCAGCTCAGGTCATGATCCTGAGGTGCTAGGATCAAGCCCCATGGAAAAAAAAATTAGCAGTCTCCCCCACCTTCCTGTGAGAAGCTGTGCTTGGTAGCCTATGGGATGGGGCAGGAGGGGTGGTCCAGAACCTCAGAGAAAGTCCAGAGCTCCATCACCTCGGAACAAGGCTTCTGAGTGGCTCTCAGTCTCTCTTCTCAGAAGCTGGAATTCTGGACAGCGCATCCAAGATCCAGACTCTGTATCCCTGGATGCCTAGATTTCTGGGCTGCTTCCTCCTTTCTATGTGGGACCCACTGCCACCTAGAACCTAAATGATGGTTGAGAGCTGACCCTCTCCGTTCGTGGCCAAACACATCTTTCCCTCTCCTGTTTCACATGGTGGGCTGAGCCTAGACCCTTTCCAACCCACCTGTCATTTAAAAAAAAAAAAGTCCCGCTTAGGTATTATCAGTCTTAGGTTTTAACATGCTGCATTACTAAGTTGTTTTTTGTCTATACCTATTTCTCCATTATACCTCGCCAAACTTCCAGGCCCACTAATATCTCAGTAGTGCTCTACTCTAACTTAGAATCTCTGCTCTCATCTCAAATTTATTGAGGACCTATATAATGATAAAAACAATAAAATAGACCACATCCGTGGGGAGTGACTCAGTTGGTGACTCAGTTGGTGGAGCATATGACTCTTGACCTTGGGGTTGTCAGTTCAAGCACCATGTTGGGTATAGAGATTACTTAAAAATAAAATCTTTAAAAAAAAATAGCGGCACCTGGGTGGCTCGGTTGAGTGTCCGACTTCAGCTCAGGTCATGATCTTAAGGTTCATGAGTTTGAGCCCTGTGTTGGGTCTGCACTGACAGCACAGAGCCTGGAGGCTGCTTCAGATTCTGAGTCTCCCTCTCACCCTGGCCGCCTCCCACTTGCACATTCTATCTCTCTCAAAAATAAATAAACATTAAAAAATTAAAAAAAAAAAAAAAGACCCACATCCCATGTGTGCAGTGCTGAGTTAAGTGCTTGACACCCATCCTATGAGGTCCCAGCTATTAATCAGGTCCCTCCTGATTAGTGAAGACACAGAGACTCAAGATGTTAACCCAGGACAGAGAGCGGTGTGTGACAGAACTGAGATTTTGACCAGAATGGCCTGATCCCATGCCTGCGCTCATAGCTCTGACGTGCCAGGTGAGTGGCCTACACAGGTATGGAGACTGCTATGGAGCAAGAGGAATCACAGCTGAGTTCTCGCTACCTCTAGGAGTAGGGTCATGTACTTTTGAAGGTTTTATTAAATTTCCGAGTTACATCTGATTTTTTTCCTCTAGGAAACCCAAAGGGCCCGTGTCCATTCTATCCCATCTTCCCCCGGGGTTTGCCATCCATACTTGAGAGCATTCTGCTAGGAAATGTGGCAAGTATAAAGGAAAACAGACATCGCTCTGCCTTCAAAGGGCTTTAGTATAGGAGACGATTGGGAGATGCAGTTAGGTGCTGAATGAGGCTTTAAGCGAGTTTCTTCCCTGTTTCCTCTTGCTGCCAGAAATGGCATGTTCAGGTGATGCTGCCCAATAGCTCAAATTGCTGAAAGGCTTCGAATTCAACAGCTAATGGATGGGTTTTAGGAATACACTTTTTATTTTTTTTATTTTTTATTTTTTTTTTAAATATTTTTATTTATTTCTAGGAGAGAGAGAGAGAGAGACAGCGTGAGCAGGGGAGGGTCAGAGAGAGAGGGAGACGCAGACTCTGAAATAGGCTCCAGGCTCTGAGCTTGCAGTTAGCACAGAGCCCGACGCGGGGCTTGAACCCACGAACCGCGAGATCATGACCTAAGCGAAAGTCGGACGCTTAACCGACTAAGCCACCCAGGCACCCCAGGAATACACTTTTTAAAAAAATGTTTATTGATTTTTTTAGAGAGAGACAGACAGAGCATGAGCAGGGGAGGGGCAGAGAGAGAGGGAGACACAGAATCTGAAGCAGGTTCTAGGCTCTGAGCTGTCAGCACAGAGCCCAACGTCGGGCTCAAACTCACAAACCACAAGATCATGACCTGAGCCGAAGTTGGATGCTTAAGTGACTGAGCCACCCAGTGCCCCAGGAATACACGATTTTTTGTGTGTTTTACAGGGCAAGGAGAAGACTTGGAGAATGGGTGACGCTGTTACCATCACTTGCCATGAAGCATTGCAATATTGTCCCGGCCCAGGGATTTAGGGGAGAATAAATTTTAAATCTGGTCACCGTAGAAGCCATTCCACTTTCTAGTCCTTCTGACTGCCTTGGAGCTATTGTTCCGTTCACTTTACCAAAACTTTATTTTTGGCCCACCAGGACCTAGATAGGATGTGAGGAAAGGCAGGGCATGGGTGTGGAGTTAAAGTTGCAAAGGGCATGGTCTCTGACCTGGAAGGATTTGTCACTGAGATAAAAGGATGGATTTGTCAGTAAAAGCTGGCTGAGCATTTTTGACCAGGCTTACTTGGTCTTTGCAGTTCCCTCAGCCCAGTTATTGCTGTCACTTTGACTTACATGCTTAGACACGTATGAGGGATTAGGCTATGACGTTAGGTGGTGGGGGTCCTGACTCTGGGAGGTTTTACAACATCATTTATTTTTTAAAGGATTTTATTTTTATTTTTTTTAATGTTTTATTTCTGAGAGAGAGAGAGAGAGAGAGAGAGACAGTGTGAGCAGGGGAGGGTCAGAGGGAGAGGGAGACACAGAATCTGAAACAGGCTCCAGGCTCTGAGCTGTCAGCAAAGAGCCTGACATGGGGCTCGAACCCACGAACCATGAGATCATGACCTGAGCTGAAGTCGGACGCTTAACCGACTGAGCCACCCAGGTGCCCCTAAAGGATTTTACTTTCAAAATAAAATTTTATTGTTAAAATCTGAGTGGCTCAAATTGGTTAAGCGTTTGATTTTGGCTCAGGTCATGATCTTGCAATTTGTGATTTCAAGCCCTCTGTCAGGCTCTGTGCTGACAGCTCAGAGCCTGGAGCCTGGTTTGGATTCTGTATCTCTCTCTGCCCCTCCTCCTCCTCCTCTCTCTCTCTCTCTCTCTCTCAAAAATAAATAAACATTTAAAATTTTTTTAAAGATTTTATTTTTAAGTAATCTCTACACACAACATAGGGCTCGGACTCACATCCCTGAGATCGAGAGTCACACGCTCCACTGACTGAGCCAGCGAGGCTCCCCACACCACTTTTTCCTTTTAATGGAAACATGTTTTCCTCCCCCGTCCCCCACCTACCCTTCCCCTGCTAGGCTCCAGGTTGTCCAGAGGAAGACCCTGTACCCACGGGATGGGAGATTCCTGTTCCTTCAGAAACAGGCTTCCTGGGAGAGTTTCCTTATAAGGGCTTATTCTTTGCTTCTAGACGTCATTTCAATAAATATCTGTCAGATTAGACTCTCATTTAAACAGTATCTGTGGTGAGGAGAGGAGTAATTAAAATGTAATGAGACTGTTAGCAAATGGATCTGAGACTTTTCAGCTTTCTTATTCTGGTGAAATCAAAACCAACAGGCAGTTTTGAGCACCTGACCTTCCAATGCATCACACAAGGGAGCGGAGCCTGTTATGCGGATGTGTAAAATAGCCCAGTCCTGTCCTCCAGGAGGAGGGTCCACAGGCTCAGGGGAGCACAGGGGAGAATGGCTGAGTGTGTCCAAGGGAGTCGGGATGCTTGTGTCTGAACTGGTTTTTTTTTTTTTTAAATGTTTCTTTTTGAGAGACAGAAAGAGATAGAGCATGAGTGGGGGAGGGGCAGAGAGCGAGGGAGACACAGAACCTGCAGCAGGCTCCAGGCTCTGAGCTGTCAGCACAAATGGGGCTTGAACCCATGAGCTTCAAGATCATGACCTGAGCCAAAGTTGGATGGTTAACCCACTGAGCCACACAGGTGCCCCCAAGCTGGGTTTTTAATTAAGCAGATGTTTGACAGGCAAAGGCAAGGACATTCAGAGCTGAAGAGATCGCTGAGGAGACAGCGTGGCCAGTAGTGGCATGGGGCATGGGAGGAGGTGGCGCTGGGACCAGCAGAAGTTAGGGTGGCTTGAGGCCTGGGTCCTTGGGGAGCCAACAGGAGAGGCAGCTGATAAGGTGGCCTGAGGGCACCAGTCGCCAGAACTGGGCAGTGCTCACAAGGAACCAGAAGTCACCAAATGTGTGCAGGCCAGACAGTTCATGTTTTAGGAAGGCAACTCAGTGAATGAGAGAGAGGAGACGATGACAATCAATCTGGAGGCTGTTAGAAGACAAAGATGATGAAAGCCACTTTAGGCAGAGGGATGGAGAGAAAGGGACTTGTCAAGAGAGGTTTCAGAGGTAGAACCGAGCTGAGCTGAACTGAGCTTTCTGAGGTAGACCTGATGGTACAGGAAGCACAAATCTGATAGAAAGCTTGCTGGTTTGGGAAAATAGGCGCCTACCATGCACTATGCTAGGGTACCTGAGGAATGCTAACGCTTTTATATAAACTGCCTTCTGGTATCATCACACGCGAATCTAAGAATGGAATCGCCTAACGACGTGGCAGAAGGCAAAAGGAAGAGCTGAGAGAGGGCATACGAAGAAATGTTTGTTCTTTGCACCCAGATGGAATCTGCCAGTTTTTCTAAGGTCTGCAATTGTGCCGTTGATGCCAACCACTGTCTGCTGTGTAAAGTGGGATTCACTCCGGACTCCCACATGAGACACTTCTGGGAGACCCATCAGATGAAAGTACATGACAAACGCAAAGCTAGAAGTACATGGCAGGGGAGCTCTCTAGAAAGCATCTGGGGCCTGGATATGGGGAGCCAGATGAGCTGGAAATCCAGGCTGCACATAATTAGCATCCAGAGGCAGTTGAAGTCACCCGAGGAGGGCCCAGGACGGACACCCCAGGAGCGTCGGCACTCAGGGGAGAGCTGAGGGTGGCGGCTGTGGAAACTGAGGCATGAAGAGAACAAGGAGAGAGCAGAGGCTAGGAATCTGCCTTGTGATGGACTAGCTGGTTACGGGCAAGTGGAGCCTGTGGGGAGAGGAAGCAGGCACAGCAGGAACAAGGGGAATATGCAGGAGGTGGTATGTGGGCCTCTATCGTGAGTCAGGCACTTACATCTGGCGAGTTGTGCTGCTGTGTACTAAGTCCAGACCCAACTTAGTTTGCTCTTGGTCCACAGCTCATGGCTCTCAGGGAGGCTGCCAACTTGACCTTTAGGGGCTCAGGCTGCTGGGATCAGAGGTCAAGAAAGAAGGGTCTCCTAACTTCCCTTCACTCGCCACTGGGCCAATGCACTCTCTCGTTTTGCACTGAGGGAAATGATCAGCGTAGATACCATGCTAAGATATTTCTGAGCGTGGCTTTGATCTTGCGGTAGCAGCATTCCAGGAGAAAAATAAGAAAAAATCTTAAGACTCGGCTGCTTGATGGCTGAGAGATTGGGTGTTGTGCTGACTGACGAACATTCCAGCACTCAGCAGTTCGGGGGAGAAAGCAGGCCTCCCCCATTAGGAGAACTGCATGTGTGTTCTCATCCTGGAGAGCCAGCGGCTATCTCCGTGGTTAAGCACCTCTAATAGTTACCATGTGTCAGCTGGAAATTCTACTTAACCAAAGTTAAGTAACCAACAATACGTCACAGCACCAGGGTTTCTGCACCTATGTGCCATCACGAGCGAATCACATGTTAGAATTCTATGTGCAAACAGATTTTTTAAAATAATTTTCTTTAAGTTTCATTATTTATTTTGAGAGAGAGAGAGAGACAGAGAGACAGAGACTGAGAGAGAATCCCAAGCAGGCTCCACACTGTCAGTGCAGAGCCCAATGTGGGACATGAACTCATGAACTATGAGGTCATGAGGTCATGACCTGAGCTGAAACCAAGAGTTGGACGCTTAACCGATTAGGCCACCTGGGCGCCCCACCTCTGAAGACTTTTAATATAGGAATGTGTTGGAACGGAGTTGAAGAACATGATGATGATGTAAAGGTTCTACAAGTCAAACTGTTCTCATAATCACACTGCAGCAATACATATATTAGTATTAATATATATATGTATTAGTATGCTGATACTTTTTTCTTTGGTTAAATAAAAATTGCAATGGACAGGAGATAGATTTTAGAAGGTTTTAACCACAAATGAAGCAAGATAGAGTAATTACTGGCCTGAGATAAATCCAAGATTACATTTGTTTTGGTGGATTGGGACCAAATGCAGATTTTTCAAGGAAATTATTTAACCCATAATTTCTCTTTTTAGAAAATTAGTGTTTTTTATTTGATTACTAATAGAAATTGGTCATGTCCACATTCCCTCCTTTCCTCTTGTCTTAGTTCAGAAAATAGAATGTATTCTGTCTGCTTTCATTCTCCGCACCCCACATCTTCTCATTCTCATTAAGGCAGAGTTGCTAAATAAAAAGTTGTTAAGAGTTTCTGACGAGAATTGGATGATTATAGAGATTGAGGAACATGCCACACACATGATCAAAGGAGGAGGCTGTGTATAGGCGAAATCTGTGAAGTCTCTGACAATTTTGACAACTTATTCCCCTTTAAAAAATTTTTTTTTCTGGCCTGAACTTGAACCATTAGGGTCATTATTATTCTGGATGTTTTTTTGTTCTTATCTATTTATGTACTAGTGCCTAAGGTCTGCAGCTGTCCTCTGGGGCCGAGCACTGCCTTATACGTGGGACTCTCACCCCAACCCCCCGCACAGATGCCATTTCTGAGAGGCTCTCGGGGACCTCACTGGGCCTTGGGCTCTACGAGTGGGCTCTTGAGAGCAGGGAATCTCAGATCCAGAAGAGGGATAATAGGAGAATCCTGTCCGGTTAGATTCTCCAGTCTCTCTTACCTGCACTAGGAGTACGTTTTGAGAGGCTTCTAGTTGACAGTGTCTACTCCATGTATGAGAACAATGTAACTTACTCTTTTTCTTACTTGTCATGGCTGCCAAGAATCACAGAGATGTTTTTCAGACCAAAATACTGGGGATCTTATTGTCTCAAAGTTTTGAGTCAGAGATGAAGGAGCTAAACATATGGCAAAAGCACATTGCTAGTTTAATCCTTCCTTTCTAATTCTTAAAACAAAAGACTCAAATGATTCTGGGTTAGAAGAGCAAGCCACACACCATCCAGTAGAGCTCGGTGCTGGAATGGATTAGAAGATTCTGATCCAGTGGCATCTTGTTACAATATGAAAGCCTTAAAAATCGATGTAGCTGCAAGCTCAGGGGGTGAGATAACATGGGTATCTGAGATATGTGAAACTATGAATTATAACATTAACCACCATTTATTAGCCCTTCTGTTGCTTCAGGTTTTCTATTTCCTGCTATGTATACCTGCTCTCAAAGTCAAATCCAATGATCAATCACGGTAGTCAGCGGTTCCTCAGGGTAGCACATCTGCTTCTCCTCAGGTCCCTGCTTGCTATGTTCTTTTCTATTTTGTTAACCTGGATACACACACATTCTTTATCTTCAGACTTCTTTTGGAAAGAAGCAGAATTCTGCAGACAGTTTTGGAATGATTAGTTTCTAAAGAGTAATTACTTGCGAAGGCTTTAGTTTATCTTAAATTCTAAATAATCAATGGATTGATTACCTGGCAGGAAGACAACAGCCATTCTTGTTAAATTATTCTGCTAACGTTTACTTTGTAAGCAGTGGTATTTTATGCAAACAAAATTGGAAAGCCTTGCTTTGGGCCCTGTACGGGCAAAGGACTTTCTTCTATTACTAAGTATCTTCTGGTAGGGCTTGCTGAGGGAGCTTTGTCATTTCCACACCTGGTTGGATGGGGACACGTGAGCTGGGTGGTCTTCTAGAATGAAGTCTGACTCTCCTTTTCAGTATAGATAATCTGTATTCATATACACATAATATTTACACTTGTACTTTGTGAACAATTTATATGCCTGCATATATAGTACATATGTGATCATTTCTCTAAGCTGTTTCGTTTCTACCTGAGTGGCCCTCCATAATTAATCCAGAATACTTTTGCACAATGACCTAATTGAAATATAAACTAAAAAAATAATTTAGATTTCTAGAGAGGAAGACAGTTGCGCATTGACAAGGACTCTAACCCTTGGCAAGCGGATTCTGAGGGAGCTGTCAAAAACCTAAGAGGGATAATGAATACCTTTACTCAAGGGCAGCAGAAGTCACGTCCAGGTGGCAGTTCACTGCCATCACCTGGCGGTGCTAAATTAGGTGGCTGCTCCCTCTGGGGCTGGGATTCCATTATTTAAAAAAAATTTTTTTAATGCTTATTTATTCTTGAGAGGGCAACAGAGCGTGAGCGGGGGAGGGGCGGAGAGAGAGGGAGACACAGAATCTGAAACAGGCTCCTGGCTCTGAGCAGTCAGCTCAGTGCCTGACATGGGGCTAGAACCCAGTAGCCACGAGATCATGACCCGAGTCGAAGTCAGATGCTTAACTGACTGAGCCACCCAGGTGCCCCTGGGATCCTATTATTTAATCCCACATACACTGCCTTTCAGAGAAGCTTTGGGCGAGTAGGGAAGAGACATCAGGTTGGGTTGTTGCTCAGAAATCAGTATTGTTGACTCCAAGATCCTCTCAAGAATTTCCAGATGAATTCAAGCATGGTTTACCTGAACTATATAACAGAGCAAGTGGTCCAGAGAATCTGAAGGGAAAGGCGGTTCTAAGTCGCTCTTTAAAAGGGGAGATTTGCTATTAAAAGAGCCCTAATCTGGTAAGCCTCTAAGGTAAAACCCACAAATTCTGATTTGATGTTTTTGTATTTTAATGTTTGCTCTGGTGAGTTACTATTTCCACCCCCTGGGGGTAAGGGTGGGTGAGGATGGGCCTTAAGACAAGGGAAGGATTTTAACTCCTTATTTTCTACCTGTATTGCCTGGAAAATGCTTTGGTTATAGTGTCAACAAAGGTGTACAAAATAAAACTAAACAGTCTTGTGTATTTACTCTGGGCTTTAGTTACACAAAAATATGGATAGGTAAAACATTAGTAGAAAATCTTAAATTAACGCACACCAGTTCTTGTCTCTTTACGTTGTGGTTGTAAAAGTTTACTTTTGCTTTTCTTTTTTCCAATTTTATGTACTAAATAAGATACATATATATAATGAAACTGAAATCTGGGGCGGGGGGGGAATCTTGGCCTCATTTTGCAATTTATACCACACATTTTTGCCAGAAAAATTCCACCAAATGTAACTAACAGACTTCAACCTTGGGGGTATGTGTCACATAGGAAGCTTTCAAATTTGTCAGGGACTGTGAGGTCTAGTAGGGGTACTGAGGCACAGTCAAGGTTGAGGACCATTGAGCTGATGGTTTCCACAGACTTTCTCAATAATCTGGGTACAACCCTCCTTTGGGGTCCACGACAAACAGAACTCTAGACTGGAATCACTGAAGCTGAAGGGACTGTCTGCAGCCACCACTATTGTGAACAGTGGGTAAGAGTGGGGCGCTCCTGTGAGCACCCATTTGAACAGGATTCCCACTGAGATTTCCATGTCATTTATTAGCTTAATGGGAACTGGAAGACAGTTAAACTTAATTCTTAATGCAATATTCATTTAAATTCATTTTTTAAAATCTCCATTTGAGAGAGATTGAAAGAGTGCACACATGCACAAGCAGGGGAGGGGCAGAGAGAGAGACAGAATCCCAAGCAGGCTCTGCGTGGTCAGAGCAGGCCCAATGTGGGGAGTGAATTCACAAACCGTGAGATCATGACCTGAGCCAAAGTCAGATGCATAACTGACCAAGCCATTCAGGCAGCCCCATTTTTCTTTTAATTGTTTATTATTTTTGAGGGGGGTGACGGGTAGAGTCGGGGAGAGATACAGAATCTGAAGCAGACTCCAGGCTCTGAGCTGTCAGCACAGAGCCCAGCGTGGGGCTTAAACTCATGAACTGTGAGATTATGACCTGAGCCAGAGTCCCATGCTTAACCAACTGAACCATCCAGGCACTCCTAAATTCATTTTTCAAAAAATGGCAGATCTCCCAGCAGGCTTGGAAATGGGAGAGGGTTTGTGAAATAAAATATATATGGGACAATAATGTTGGGATTCACCTCTTCAGATGATTGATATTAACCAATAGATCAACCATGACACCTTTCAAGCTAAATAGTGAGAAAGGCATCTATCTTTGTAGCTAATGTGTGTGGGTGGATGGATGATGGTGTGGCCATGGTAGTTAATAGTGATCAGGATCTAAAACTGTAATATGAGAAGTGACACAAATTCCACGTTTGCAATAAAGGTAAAAGACCTAAATGAACATAAGGGAGATTTCAATCTAGAAGTAAGATCGGTTTTATGTAAAGTCTTCTCTCTTAATTATCTCCATAGGAAAAGAGAGTATTTTCAGATTCTAGAGACTATAAATGAAAACCTCCTGAAATTCAGGCATACAGACAAGCAAATTCACTTTCAATGGAGTGCACTAGGAGACACAGATGGGGTGCCTCTCGGCCTCTGCTCCCCTTTCTGGGAGTTGCCTGTGGTCACACCCAGCGGCCGCACTCACACTTGCCTTCCTGCCTGTGTATGACGAGATCAGCAGTGGGTCTAGCAGAGTCTCCGTCCTGAGAGTTCTGAATGGGGCACTGTGAGATGCTGCGTCGTCATTTCCATGTGAAACCATTTCCTGGTTCACTGGGCCAGTGAACCAGGGGACGTGTAAACCACGGAGTGAGGGCAACCGCGGTGGGCCAGGCCACATGCACGTAAAAGCAGTGATTGCTGTTCTGCTGAGAAACCAACACAGGGAACAATGTGAGAGAAAACTGGAGTGAGGGAAGCTGACTGCCGGCTTCCTGGTTCAGTCCTCTGTGGGCCCCAGCTCTGCTTGATGCCCTTGGATTTCATTAACCATGTCAAGAACCTTCCATAAAGGCCTTTTGCTTAAATTAGTTTTAAGACTTTACCTTGTGAGCCAAAAGTCTTGACTAGAAAATATGGTAACCAAAGCAAACTGTGTAATGTAACCAGTAATTAACATTGAGAAAGAAATGTAAATAGAAGCAAAATTAGGAATGTATTAGTCATTTTTCCCTGCTGAAAATTTTAGAGCAGTCATTCTTAGCTTTTTTTGGGGGTAGTGACAGAATTCTTTAAGAAACTGATGGAAGTTATAGACACATTTTTAGGAGAAAAACACTTTTTGCATATAAGCCATGCACCACTGGATAAGTACTTAGGTAATTAGTGTTTTTGTATATTTTTTTAAATCTTTATTTTTGAGAGAGAGACAGAGTACAAACAAGGGAGAAGCAGAAAGAAAGGGAGACACAGAATCTGAAGCAGGCTCTAGGCGCTGAGCTGTCAGCACAGAGCTTGACATGGGGTTTGAGCTCATAAACTGTGAGATCATGACCTGAGCTGAAGTCGGACGCTTAACCGACTTAGCCACTCAAGTACCCTGATTAGTGTTTTGATTTGAGCCTTAATAAATGTACGTCTATATCTGTCATTCTCATTGTGCCACCCATTTAGGTTACAAGCTTCTTTCTGAAGGATAAAACCAGTTTTCTCTGTAAATTTACTTCAGTTCCTTTAACTTGATGGCTCAATCAGAATTATTCAATTGTGTTGAATATACTATCTATTAAATTATGGGATATACATTGTACCAAAATACTTTTTTTTAAAGTTTATTTATTTTTTTGAGGGGGGGGGGGAGAAGGGCAGAGAGAGAGGGAGAGAGAGAATCCCAAGCAGGCTTCATGCTATCAGCACAGAGTCTGATGCAGAGCTCAATCTCACAAACCATGAGATTATGCATAACCTGAGCTGAAATCAAAAGTCAGACACTTAATCAACCAAGCCACCCTATTAAAACAGGTTTTCATAATATTTAAAATACTTTTTGAATGCAAATCCTGATCTGTGCCCCAAACATAAATGTCTTATTAAAGTAGATTAGATATACTTCACTTTGAAATTGAATGCCCTCTTTGTAGGCTACGCTTTTCTTCCCTGTGTTAAACTTGTAATTTATCAAAGGGTCCAGGTAGCTATTAAGTCAGACGGTCTGTATTTGAATCTAGTCTCTGCTACTTACTATATAACCTTGGGCAAATTATTTAGCCCTTTGAGACTAAATTTCCTCATTGGCAAATGAGGTCAACAGTGGTACCTAATCATAACATTTTTGGTAGGTTTTAGTAAAACCAATTTAGGGCACTTAGCAGAGCCTAACATGAGGCAAGTAAAAAATAAATATTAATTTCTTATCTAGATGAATTGACATAGAAACTTAGTCATGATATACTGTTAACTTGCTTCTCTTAAAGGCCTTTTCTCCTGATTTGTCCTGCATACCTACACTGAGAGAGTAAGTATCTAGGCCAGGATTGAATCAGGTTCAAGGTCCATTCAAGGCTTTCTTCCTCTGGGAACCTCCCTCCCTCTTCTAGACAGAACGAGTGACCTGTTCAGGCTTCCCTGGGTAGTCCTCCACACTGAAATGGACTCAGCTGTGTAGCTGGGCTCTGCCTCCAGACTCTGGGATGGAAACTGTGTTACTCTCCTCCTCTGTATGCCATGACACATTTTGTTGAAAAGATACAGGAGTTATGAAGCAGAGATTCCTGCCTTTCCCTCTCATTGATCAGATCCCGAGGGAGAGCCTGGAAGAGGTTACAGAAGTGGAAGAGGTTGGGGCGCCTGGGTGGCTTAGTTGGTTAAGCGTCCGACTTTCACTTGGGTCATGATCTCGCGGTTCGTGGGTTCGAGCCCCGCGTCGGGCTCTGTGCTGACTGCCAGCTCGGAGCCTGGAGCCTGTTTCAGTCTGTGACTCCCTCTCTCTCTGACCCTCCCCTGCTCACACTGTCTCTCTCTCTCCTGGAAATAAATTAAAAAAATATATATAAAAAAAAAAAAAGAAGTGGAAGAGGTTGCTAGGAGAAAAAGAAGGATCCTATCACCTTAGGGAAAGATGGATTGTTCTGTAGCCATGGTAACAAGGAGCCACTAGAGCTGGTTTTAAATCTCTTCAATCTATCAGCGACAACTAGCTGAAGTGAACACACTTCTGCAAACCAACCAGTGTTTGCTCTTGCAGGAAAGTCAGGCAATAAATAAGAATGTCGGACCCGCTCTGGTTAAAAATGCTCCTGAGCACCTGCAAATCAGTATGTCTCACCTGAGCAACCACACTTCCACAGATGACGTCAACCCATTCACACTTCTGAAAGGCCACCAATCCATGAATTCCACACTTCCCAAGAACCCTACGTGAGATCAGCAGTCTGCTCTGCTACTGGAGACCATGCCTGACAAGCAGTTCTCCCTTATCAGAGACTGCCATAAATTCAGTTTTGTCCTTTAGTATCAGTTATGGGGAAATAGTCTCATCATCCTTTCCCATTTCTGAAACAGAAGATTTTTATATCTAGATAAATTTCATGTAACATAATTCACCACCTTAAACATTTTAGAGTGTACATACAGTTCAGTGATTTTTAGTATATTAGCAATATTGTGCAACCATCATCCCTATTTATTTCTAGAATACTTCCTTTAACCTAAAAGGAAACTCTGTAGTTCCCAATTGCCCTTCTCTGTACCACCCATCAACTACTTATCTACTTTTTGTCTTTGTAGGTTTGCCTATTCTTGATGGATCATATGAATGGAACCATACACTGTATGGCCTTTTGGGTCTGGCTTCTTTTACTCAGCATGTTTCAAGTTCATCCATGTTGTAGGATGGATCCATATTTCATTCCTTTTTATCACCAAATAATATTCCACTATATGGGCATACTACATATTTTTTATCCATTCTTTTTTTTTTGACATTTATTTATTTTTGATAGACTGAGAGTGAGCAGGGGAGGGCAGAGAGAGAGGGAGACACAGAATCTGAAGCAGGCTCTAGGCTCTGAGCTGTCAGCACAGAACCCAACATGGGGCTCGAACTTAACGAACTGTGAGATCATGACCTGAGCCAAAGGTGGCTGCTCAACCGACTGAGACACCCAGGCGCCCGTATCCATTCTTCTGTAAATGAATACTCGGATTATTTCCACCTTTCGTGAATAATGCTATGAACACTGGTGAACACTGGTGTACAAATACCTGTTTGTGAGGACCTCTTTTCAATTGGTTGACAATTTTTTTCAGGACTTTAAGTATACCACCCTAGGACCACCTGGCCGGCCCAGTCATAGGAGCAACTCTCCGGGTTGTGAGTTCAAACCCCACACTGGGTGTGGAGATTAAGATAAAATCATAAATTCACAGTCACAAAATAAATACATACATACATACAGAAGTCACCCTACTGCCTTCTAGCCTCCATGACTTTTAAAAAAAAATTTTATTACTCAAAAAAACTTCACTTTTTTAGTTAGCTTTCTGACTGTGCTATGCCTCCAAAACTTTCACTCACAACGATTTTCTGGTCATCAACAAGGAAGGCATGCTTGGTGCTGTCACAAACACACTTAGCTCACATGGAACCACCACAGGCCCTGCTGACATGTTCTTTCATTTTAGATGACCTCAGAAGAACTCTAGGTGTCTCAGCACGAGCTCCTTGAAGTCGGCCTGGGCACACGCCACATGAGGAATTGGATGCTCTCCCAACCTCCTTGGTATAAAGACAAACGGTTCTATTACCAGGGGTTCGGGACAGCCTAGTTTTGTTCAAGGCTGTCTCGTAGGACAGCCTATGATGATATGTCAAACACTAGGCCCTTCTGAGTGCCTATGGATGCCATCCCCAGAAGAAAAAGCTGGCCTCCATGATTTCTGAGGAGAAACCAGACATTAACTTTATCATCACATTCTATGTGATGAGTTGCTTGTCTAGAACAGGCAAATCCAGACACTGAAAGTAGATCAGGGGTTGCCAGGGTTTGGAGGAAGAAGGAATGAGAAAGCTGCTCATGGACATGGGGTTTTCCTTTTGGAGTGAAGAAAATGTTTTTTTTTTTTTTTTTTTTTTTTAAACGGAAATTAGTAATGATGGTTGCATGAATGCATAAAAATCCTCCAAATTGTGTATTTTAAGAGGATAAAATATGTCTTGAGCTGCTATAGAAAAATCTAAATTGGATATCTCAAAGGCATCTCAAAATCACTGTGTCCAACATCAAATTCTTCCTACTATAAAACCCTGTCTTCTTCCTGTGCTCTCTGGAGCTCAGTGAGTGGACCACCACCCATCTACTTACTCAAAATAGAAACCCTAGGTCATGCTCACCACCTTGTCTCTCCCTTCCCCCAATATTTCGTCCATTGCTCATTATCATCAACCTTATTCCTAAACGTTTCTTAAAGTTTTCCACGTGTCTCTATTTTTAACGGCCCATCCCAAAGCCACCACCTCTTGTTAACAAAACCTCTTATCTGGTCTCCTTGTGTATGCATACTTCAAGTTGCTGTCCCTGACAGCACCTGGCAGTGCTAGACTGCTCAACAGTTAGACCAGGCACATACTGACTACATCAGCAAAGCAGGCCACTTAAAACTTGAGGTGGGGTGGGGCGCCTGGGTGGCTCAGTTGGTAAGCGTCTGACTTCAGCTCAGGTCATGATCTCACGGTTCATGGGTTCCAGCCCTGGGTCAGATTCTGTGCTGACATCTCAGAACCTGGAGCCTGCTTAGGATTCTGTGTGTGTCTCTCTCTCAAAATTAAATAAACATTAAAAAAAAAATTTGAGGCAGGAGTGCCTGGGTCCATCAGTCAGTTAAGTGTCTGACTCTTGGCTTGACTTTGAGGCCAAGTCACAGTGCCGAGCCTGCTTGGGATTCTCCCTTCCTCTCTGTCGCTACCCCACTTGAACCCCCCCCCCCAAAATCAATAAGTAAACTTAAAAATTTTTGAGGCAAAAGTTCTTGAAAATTTTTAATATTTTTTATTACTTAGGATATAAAATTATCTGTTAAGTAACAGAAAACCCAGCTCACACTTGCTGAGATAATGGGAAAATGTATTATATCTTACCTAACAAGTCCAGAGTGAAGTAGGCTCTACGGTTAAGCTCAGCCGTGTCTTAGAGCACTTACATCTTTTCTATATCGCCATTCTGCTGTCTCCCCTCACGGTGGTAAGGTGGCTGCCAGCAGCAAATAGGCAGCATGTCCCCTTATTTACATCCAGTGGTAGAAGGAAAATCTCCCTCAATGACAAGTTCTTCCTTCAGCTTATACTAGGCAAATTTAAGTTATAGGCACACCTGTGCACCAGGAACAGGCTCACACTCATTGGCATGGACTGATTAAGGTTCACCTATGGAGTGGATGGACAGCCAGGTAAACTTGAGGATTGTGGAGGAGGAAGAAGAGGGGGATGGACGCTTGCCCTTGATCTAATAACACAGCTCTTCTTTTGGGCAAGGCTTGAAACATACGGAAGGGCCCTAACATAGTATAGAAAGAGGAAGCCAACTTTAGCAAAGTACCATTTACAGTACCAGTTTTTCCCTTTCATAGTTCAGTATTCAAAACTCAAATGCATTTGATTTTCTGTCATCTGGTACAAATTTAACAATTTATCTGTAACCAGTAAAAAGCTTTCCAATTTTTCTTACTGCATTATAATAAAGTTCAAATGTAAAGATTATCATATGGGACCAAGTGTGGGTCATTCTTTTTCCAATTATAAAATATACTGAGAACAGTGGCAGAAGTTCACTAACTACAGGGGAAAATACAGAGTCAAAGACCTCCCTTTTGGGCTCTACGCATTTAAGCAATACATATTGCATGCTTACCACTGTGCCAGCCAGCCTTAAGTGAAAAACATATTTTAGACAGTTACACAATAAGCTAAAAGACCTGAAACCATTCCTTCAGCCAGTAAGTCTAGATATATTACAGGTAATTAAGTTCTAAAAATCTGATGTATAAAAATCAAGTGCATTTAACCCAGAGATAAAGGGTTCTGTGTGTTGGGTAATTCATGGGGTGCCTGGGGGGCTCAAGTCAGTTATGTGCCTGACTTGGGCTCAAGTCTTAATCTCACAGTTCAAAAGTTCAAGCCCCTTATCAGGCTCTCTACTGTCAGTGCAGAGCCCACTGTGGATCCTGTCCCCCTGCCACCTCTGCCCCTCCCCCACTCGTGCTCTCTCAAAAATAAACAAACATAAAAAAAAAAAAAGAGGTTATTCATTCAACAGTATACTATGTCACTAACAGGTACTGAGGTCCATCATTCTGCTACCTGTGTGTGGTTGGCCAGCTCCTAGAAGTCTACAGTAGAAGCTCTCTTCCCTCAGTTGTCTGGATCCATAGCTGGTCAGTTAAAGTGGAGAATCACAAAATTATAATAAATATCATTAAAATGTTATTTTTAATTAAAAACATACAAGTCCATTCATCCACCATTCCTTTGATAACGAGCTGAAAGGCCTTTTCTGAGTGGAGTCTACAGACCGGGGCTGTACAGAGGACATTTGTTAACATGACAAGCAGCACTGTCAATTGTAGTTTCAGTGGACTGAGGACTCAAGACACTTGCGAAGAAAACTGAGGGCAGAATTCTGCTGGATTTTCACAACCTTTCCTCCACCCAAACATGTACATTTCTTTTGCCCATATCTAATTCCACAGCAGTTTTTCTTGAGAAAGACAATCCTTTAGAGCTAGTTCTGGATATCTGATAGATCTTCACCAGGACCTCCCAAGTATTCAACTTATTTTCATAGAGATCACAACTCTCTTCATGCTCCTATTTGTTTGATTTGGGCAATATTAAATTAAATTATATGATTACCAAGTACAACCTGCATAAACAAGTTTGGGAACAAATGACTGATTGTTGAGAAGCATACAAGTCAGTTTGGAAGAAGCGATTAGCCCATCAGGGACGAGCCTACCTACTAGTTGTAAAAATTGTGTGGGTCTTCAGCATCAGGAATATTTTTCACACAGAATAGAAACTGGTTCAAAGGTCTGAACCGCAGGAAAGCTGAGTTGGTTTTAGAAACAGAAAATCTAAATTCAGAAACCTAGCATTCAAATTCATATGAAGCTATGAAATCTCTTTTGAGGGGAATGCTAATGAGTAAGATTTGACCAAACCCTTCTTTACTAAGCCGCCAGTAGGGCCAGGAGGGCACAATGCTGGGGTCTCCCGTTGGATGTGTTTAGTGTCACTGGGTCGATCTTGGTGAATGCTCTAGAATATTAAAATATATCTCTTTGAAGAAGGCAGGAAAGGAACTGTTCCTAGCTTATGTTGAAGAAAATATCGAAGTCTAGCTTTTGACTTTCAGCTCCGAAGAGGCCAAGGTGCAACTATCTTTGGTCGTACCGAATCTGGGTTCATCTGACACCAGCCACCTCCAACATGCCACCTAAATTAGACTCCAGCAAGATCAAAGTTGTATAGCTGAGGTGCACTGGTGAGGAAGTTGGCACCACATCTGTCCTGGCCCCGAAGACTGGACCTCTGGGTTTGCCTCCAAAAAAGGTTGGTGATAACATCGCCAAGGCAAGAGTCTGAGGCTTACAGTGAAATTGACCATTCAGAAGAGACAGGCCCAGATTGAAGTGGTACCTTCTGCCTCTACCCTGATTACCAAGTCCTCAGGGAAGCACCGACAGAAAGAAGCACAAAAACATTAAGTACAATAGAAATATCACTTTAAAAAATTTTTTAAAATTTGGGGCCTGGGTGGCTCAGTCAGTTGAGTATCCGACTTGGGCTCAGGTCATGATCTCACGGTTTGTGGGTTCAAGCCCTGCTTCGGGCTTTGTGCTGACAGCTAGCTCAGGGTTTGGAGTCTGCTTTGGATTCTGTCTCTGACCCTCCCCTGCTCACACTGTCTCTCTCTCTCTCAGAAATAAATAAAACATAAAAAGAATTTTTTATTTTGAGAGAAAGCATGTGTGCACGGATGAGCCCAGGCAGAGGGAGAGGGGAAGGGAGAGAGAAAGGGTAAAAAATCTTAAACAGGCTCCATGCTCAGCGCAGAACCTGATACAGGGCTCAATCCCATGACCTAACCCAAAGTCAAGAGTCAGAGGCTCAACCGACTGAGCCATCCAGGCACCCCAGAAATATCACTTTTGATAGACTGTCAACATTACCCGATAAATGTGGCACTGATCTTTAACCTGAGAACTCTCTGGAACCATTAAAGAGATCCTGGAGACTGCTCAGTCTGTGGGCTGCAATGTTGATGGCCACCACCCCCATGACATCACAAATGACATCAATAGTGGTGCAATGGAATGCCCAACTAGTTAAGAACTACAAAGGAAAATATTTGACAACGAAAGAAAAGAGAAAGAAAGCAGGGAACATGGAAGGAAGGAAATATTGGTAGCTTTAATATGGGTCAGATTATTAAGGATAATTAAGCCGCCTGAGTAGCTCAGTTAAATGTCAGACTTCAGCTCGGGTCATGACCTCGTGGTTCGTGAGTTTAAGAGCACAGCATCAGGGTCTCTGAGGTCAGCTTGGAGCCTGCTTTGTATCCTCTGCGCCCCCACCCACAATTCTCTGCTTGCTCCCTCTGCTGCTTGCTCTCTCTCAAAACTAAATAAACATTAAAAAATAAAATAAAATTCTTCAAGGGAACCAATTTGCTAATCACTAAGGGGAAAACTATCCTGTTTGCTGGTGCCCCCTTGTGATAAAACAGCAGGTCTACAGTGGGGATTATAAAGCTTTAAGATTCAAGTATCTGAAGGAGATCTTCATTTACTTTCATTAATGGTTGGACTGTACACTGAGAACTAGCTACCAAAATGATAAAAGGAGTTAAAGCAGTGATGTTTAAGGGTGGGCCATAAAATTCTCAGTATTTCCTCCCCAACCCCTGAATCATCTAAAATGAAATTATATTACGAAGTAAAAATAACAAAAACACTACTATTTACTACCACAGTTAATTAATAATAAGCAGAACTAGTTTAAAGTTTTTGGACAGAATGACCTAGAGCCTCAACATGATGACCTCTCTTTTAGTAAATTTTTTTTTTCCAATAGTTTATTTTAAGTGATCTTTACACCCAGTGTGGGGCTTGAACTCACAACCCAGAGATCAAGAGTTGCATGCTCTACTAACTGATTCAGCCAGGCATCCCCCTCTTCTAGAAATCCTTATTGAATTCAGGGGGAAGCCCAAATGATCTTTAAGTTTTCCTATTATTTTGTCTCATGCTGTTTAAGAACTTAAAAAAAAAAAAAAACCCACAAAGATTAATAAGCAGGCAAATCCACAACTGTTTTCCTAACTAGCATTTAGGAAGCCTGCTAAATTATGGAATCTCTAAAAAGGTTTAACAGATATTCTAAAAGGCAGTATTGGGGTGCCTGGGTGGCTCAGTCGGTTAAGCATCCGACTTTGGCTCAGGTCACGATCTCACGGTTCATGGGTTTGAGCCCCATGTATGGCTCTGTGCTGACAGAGCCTGGAGCCTGTTTTAGATTCTGTGTCTCCCTCTCTCTCTGACCCTCCCCTGCTCACACGGTCTCTCTCTCTCTCTCAGAAATAAATAAAAACACTTAAAAAAAAAAAAAAAGGCAGTATTGAATGGGGGGAAGATCATGAACTCTGGAGCCAAATGCCATTTACTCTCCAGTGACCTGAGACAGTTACTTAGCCTGTCTGTGCTTCAATTTCCACAGCTGTATAATAGTGATAGTATTACCTGATTGTCAAGAGAATTAAATGACTGACTGTATAATTAGTTAAGTGTAAACTGCTTTTAACAGTGCCTAGCATGTGTAGGTTGTATACACATTTAATAAGTTAATGCAAACATTTTTAAATGTCAGTGAGTTTACTAAGTGTTATGTTAAGAAGTTTTTGTAGGGATGCCTAGCCGGCTCAGTTGGTGGAGCATGTTGACTCTTGATCATGGGGACATGAGCTTGAGCCCCATATTGGGTGTAGAGATTACTTAAAAATTCAAGAAAAAAAAAAAGAAGAAGAGTTTTTGTATAATATTCATTCTCTTATTCAACATTCTTACCCTTCAGGATTTTTACTAATAATTATTTCTACTAAGCCTAAAGAAGTTAAACTTATGGTTAATTAAGTATATATTTAGGGAGGAGTAAGCTAAATTTCTAAGAAGATGGTGTTTAGAGAAGTTTATAAGATGATCTCTGATGATGTCATATGCCATGCCCATTAAGAAAGAGTTCTTCCTGAACCCATCTTCCCCTATATGGAGCCTTGAGGGATGCTGACTGTGGTCTAGTGAGGAACCCGGGTATAAATGGATGTGTGTATGGTTTTAGAATATGAACATGAATTCTTAGATGCTCCTCCCTTCAAAAGGTGGAGCTTAATCCTCTCCTCATTGAGTGAGGGATGGACTTAATGACTTGCTTCTAAGAAATAAAATGAAGCAGAAGTGACAGTGTGCAATTCCAGAGACAAGGTCCTTCCTCACTTGGATGTGAAGGAGGCTGAGGGAAGGCGTCTGCCATGTGATGAGGAGACCCACCAGCCCTAGGGAGAGGCTCACATGGTCCATCTGGTAAGTGGACCATCCAGCCCCAGTCAAGTCTTCAGATGACTGCAGGTCTGATTGACTGAGAAACATCATGAAGGCACACTGAGCCAGAAGCACCAGTTGAAGTACTCCTAGATTTGACCTGCAGAAAGCATGTAAGGTAAGAAATGTTCACTGGATTCAGTTGCTACATCTTGGGATAATGTTCTACATAGCAGAGGTAAGTATTATAGTGTGTGTTCATGGATCATTAAGAGAGCAGTGTAAAGTACCCTTTGTGGACCTGATACTATCCAACCGGTGAAAATCTATCATCTTGTCCCAAGAGCTATCACCACATTGCAGTAAGATGCTGTGATAAAATGGTTTCTTTCTTCTCCCTGCCCTGTTGCGACTATTTTTGTCACAAGCATGTCCGGGTTTGTCCTACCATTAGCATAATTGCCTAGAATGCCTGTGATGAAGCTGGAGTGCAGGCTCAGTGCGAGACTACTGGTAAGAGAAGGTGGCAGCCTGGCTATGGAGAAACCCAACAGAGCGAAGTTTCATAATATACTGTCCGTGCTTTGGTTCTTTGTCCTGAAGTATCAGAAACTGTTATTTCATCAGAATATTCAGAATTCATAGACTAACTAGACAGACTTGGGGGCCAAACTATACAAATTAAATTCACATGAGACTAATGTATAAATCAAAAGCTTCTCTATATGTAGAGGCGCATGGGTGGCTCAGTCAGTTAAGCAACCAACTCGATTTCAGCTCAAGTCATGATCTCAGTTTGTGAATTTGAGCCCCACATCAGGCTCTGTGTGCTGACAGTGCAGAGCCTGCTTGGGATTCTCTCTCTTTCCCTCTCTCTCAACCCCTTCCCCATTTGTGTGCGTACTTTCTCTCTCTCAAAATAAACAAATAAACATAAAAAAAAAAAATTTGCTACATGTAGAATGGAATTCTGGTACTCTCAGCCAGAGTCCCTCCCTTTCCTGAATGATAGCTTGGAGGTCAGATGAGCAAATCAGAAGGTGGTTCAGTTAAGCTTGTAATTAGAACCCAAAGCTGTGAGTCTCTAGGTATGTTCTCCTCAAGCCATGGCAAGTCTTGATAAACCGATACTAGCTAAAGAGAACACTTCCGGTCACTAAACTGCTCACATGTCTTGGATTCAGTACCTCCCTTCCAGGGAGAACACTATATGTACACAGTCATATTGTTTCTCCAAACTCTTGACAAATTGACTCTTTCTGATCACATTTTCTCCTCAAATGAGATAGTATCACTTAAAAACCACAGTGTACCTAGGAAACACAGGTTTACCTCCCCACATGCTGACTTAATTAGTTTAACTCTCTGGGGTATCCTATTACCAAATCCTTGGGAGGTGTCTCACTGTTGTCTTCACGTATTACCTGTACAGTTTGGAACAGAGGACATTTATTAGCATGTCAGAGCTTGTCCAGAGATAATATTTTAGAACTGGTATAGCCTCTGAAAGGCAGTTTTGTAATATTTGATCTTTTATCTAGAAAATTTCCATGATCAACAAAATCCTAACCTGAGATTACCAGGGGCAGAAAAACTAGTAAATCGCAGTTATCAAAAATAGGGCGTTTATGTGTTGTTATTATCCTTTTTTCAATCCACTATATGCAGTAGTACAATTTTCTAACTTGAGTCATGAGTATTCATACCAAATTTAACCATTCAAACTTGGAACAAAGGCTAATTAATTTGTACCTGTTCAGTTTCAAAACTTCAAAAATAGTTTTTACTGTATAATTATTTAATTTCAATAGGAAATATTTTAGTCTTTAATGTCTTAGTATTAACCAACAGCTACTGATTCAGAAGTTAAAAAGTATGTTTCATCAAATGTACACATTTGAATTATTAAAAAAACTTAGGATTACAATAAAATCCTCAATATGTTGCCATTATGTAAGTAGATAAATAATAAGATCAATAGTCATTAGTAATGTGTCAAAGTAACTTCATACATTTATAAATATATCAAAATCTTTTAGTTTTATTATCCTCAGAAACTCAGGACTACTTAATGGTTATTTACTTGTCATTTTCATCAGAGATCATTGTGATTTTGTTTGTATGCTACTGAATACATCTTTTTCTAGTACTTGTTTAACTAAACTGAAAATAAATTTTTTCTTGGAAGCAAGATGAAGTCAAATGAATTCAACAGCTGCTGAAATTTCACCTGAAATTTTAAATAGCTCTAAAGCCACAAAAGGAAAAGATAAACATGTTAGCTTTAATATGGCTAGTACGCAATAAAAATTAGAAGAGCTATTTTGGCAAAGTTAACACAAACAGAAAACGTGATCAAAGTATGTTCACTAAAAGTCCCGTCACTAGCATTTTTATTTAGTACAGTATATGCTAGAATATAAATACATAAGAATATGCCCTTTCTTATCACAAGGAGTCTTTTATACAACTAAAATCACGGCCAACATTTTATATGACAAAAGAAAAATAAACCAAACCTGTAAATACTCAGAAAAGGAGCAAGGATATAGGAAAATAATTATGTTACAGAGGACAGTTACAATGAAAATCCATTACTTTCGTCTCTGACTCAATTTTATAAAATAAAGTCAACATGTATTAGTCTATGAATTGCTAAGAGCACATAAACAGTGTGGCTCTTTCAAAAGACAGTGGTCAAAGACAAACTGTTAACTTGATGTCATATATTGTTCTTAGTTCTTAACTGGAGTTGAGCTTCCTTTCATAGTCTTCTTTAGGTGGTGGTAGTTTGGCAAGATTTTCATCAGGAAATCCAGCTGTAGTGTCTGGGGCTAAAAAGATAAGAGAATTAAAAACTGACAAACAGAAAGCAAGAGTACCAGGCAGAAATAATTACCACTAGGTCAGGGAAATATAGGTGATTTTCACTAGCTGATTTCTGCTTTTTGTGGAGTTTTGTTTTGTTTTTTTAATTTACAATGAATATACACTAAGTTTGGAAATATGAAAAAGCCAAAATATTTTACATATAAAAATATACATAAAGGGTGCCTGGGTGGCTCAGTTGGTTCAGTGTCTGACACTGGATTTCTGCTCAGGTCATGATCCCACGGCTGTGCTGATGGCAAGGAGCCTGCTTGGGTTTCTCTCTCTCCCTTTTTCTCTGCTCCTTCCTTGCTCAAACTTGCACTCTCTCTAAATAAACTTTAAAAAAAAAATTTACATGACTCAGTTTTCAACCCTGCTTTTGTAGACTTTACCCTGGCCTTGAAAAAGTTAAAAAGTTCTAATCACAGATAACAACCTAATTAGAATTCTTGGAACGCACAGTTTTCCATGGGCCCTACAATCACACCACTGCACTCCTCGCCGGCTCTTCACTAGTCAGCACTGCCCAAACTTCCCAAACTTTCCTTGTTGCAAAACTCACTAGGGGTACTTGTGACAAATAGGGATGATTAAGTCTTTGCCCCAGACACTGGATTCAATAAGTTCTTTAATAAGGACTGTGATCAGTGAGATGTGGAAAACTGTATTAAACTTCAGGTATTCTTACTCAGTTCTAGTCTCCTTTAACCCAACTCCAGTTTCTTTTCTTCCTCTTTAATCATTTTTGCTGTTATGCAGAAAAATAGTGAAAAAAACCCTGGTTTGTTTTACTGCCTTTTTCGTCTATCAAAGTAATATTTATTTGCATATAATAATAATAAAAGCCAAACATTACAGAAACAGAATAAACCAAAGAGAGCTGGAGTTTCAACATCTGATAAAATATGGCTAAGAATCAGATGCAAAATGATAGATGCCTTGAAAAATATTTTCTTTTGGAGGAGGGGAAAGAGGCTGGCTAACTAAAGAATATATTGTGTACCAAGCAATAAGGTTCAAAACTTCAACCAAAATGTCTTCTGTCCAGGAGCGGTTGGGTGGCTCAGTTGGTTGAGTGTCCGACTTCAGCTCAGGTCATGATCTCACGGTTCATGGGTTCAAGCCCTGCGTTGGGCTCTGTGCTGACAGCTAGCTCAGAGCCTGGAGGCTGTTTCAGATTCTGTGTCTCCCTCTTTCTGCCCCTCCCCTGCTCTCTCTCTCTCTCTCAGAAATAAAAAATTAAAAATAAAAAAGAATGTCTTCTGTCCCAAGGAAGCCACAAATGCTCTACCTCCTATATGAAACTCTAAATACACATGCTTAATTATTCTTGGTTCTTAGTAGAAGGAGGTACTTTCTCATAAACCAGGAAAATATCAAAACACACTTACATATTTACAAACTGTGTTTATTTTCAAGTCAACTATGATGGTAAACTAACAGACCAAAGTTGGGTGGCCAGTATCAATTTGGTAGGATCATTCCTTATCCTTGAGGATTGATATTTTAAGAGTGAATCAACAGTTTATAAAGTTTGGTGATACATCTTCAGTGAAAATATACAAGATCACAAGTAACATCTCTGGATTTTCTTTTCTCATTATCAATTTGTCATTGTCATCTTTGTACATATTTTTGACAATAACTTAAAGACTGAATAAATTCTAGTTTTAGGAAGGTTTCTCTGATTTTAATCATTTGCTTTTTATTTAAGTTTATTTATTTTGAACCAGAAAGAGGGAGGGGGAAAGAGTAGGACAGAGAGAACCCCAAGCCGACTCCATGCTGTCAGTGCAGACCCCAACACAGGGCTTGAAATAACAAACCATGAGATCACGACCTGAGTGGATGTCAAGAGTCAGGGGCTTAACCACCTGAGCTACCAAGGCACCCCTAATTTGCTTCTTCTTCTTATTTTTTAATGTTTATTTACTTATTTTGAGAAGAGGGAGGAGCAGGCAGAGAGAGAGAGAGAAAGAGAGAAAGAGAAAATCCCAAGCAGGCTCCAAGCTCAGCGCATTCCCTGAGACGAAGTCAAGAGTCAGACACTTCACCAGCTAGGCCACCCAGGCACCCCTCTCATTTGCTCTTTAAATGGCAAAGTTGCTGCCCCATTAAAACAATTATGTGGTATTTTTCTGAAATTAGTAGCGCTAGAAAGAAATTTTTTTAAATTAAAGTATAATTAACATACTTCAAGTGTTATATTAGTTTCAACTGTACAACATATTGATTCAACAATTCTATACATTGCTTGGTGCTCACCATGATAAATGTAGTCACCACCACAACCATACATTATTACAATTTACTGACTATATTCCCTGTGCTGTACTTTTCATCTCTGTGACTTATGTATTTTGTAACTGGAAGTTTGTTATGTCTTAATCCTCTTGATCTGTTTCGCCCATCTCCCCTACCCACCTCCCCTGTGGCAACCACCAGTTTGTTCTCTGTATTTAAGTTTTTCTTTGTTTCTTTTAGAAAGAACTCCTTTTTAAAGACAAGTTCCAGTACCTGTGGTCGCTCAGTCTGCACCCGACGAAGGCAGTCTGCACCATAGATCACTGTATTCTCAGGGATGACCTCAAATGTATTCAGGTTACAGCAAGCCCCGATGATGCAACCACTTGTCAAGATTACGTTTCTCCCCACATATGCTGCAGTAAAACATAAAAAGAAGTGCAATTTAAGACAAACGATTAGAATATTATTTTTCCAAAATATCTTAAGTATACAAACTAGCCTTAAGAAAAAAAATTAAAGAAAATACTTCAGTTCAGAGTTTGTAAAGCATAGAAGCAGGCACCAGACCAGTATTAGATGGATTAAACACAGAGCTCTGCTGCTGACTAGTTGTGTGACCTTAGACAAGTCACTATAAATTCTGAGAAGCTTATCTGTGAAATGGAAAGATCAACCTACCTATGACCTGTTGTAAGGAATAATGAGATATTAAACGGAAAGTGCTGAGCCCAGCTTTGACACATAGTAAGTATATAATAAGTAAAAAATAACAATGATATGGCAATGAGAAAGAATGAAATCTGGCCATGTGTAGCAACATGGATGGACCTTGAGGGTGTTATGCTGAGTGAAACAGTCAGGCAGAGAAGGACAAATATCATGTTTGCATGTATAGGAGGATTAGGAGGAACTTAATGGAGGACCATGGGGGAGAAGAAGGGGGGGAAATAGTGGGGGAGAGGCAGAGAGGCAAACCATGAGAGACTCTTGAATGCTGAGAACAAACTGAGGACTGATGGGTATGGCGGGGGAGAGAGGTGATGGGCATGGAGGAGGGCACTTGTGGGGATGAGCACTGGGTGTTATATGGAAACCAACTTGACAATAAACTATTTGTAAAAATAAATAAATAAATAATGATAATAATTGGTTATCCAAATTAAAATAAAAACCCATTAAGTAGATTAACAAAAAGTCTAATTTTAGTATTTAAAAAAGGAAGCATTTTCTTTCATGTCAATTAAGACCAACAAAGATAAATCATTATTCTAAAGACATCTCTTTGTTCAGGTTCTTTCTGGACTTTGGTGAGACAGCCTCTTGGAGGCTTTCCGGTAGTGTGGTGACTTCACATGACCTCCCGCCCAGCTCCGCTTATGGTAAGTTGCTTATATTTGTTCCTGACTGGCTAGGTAAAGTAGTCCTGAAATTAAAGGAAGCAAACTGTTACAGAAAATGATTTTTTTTCTTTAATTCTGCAATTATATTCATCAACTAAATTATCACTGACACTAGTACTTAGCAGAAATCTTTTTCAAATCTTTCATCTGAATGTTATGGTTTAATCCAATCCCAACTTAAATGTACACAGCTGAATTTTTAGTTCAATGTATTAAACACATTATTAGGTTCCTTAAAGGAAAAGAATTGGTCTCCTAACTGTTTTAGTCCACTTTCAATCATGGCTTCCTTCCACTTTGCCACGGGTTGCTTTCCAGGACACCACACAGAGAAAGGAGGTAATCACTTTTCACAATAAAATTCTGAATATAGCTTACCTTTTGATTCAATAACATTATTATCTCCCATTTTCATGGCTTGGGAATCTGTAAGCCAGAGTTAAGTAAACACTGTAAATATGTTCATCTTTTTCCTCTACCAATTCACTATATCCTATTCTGCTCTGGGACAGAAGGTAGAAGCATGGGGCAGGGCCCTACAGGCTCAGATACTCCTTGCTCAGGGCAGCCTGCAAGTAAAGTTTTAATCTTTAAATCTAAGTATCTCTAAGTAGATATAAGTTGCCTTCTATGTTTCTTAAGGAAATGAGCATCTTTTACCCCAATTCTATGAGTAATGTATTTTCACGACTGTCTGAGGAAAATTAAATTTACCACACAATTGCTTAAAGATAACACTGTTAACAGTTTGATATATCTTTATATAAATACATATAATTCCCTTTATATAACTGGGACTCAAACTGTATAAACTTTTACAGCTGACTTTATTTGGTTCAATTAAATTTGCACTCATTGTTCCATACCATTAAAATCTTTAAAAACATAATTTAAAATGGCTGTTTAATGATCTTAATAGTCCATTTTGTGCTTGTAGCTTAATTTACCTGAATATGCTAAATATTTAGATTTTTTTTCCCCTCTAAGTTTCTCTATCATAAAATTATGTTTTGCTGACAACATGAAAAGATTTTACTAGCTTTTTAGAGTACAAAAATCAAGGAAAGAACTAGTGGCATTCTGGGGGGAAAAAAAAAAAACACAAAGAATGAAATATTTCCAGGGGTGCCTGGATGGCTCAGTTGGTTAAGTGTTTGACTCTTGATTCCAGCCCAGGTCATGATCTCATGGTTTGTCAGCTCAAGCCCTGACATCAGGCTTCGCTGTCAGCTTGGGATTTTCTCTCTCCCTCTCTCTGCCTCTCCCTCCCCTCTAAATAAATAAATAAAATAAACTTATAAAAAAGAAAAATATTCCTATCCCCTTTCACCATTTTTTGCATCAGACAACATACTGTTAACCTAAACTATATAGGAATCAAATGGATAGAGCTGCGGTTCTTAAATCAGGACAAAAGCCAGGATTCTTCCATTTCTGAGTCTGCTGTCACTCAGTCATTGCTACCTGTGAACAAGCTGTAGCAACAGGAGCAGTGTGTGTGTGTGTGTGTGTGTGTGTGCGCGCGCGCACGCATGTTATAATATACTTGATATAGGGGCTCCTGGGTAGCTCAGTGGTTAAGCATCCGACTTCAGCTCAGGTCATGATCTCACGGTTTGTGATTTCAAGCCCAGTATTGGGCTCTGTGCTGACAGCTCAGAGCCTGGAGCCTGCTTCAGATTCTGTGTCTCCCTCTCTCTCTGCCCCTCCCCAGATCATGTTCTGTCTCTCTCAAAGATAAATAAACATTAAAAAAAACTTTTTTAAAAATAAACTTGATATATTTGACAGGTAAAATATGACAGTTTCTATGGAATAGATTTTGGATACTAAGAGCAGCTGGGAAGAAGTTTTACTTTAAATCACTGTAAAGGATACAACAGCCAACTTCAAACACATTATTGGTGCCAATGATCATAGGTTTTGGTTCTGGATCTTCAGTATCAGGGGTGATATTATCAGGGTGACTGTAATAAGAGACAAATCATCAAAGTCAATAATGCAATAAACATTTCTCTTGTTTTGGAATTTGGGTTCATTCTGTAAATTTTATCTCCATTAAGCTTAAAATATGTTACTACATAAGTAATGTCTTAATCCAAGGGAATTATTTATCGGCTATGCAGAAGACTTGATTCTGAGTTGAAAAACAACTACTAAAAGACAAAGAAGTCACAGCTAGATACAGAAGGTCAGCCTTCCTTTGCCAATTTTTATTTTATTTTCTTATTTTTATTTTTTCCTTTGCTTATTTTTAAAGCTAATTGCCCAGGGGGCCTTTGGCTACAATCTTTAGCTTATTAAACTGGAATCAAAATCATGCCTGGCTTAAAAAATTTCCATTCTTAATAACCATTCAAGATTGTGAAATGTAAACAGATATTCACATAAAATAATTATTTTATATGCTCTTAGGTAGTCTGACATATTTGGAACATAAAATGTTTGTGGTCTAGGAGGAAGCCATTTTTTAAATGGTGCTTTATCTCTGACAGCTGATTTACTGCAGAATATAGCTGTTATTAACTGACTTAAAATAAAGGTGCCAAAATAGATTTTAAAAAGAAACTGCTTAATATAGTAAGAAACTCCCAAATCCTAAGTAAGTGTTAAGACAAATCAATCTCTTTATCACAGTTAAATATTTTCCCAAGGTCTTTCTTACAAATTCCATACATTGTTGCTATAAATTAGGTATAAGCTTGAATTTCCTGCCAAAATTTTATCTAGAAAGCTTTATAAATGCTTATGGGAATTTCATAGGTATTATAGTCTAGCTCACTAAGATCATGTACATGTTCTAATATTTTATTATTTTTTTTTACTCTTTAAAGTTAAAAATTGCCCCTAAGAGCCCCAAATTTTCAAATATAATTCTGGGTGCTACCCCCTCAAAGCATATGAAAACATGTATCAGAGTTAAGTGCATGTGTCTGGGGAGGAGTAGTAACAATTCAGCCAGAACTGAGAAATCCAACCAGAAGACTCTCTTCAGGGTGGTTGGCACAGCACTTGGTCGCTGGAGTCAGGAAACGTTTGATTGCTGCACAGAGGAGGTCGTGATATGTAAGGGGAAGATTCCCAGACTGAGGGGAGGAGATTATTCTAGTCAGCCACCAACGAGTTATCTCACCTTCACCCATCTGGTCTCTGGTTTCTTCATTTACTAACCACCTGTGAAAAGATCCTTCTTGTTTCTCTAGTACTAAAATAGTAGCCTTTCCAGATGTCTACTGTAAAAGTTCCTATAGATAGCTGAATTAATAAAAACACAATCTGCGGTACTTAGTTCAGGGTATCTGTAAGTATCTTACTCACGCATTTATGATAAGCGCCTGTTCTTCTATCAGGTTACCTTCACCAATTACTATTGGTCCGGCTTCTGCAATAATCCGTGCTTTAGGGTGGATCACTGTCCTAGGTCCTGTTAAAAATACAGTGACAAGAAATTATTGGTGGAGGTTATGTTCCAATGGGAGGGGAGGTGACGGGGGGGGGGGTCGTGAGGCTACTGGGAGGAACATTTTGTAAAGTACGTGCCAGGCACCACACTAGGTGCACTTTACAAATGTTATCTCCTCAGCTGTTATCAATTGTAGCTAGTGCCAAATCTCAAGGCAAGGTGAGCGGAGACAGGACAAGCTGTGGAGCCAGACAGCCCTGGCTAACCAGCTGTTTGGAAGCCTCTGTTATCTCAGCAGTGAAATGGGGGTGGGGAGAATACCATCTTACAGAGGCGCTGTAAGGGTTAGACGAGATAATGTTCGTAGACACGGTATTCTGGCACACTGTTGGCAAGAACATTAATTCCCTTCCTTGCTTTCTCTCATACAAGTAAGGCTCTTCGCTTACAATGTTGGGCTTTCTCATGCAAGTGAGCCACATTCACACTTTCTCACGCTAGTGTACTACAGAGTTAGTCTTCCTATTAAGTGGCTAAGAGGAAATATGGGTGGAACGGGAGACAAGAAACATGGAAACTAACCTTATCTTTGTTACTGTGTTACCATCCCAACACCAAGCCTAACCACTGGAAGGAGGCAGAGATACTGTTGTGTCTGGTCTAGAATATGATTTTAACCAGTGAAAGGTTGTAAAAGGTTACAGGGAGGCGGTGGAAGGAGCAAATGTAATTACTGGAACCAAAGACACTGATATAGGCAGACTGAGGGGATGCCTCCTACCTCAAATTGAAAGGAGCAGGAAGGGGTCTTACCACATCCATTTCACCAGCGGGTGGAGGCGGCCCTGCACTGCTTAAACAGGGACATACTTCTGGAGTGCTAACACATTCCCGCCCCTGCTTCTTAATTTCCCAAAGGCCTAGCATTTTGGTGATAATGAAACCACTCCTAAGAAAATATAACCTCATTTTCACCACTCCCTGTAACACTAGCCCCACCCCCACCGCCAATGCCATGGCTATTTTTATTGGTAAATAAGTGGACATGAAGTAACCGACTCTGAAAGTAAGACAGGGTGGGCAGAAGTGTTGACAAGAGGTGGGGAGGTGGTCAGGAAGATGCCACTGTCCATGTAATTCAGTACTCAATTGTGTAAATTAATTTATTCAATAATCATTATCTGCATAGGACAGGCAAGATACAGTGCTACACGTTAGAGGGAAACAAAAAGAAATACTAGCTACTTTTGCCCTTTTGAGCTTGCTTTTCTGTTTTGTTGATCTTGAAAACTGGAAATACTTAACACTCACACACAAATGTATTAAATAAGGAGGTGTTCCTGGTGCCCAGAAAATTGGAAGGAACCTCAGTGTAGCTTTAATTTTTCCCCCCTAACAATGAAGAGCTGGGCATTGATAAGGAGGGTGGGGCCCAAGACAGGATGCACAGTCAAAAGACGCACAGTCTGAGAAGTAACATGAGAGGGGCTTTGTTATTTCTATCACCTCTGGCTCCCCAAATCCTCAGCTGCCCAAGTAAAATTGCTCTGGCAAATTCTCCTATTCAGGATAGAAGATGGGATCTCTTGAATCTCTGGGAAGATGACTGTGAACATGTGTACCTTTTTTCTGTTAAAAAATACACACATTTACAAAGGTAATACATGCTCATTATAAAAATTCAAACAAAGCAAAAGTGAAAGATCCTCTCTTTATGCTAATCCTATTCCCAGAGGTAATTATTCTTAAAAGTTTAGGGTATATTATTCCAGACTTAAGTTCCACCGTACACTTCAGACCTATAAATATCACTGTATATTAAATATATTTCACCATGAAGTTAAAAAAAAAAATAGAATATAATTTAAAGGTGGAAAAATATGAATTATAAGCACGTAGTTGATTTTTTTTAAATCAAGGAATAGTAGGGGTGGCTACTGGGTGGCTCAGTCGGTTAGGAGTCCAACTTCGGCTCAGGTCATGATCTCACGGTTTCTGGGTTTGAGCCCCGCATCGGGCTCTGTGCTGACAGCTAGCTCAGAACCTGGAGCCTGCTTCAGATTCCATGTCTCCCTCTCTCTCTGACCCTGTCCTGCTCACCCTGTTTCTCTCTCTCAGAAATAAATAAAACATTTAAAAAAAGTTTTTTAAATACATCAATCAATCAAGGAATAGTACTTATTATTCTGCAATTTGCTTAATTCACCTAAAAAGTCACGGTGATTTTTCCATAAAAGTACATTTAGCTAGCTCTTCTTTTCAATGGCTGAATAGTACTTCATATCATATTAACATAACAAGCCCTTACTGATGGGCAATTAGATGTTATCACTTTTGAGGGAGAGGTGCTAAATGATACTGAAACAAACACTTGAATCCTCTGAAATGAGAAATTTCTTACAGGTCTTTCAGCTGTGTGAACCAATTTACATCTATAGTTTGCATGATACTAGATTTGCACTTAACTTAAAAATGTTCTGTGATAAAAGGGACAAATCATTCTATTTTAGGTTCTCTGTAATTAAAGCCCCTGCCAGCACCCCATTCCTTGTCTAGAAAGTGTACATTCTGCCCTCTACCACTTAAAGGCTATATGCTTAATCTCTCAAATGCCTGTTCTCTCATCTGTAAAAAGATGAGATCCAGAATAACCTATTGTTGTGTTGAAGTGTGGATTACACGAAATAAGGTCTGAAAAGGAGATCGCAGGACCTGGCCCATAGGTGTTAAAAATGGGAAGCTCATCGCTCTCTGTCACTATGAGCTAACAAATAACTATCAATAAGCAAAACAACTCCTTCTGGTCTGAGAAACAGAAAAACTCCTCTCCTCCACTCAGGTTATTAGGGTGGTAACTCCTTTTAACCAGTGGGGGTAAATTCACATACTACTTTAAGATAGTAAAAGAAATGAATAAAGGGATTTTCTATACTAGCATGAAAATCTTAGGGAAGAGATCACCAGGCTGTGAAAGAAAGCAGATCATCTGCCGCGGCTCATAGATAAGAAGCCAGAGGCACGAGGTGTTCTGCTGGTCCTTAGCTGCGGCTTGGACGACAGGCAGACTTAAAAGAAGTTACCGAGAATGGACGAGCATGACAAGGTTATCACTGAAACCTTTCTTTAAAATTTCCTCTGAAGTAGCTCTGAAAATAATTGATATCTTCATTTTTCCCTTTCAAAAATGATCTAATATATGTTAATTTTACAAACACAAATTTTAAAAAATGAAACTAAACCCAAGTGCCATGTCTTACAGAATTTTTAAATATAATGCCTGAGCAATTTTTTTAATGTTTATTTATTTTCAAAAGACAAAGACAGAGCACGAGCAGGGGAGGAGCAGAGAGGGAGACAGAATCCAAAGCAGGCTCCAGGCACTGAGCTGTCAGCACAGAGCCTGATGCAGGGCTTGAACTTCCCAACCCCAAGATCGTGACCTGAGCTGAAGTCAGATGCTAAACCGACCGAGCCACCCAGCTGCCCCTAATGCCTGAGCTATTTTAAGCAGGTGTTTTATTATTGTTATCATTTTTATCATAATTAAGAAGTCAGCAAGAAGATAACTGGAAATCTGATTATATATCCGAGGGCCCTTGGGATATAATGCAGGGTCACCAGCTTACACGAGATGCCACCTCCACCTGGTGGCAGCACTGCCAAACTACAAGTCCTTGTGTTTCAGGCCTGAAATAACTCGAAGGATCAACGCTGAATTGTAGTGTAACAACAAAAGTCATAGCTGATAATAAACTAAACAGTTCCCCTAAATCTCTCGTACAGAATAGGTGGGGTTAGTATACATGTACTTCAGTATATGTGACTACTAAGATTTTGGTTTCTAGAACTTGCTACAGGGACATTCTGACTCAGGTGTGTAATCTGCACAGTGTGGGCTTTGCGTCTGCACAGTTTTGTGCTGGAGGTTGGCACGAACAGGCCCAGGAATCCGAGTGGTATTCCAAGGCCGGGCAGCCACAGTGCACTGAAGGGTAGGCCCAGACTGCTCCACCCTCTTCTACATGTAAGAAGCACTTTTACCTAGAATGGGTCTGATTTCAAACCAAGTTTAAGGGTCTTGAGGTTAAAATGCTTTAAAAATAGAAATCTGTCGCCATAGAAAGTCTTTTTTTTTTTTTTTTTTTTTAAAGGCTGTTGTAAACTTTCTTGGAGTTCTTACTGGCAGGGTACTTTGTATATTTTCTTACCAAATGTGCTGAAATCCTATTTGGCTTATCTCCTTGTTTGGATAAATGTGTCTAGAGTTGGAGTTGCCTTATTGGCTGATGAATTATTTTTCTAAATGGTTGGCGGGGCTTGATGCAACACAGCCAGAAAGGCATTCCTTGCATCAAATTTCCATTCCCCTCGTTTGGTAAAGGACATTTTTCCTGTCTGTCTTTGCCACAGGAAGCTATCTTTGTGTACATTTTCATATGTCAATAAATAGTTCAAAAAGCCACAAGTGCTCTTTGGAAAGTTAAAACAATTCCTTTGACCTGTAAGCTTAAGTACCTGTAAGAAATGCTTTATGTTTGATGAATTTCAAGTCAAAGCCACTGTTCTGCCTTATTAAGAAAGATTTCCACAGTAAAGGGGAGCTTTTGATCTGTTAAAAACTCTAATGGAGAGAAAGACAGAATAAATGGGACAAAGGGCTTCCGTCTCAGTTTCCCGCTGGGTGGAGTCCTGCCTTCCTACCTAGTACCATGTCCCAACCAAGCCCTGTCCTAAGACCGGGAGACTGACTTTCACCCTATAATGGGACTACAGAAAAGGGGCTCAGAAGTAACTTTCTGAAATGCTTTTCAGCTTTCAAAACAAAATGTAAGGAAATAATGGTGGCCCAGGAATCAAGGCAGCCTGATTAAAAACAGGCTGGATGCTATGAAACCTTGTTTACCCACACTGTAATTAACAAGAGAGCTGTTATTTTTCCCAAGGTCTGTTTCCTGGCAGCCTCTAATGAAAGGGGTCAGGCTCCAGCAGCGCCTCCAGTCCTAGGGTTTCTGCTTAACTACAATGCTTCAAAGCTTCAGACTAGTTTCTTTGATAAACCAAATACCTGACTTTCTAGGAGAACAGATCAGGTTTAAAGTTCTACTACACTACTGAAACATAGAGAAGGAAAAAATTACTTCCTTTCTGAAATATTTCAGAATGGAATAATTTGGTAACAGTATATCCAACTAGGGGATGGAAAGTTATGCATAACATCCTGAAAAATCTATTAATTCAACTACACTTAAGTTTATTGCTACTTACTGAGAAACCGGGGCATATTGGTGTTCAAATCTCTATGTCCATAATATAACAGAAAAAGACTTTAGTCTGATAAATTAAGCAAAAACAACAAAAGACAAAAGCCATAAATTGGGGAAAAAAATAATGGTGGGGAGAGTGAGTTTTAATCAGATAACTTATCTCTACTCTCCCATGTGACTTAACTTCAGATCTCCCTGGTGCTGTTTAATCTGATGTATTGCATCAGAGAAGTGAATTAATAGCAGTCAGAAGATTAAGGATATCGTATACCAAATAGAACAATGATAGAAATGGCTATCTCAATACTGATTCTGGAATTTTTCCATTCTTATAGATATACTTAAACACAAACAACAAACCAAACAAAATGGTAAGAAACACACATAATGAAAATGAGATAAGAATTATAAAAGACTGAACACTGGATAAATATATCACTTCTGAATCTTTTCCTTAATTTTAAAAATTGAGATGTTTCTGTAAAGTGAGCAAATTTTCTTGTTTTAAAAAACTAGGTCAAAAGTAAGCATAAAAATATTAATTTAGATCCACTGAATGATAAACTTCAAATCACTAGTTTAAAAATTATGACCACTTCTTATGCTAAAAATCTGTGTTGTGGGGCACCTGGGTGGTCAGTCGGTTAAGCATCTGACTTCGGCTCAGGTCATGATCAAACAGTTTGTGGGTTCGAGCCCTGCGTTGGGCTCTGTGCTGACAGCTCAGAGGCTTCAGCCTGCTTCATATTCTGTGTCTCCCTCTCTCTCTCTCTGACCCTCCCCTGCTCACGCTGTATCTCTCTCTCAGAAATAAATAAAACATTAAAAAAAAAAGAAAAAAAAAAAAAGAAAACCTGTAAGGTGGGCACTCCTATTTTGCATGTCACAAAACCTGTTAATTGCCACTAGATATCCGGTCTTCCCTCTTCCTGATAGCTGAATCCCACTGGATTGGGGGCAGCAATGCACCCAGTTCAGACTGTATCTCCCAGCCTTCCCTGCAGCTAGCTGTGTCCATGAGATTAAGTCCAAGGCATCCGACGTACAAAGAGAGAATGTGTGAAACTTTCAGGACGACTATGTAAAGGAAGCTGATCCAACTGGGAGGTACACCCTTTTGTTTCCACTCCTCCCCTTTCTTTTTTTTTTTTTAAATGTTTACTTATTTGTGTGTGTGTGAGAGAGAGACAGAGACAGAGCGTAAGCAGGGGAGGGACAGAGAGGAGAGAAAGACACAGAATCAGAAGCACGCGCCAGGCTCCAAGCTGTCAGCACAGAGCCCGACTTGGGGTTTGAACTCATGAACCGTGAGATCATGACCTGAGCTGAAGTCGGATGCTTAATGGATTGAGCCATCCAGGCGCCCCAACTCCTCCCCTTTCTTATCCAAGATCACTTTTAGTACTTTAGTTATCACATTCTGGCCTAAAAGGCTGGAGCTCCTGGACGATCAACTGACCAGGCCTGAAATGCCTACCTCTAGACTTACTTATACAAGACAATAAACCTTTGTGTATTTAAACCACCACTATATGCAGCTGAACCTAATTCTAATACACATATTTACACAGATGGGGAAAATGAAGGTTGGTAATGTTAAGTATAAGTAGTATGTTCAAAGTGAAACACCAGGTAAAGAACAAGGATGCTAACCCAGGTGTCAGACTCCATGGTCCACCCTCTTACTAACTACCCCGTAGTAAATAAGCTCCATGAAGGCAATACCTTTGTCCGCTGTGTTTGTCTCTGTGTCTCTAGTGCTAGCATGCTGCACATAGTAGGTACACAATAGGTATTTCTCAAATAAATGAATAACTTCATCATATTGCCTCACTCCTTTATCAGATGGAAGTTTTCAAAATAGAGAGTCCATCTGGGTGCCTGGCTGGCTTGGTAGAGTATGCGACCCATTTTTGTTTTTAATGTTTTTTTTCATTTTTGAAAGACAGAGACAGAGCACAAGCAGGTGTGGGGTGGAGAAAGAGAGGGACAGAGAATCTGAAGCAGGCTGAGCTGTCAGTACAGAACTCAACTTCGGGCTCGAAGTCACAAACTGCAAGATCATGACCTGAGCCAAAGTTGGATGCTTAACCAACTAAGTCTCCCAGGTGCCCTGGAGCATGTAAGTCTTGATCTCAGGGTTTTGAGTTTGAGCCCCACACTGGGTGTAGAGATTACTTAAAAATAAAATCTTGGGATGCCTGGCTGGCTCAGAGGAACATGTGACTTGATCTTGGGGTCATGGGTTTGAGCCCCATGTTGGGTATAGAGATTACTTAAAATAAATATTTTATTAAAAATTAAAAAATAAAATCTTTAAAAAGTGCCTATCTGGGGCACCTGGGTGGCTCAGTCAGTTAAGCGTCCGACTTCGGCTCAGGTCGTGATCTCACGGTTTGTGGGCTTGAGCCCTGCGTCGGAAGCCAGCTCAGACCCTGAAGCCTGACTTCGGATTTTGTGACTCCCTCTCTCTTGCCCTCCCCTGCTCACGCATGCTGCCTCTATCTCTCTCTCAGAAATAAATAAAACATTTAAAAAAAAATTTTTTTAAAGTGCCTATCACACTTAATTCTTTTAGAAATATTAAACACAGGAGAAATATATTATTTTGTCAATAAAATTAGAACATCAGTGAGACAAATATATAACACCTAATTAATTGTAGAGGATTGAAATAAATTAAATTACATAAATTTTTGAGAAAAGAAAAAAAACACTAATAAACGATTTTCTTACCTATGGTTACATCACCCCGGATTTCACTTTCTACACATACAACTGCTCCAGGAGCAATCTTCACACTGTAGGAAGAAAAAGGTAATATTCACCATGGGTAAGTTTAAAAAATATTGTTATAGAAGCTATCTAGACACTTCAGTGAGAAAAAGGTTTAAAAAACTGATTTAAAAAAAGAAATTATAAAAAGGTAAGGTATTTAATATACTATAAGTTTCTCAGGGGGCATACTGTCCATCAGGCTAAAATCATACTGATGCCTTATTAAATAAAATGCTTGAGAAAAGAGACTTTGGATTCTTTAAACACCAGCATTTTTTCCAAACAGCAAAAGGCTGAATACAACCTAGATATCCATTAGTAAGAGACAGGTTAGTAAACTATGGTACACCACAATCTAATACACTGTCATTAAAAAGAATGAATAATCCTTTATATAAAGATTTGAAACAATTTCCAAGCTCTATTAAGTCTAAAAAAAGTAAATGCCAGAAAATGAACAGTATATAATACACCATTATTTTTGTAAAAAGAATGACTATTCAAAATCTTTAACAACCAGCAAGGTAATATTAATATAGAAATCAATGTAGACATTCAAAATTAATAAACAGTCCTATTTATTGTCTATTTATACTATAAATTAGCTTATAGTATCAAACTTTAAGTAATTAGCTTATAGAATCAAGTAATAACTTTATATCAAGTGATATAAACTGGAGAGCAAACTGTTCAAAAATTACTAACTTCCAAATAATTTATTGATGCTTTTTGATATTCTGTGATATCCTGTTTGACACAGCCAAATCTAGCTGAACACTGCCCTAGCTGAGCCATGAGCTGACGTGAAGAACTGTCCCAAACGACTTTCCCATTAAACTGACAATCATTTGGTAACTTGTTCTCAGTATTTTTCTTAGTAATAATGATATTATTCATGGTTTAATGTGTACTCGCTTCTATAAAATAACAATACCATTTTAGACATTTTGACTTTATAATTCTATTTAGATTTTTCAAAATTTTTTATTTCCAGTTGTTCACTGCAAGTATACAGAAATACAATTCAATTTTGCATATTGACCTTATATCCTGAAACTTTGCTAAACCCACTGAGTTCAAGCAGATTCTCTAGGATTTCTCACATGAACAGACAATTTTATTGTCTGTGAATAGAGTTTTTCTTTTTTTCCAATCTGTATGCATATTATTTTTCTTGCCTTATTGCCCTAAGACTTTCTAGTATGATGTTTAATATCCTTAACCTGTTCTACTTCTAGAAGATCAACAAAACCTATCAAACTACTTTTCTAAGCCATGAATTATGAATTTTAATGTTTATTTTTGAGAGAGACAGAGAGAGACAGAGAGAGAGACAGAGTGCGAGCAGGGAAGGGGCAGAGAGAGGGAGACACAGAATCTGAAGCAGGCTCAGAGAGAGTCATAGAGCCTGACACAGGGCTTGAACCCACCAACAGTAAGATCATGACCTGAGATGAAGTTGGACACTTAACTGACTGAGCCACCCAGGTGCCCCAATTATGCATTTTAAATAAACTATTAAAGCCTGGTGTATAAAACAGTTGAAACTTTCTTGACTAAAATGTTAATACCTTGATTTATAAGTTTTCTAAAAACTTGTTTTCAAAAACTATAGCAAATGTTTTTCAAACAGTAAGAACCAGAAATGTAGAGTGCAATGATCACTCAATATTAATTTAAGTTCTAAAAATATTCATGTATGAAAATGATTTTTAACTGATAGTAGATAGTATAAAAATGTCAGTAGTGCTTTCTATTTGTTTTTCATGTCTTTTTTTCTTTGACATTTCTTTGATAAAAAAAAATTGTTACTGCCAGGTTTTATCTTTCCAAATATATTACTGTGAGATGGATTCATTTGTTTTTTTTATGTTTATTTCATTTTATTTTTTAATGCTTATTTATTTTGGAGAGAGGGAGAGACAGAGTGCAAGCAGGAGAGGGACAGAGAGAGAAGGAAACACTGAATCTGAAGCAGGCTCCAGGCTCTGAGCTACCAGAGCCCGACATGGGGCTTGAACCCACAACTGTGAGATCATGACCTCAGCTGAAGTCGGATGCTTAACCGATTGAGCCACCCAGGCGCCCCTCATTCACTTTTTAAGTCTGTCTTCTTGGATGAATGCAAGTTTTCATTATATGTAACAGGCTTGCCAATATTGCCATTCTAATAAATTATACTTAAGTCTTTCTTTAGCACATGCAGTTTCTCTGATATAACTTTTGAGCATCATTTACAACTGATGCAGCCAATAGTGCTGTCCTAATGTGTAACTGCTGAGTATCTTATTTGCTTTAATATTTCCAAACTATCTCTGGAGGGACAGATAAGGTACTAATAATATCCACTGCCTTCTGAGAGAGGAGCTGGAGAGCAAGGACACAATGGTGATGGAAGAGGTTTTTCTTTACATGCCCATTTTTTAACATGTTTGCATTTTGAATCCCACAAATACATTACCTATTAAATAAATAAATAAATAAATAAATAAATAAATAATAAAACAAAACAGAAAAGAGATTGCTAAGATTTTCTCAACACCAGGTGCCAGGGAGTCCTGGATTCATTTCTATAACTAGGTTGAAACTTTATCCCTATTTCCTTAAAAAAAAGCCTCCCTCAAATCATGATCCTTATATCCCCTCCCCTACTTTACCTTTATTTTACCTAAAAATACTTTCTTGAAACTCTTAAGCATCATTTAATGAATTTTAGACTCCTAGTTTCCCTTTAAGACCATTTTTTTGTTGTTGTTCTTTAAATCATTGTTCCCATTGCTTCAGCAATAATCCTTTGTAACCAAGAATAAAATTATTATTCATTAGTAACACCCTCATTACTTCCAATCTTCAAATAATCAACTATCACAAATATAACCCTATCATGCCAGATTCACAATGGCATTGGTTATAGTATTTCTAGGCCACTGTCTGTTACTGTTCTGTGTCATATTACATGAAGGATGCTTGATAATGTACTAGTAGAAACATGACACAACTCAATATAAGTAAGAAATAAACGCCTATGTTATGAAATAAATGCAAATACTTGGAATATACAGCATAATCATATTCCAGTCCATTTCTTTTTTTTTTTGTTTGTTTGTTTCTAGGAGAGAGAGAGAGAGAGACAGACAGCGTGAGCAGGGGAGGGTCAGAGAGAGAGGGAGTCACAGACTGAAACAGGCTCCAGGCTCCGAGCTGCCAGTCAGCACAGAGCCCGACGCGGGGCTCGAACCCACGAACCGCGAGATCATGACCTAAGCGAAAGTCGGACGCTTAACCGACTAAGCCACCCAGGCGCCCCTCCAGTCCATTTCTTATATTAGTTTGTTCAGGGTAATGAGGTGTTTTTGCTTTTCCATTTATTTTGGCTATTAAATGATGCACCTGTAATTTAACTGAAACACTTGGACACTTTTGATGACAATTATCAGGATACTTCTAAGAAAATACTGTACCAATATACATCAGGAATCAACATAGTCACAATGTTTGACCTAGGACATCTATTTCTGGAGTTCTAGCATCAAGAATTCAACAGAAGGAAAATATATGCACAAATTGGCAATGTTATTTAGACTAATGAAACCATAAAAGGGGAGAAGTAATGAAATAAAATATAATCATCAACTTACTGGAATACTATATACTCCCTAACAATAAAAACAAGGTAAAATTACCTTTTTATAGAAAAAGTTTGCCCCTCCCTGCAGCACTGCACTCAAGACATCAGGCCCAAAGGTAGGTGATGATGACAGGAAGGGCAACCGTGAGCCCACCATCTCCTCTTCCCCTATGTGCCTCCCTATCCTCATGCGTAATTTCAGGCAACAAGGGAATAGATGAGGATTCCTAAAGAAACTACCAGACAACACGAGTTCTTCAATGAGAAGTTCAGCTTTCTGCCTGATTTGCTCCACGCTGAGACCTAATGCGTATATCTGCAGCTTCCAGCTATTTAGTTCTCATCCTTCCTAATGGAGAAAGAGCCAGAGATGATCAGATAAATTAGGAAAGCCTACAACTAAAAAGGAAAAAAGCAAAACAAAGAGAAAAAAATAGTCTGAGGAAACACTGATAATTCAGGTAGTAAACATAAACTTAAAGTATAATTCAGAGAAATAAGAGACTACTGCATAAAACAAGACAGAAGTCTATGAAAAAGGTACAGCTCTAAGAAAGAGCTCCTGAAAATTAAAAACATAACCAAAATGTGAAATTGCTAGGAGTGACGTTTAAAAAAAAAAAAAAAAAAAAAAAAAAAAAAAAAAAAAAAAAAAAAAAAAAAAAAAAAAAAAAAAAAAAAAAAAAGAGCTCTTCCAGAAAGTAGAACAAAATGCAAAATAAAATAAAATTCAAAATAGGGCAGAAAAAGTGAGAAAATTAGAGAACCAACATACGAGGTATAGAATCCAAATAAAACTCGGGGCACCTGGGTGGCTCAGTCATTTAAGCGTCTGACTTCTGCTCAGGTCCATGGGTTCAAGCCCCATGTCAGGCACTGTGCTGACAGCCTGCTTCGGATTCTGTATGTGTCTCTCTCTCTCTCTGTCCCTCCCCTGCTCATGCTCTGTCTTTCTCTCTAAAAAATAAATAAACGTTAAAAAAAAAAAGAATCCAAATAAAAGGAGAAAAGAATTTGTGGAAAAACAAAGAGTAGTACAAGAAAATTTCCACAGACTAAAGGATATTAATCTCAATTCTAAAACAATGTGAATGCAAAAGGCCCATGCCAAGTAATACTATCTTAAAATTTCTGAATGCTATGGGAAAGATCCTTAAAGTTTTCATAACAAAAAAAAAAAAACAAAAAACAAAATCACACACAGGGGTTAAAATAATCAGAATGGCATCAGAGTCCTCAGTATCAACACTAGAGTCTAGAAGACCAGAAAACAATCTCTACAGAATTCTAAGTGAAAACTATGTTCAAACCAGAGCTATCAACCCAGCCAAACTAGCAATCAAGTATGGACAGAGAATAAAGACTTGCAAAAACTTAAAATTCTCTCTCAAGTACTCTTTATTAGGAAGCTGCCAAAGGATGTACTAAGCTAAATAAAAGTAAGCCAACAGACAAGATAGATTCTAGAAAGAGAGGCTCCAGTGTGTTAGGACAAAGGGAAATATCAGGACAACAGCCATGCATCAGCCTCAGAGAGCAAAGATGATAGAAGATTTCATGGGAAGATCTCCAAAAAAGAAAAAAAAAAGAAGGATTGTGTGATGATTACTAGATATTTTATATATTTGATATATCTGATATATCTGTTTGAAGACTTGAAAATCATCAGTACATAGAAAAGTAAGGCAATGAAAAAGCGAAATTATTTTGTTAAAATTTATATTAATTCAGGTTGAGGGTCCACAGAAAATTCAGGAGAAAGACCCAGTAACAGGGGCGCCTGGGTGGCTCAGTTGGTTAAGTGTCCGACTTCGGCTCAGGTCATGATCTCACGGTTTGTGGGGTCAAGCCCCGTGTCCAGCTCTTGTGCTGACAGCCAGCTCAGAGCCTGGAGCCTGTTTCAGATTCTGTATCCCCCTCTCTTTCTGACCCTCCCCTGCTCATGCTGTCTCTCACTCTCTCCCCCAGAAATGAATAAAACATTTTAAAAAATTAAAAAAAAAAAAAAAGACCCAGTAAGAAAGTGAAAACACAAAGCTCATGAGAGTTCTAGATCAGAAATAAAGCTCTAACAAAAATGAACTACTGGGACCTCATCAAGATAAAAAGCTTCTGCACGGCAAAGGAAACAATCAACAAAACTAGAAGGCAACCAGTGGAATGGGAGAAGATATTTGCAAATGACATATCAGATAAAAGGTTATTATCCAAAATCTATAAAGAACTTATAAAACTCAACACCCAAAAAAACAAATAATCCAGTGAAGACATGGACAGACACTTTTCCAAAGACATACAGATGGCTAACAGATCCTCAACATCACTCATCATCAGGGAAATACAAATCAAAACTGCAATGAGATACCACCTCCCACCTGCACCTCAAACCTGTCAGAATGGCTAAAACTAACAACTCAGGCAACGACAGATGTTGGGAGGATAAAGAAAAAGAGGAACCCCTTTGCACTGCTGGTGGGAATGCAAACTGGTGCAGCCACTCCGGAAAACAGTATGGAGGTTCCTCAAAAAATTAAAAACAGAACTACTCTATGACCCAGCTATTGTACTACTAGGTATTTATCCAAAGAATACAAGAGTGCTGTTTTGAAGGGGCACATGCACCCCAATGTTTACAGCAGCGCTATTGACAATAGCCAAATTATGGAAACAGCCCAACATCCATTGACTGGTGAATGGATAAAGATGCGGGGTATATATATACAATGCAGTATTACTCAGCAACCAAAAAGAACAAAATCTTCCCATCTGCAACAACATGGACAGAACTAGAGTGTATTATGCTAAGCAAAATAAGTCAGTCAGAGAAAGACAAATATCATATGATTTCACCCATGTGGAACTTAAGAAACAAAACAGATGAACATAGGGAAGGAAAGGAAAAAATAAGATAAAGAAAGGGAGACAAACCATAAGAGACTCTTAAATACAGAGAACAAGTTGAGGGTTGATGGGGGGTGGAGGAGAGGAGGGATGGGCTAAATGGGTGATGGGCATTAAAGGAGGGCTCTTGCTGGGATGAGCACTGGGTGTCGTATATAAGTGATGAATCACTAAGTGCTCCTGAAATAAAAAATTAAAGAGAAATATAGCTCTGAAAGCCAGCAGAGTACAAACTCCTTAACATGTGTCTCTCCATCATTTACATTCCAGAATCTCCCTAAGTATTCCCTAATAGAATAAAAAATATACTTCTTAAATCCCACCAACTTCCCTGATAGGGAAAACTAAAAAAAGGAGACATACACAATTTTTTCTTCTACAAATTTCAGTGAACAAACCTTCCTACCACAAAGTGTTTTTTAAAGCTCTAAGCAAAAAGAATCTTCTACCAAATACAAGAAAAACTCCAGTAACATGGAACAGAGAGGAGAAAATGGTCTGACCTTCTCATCTTATGGATGAGGAAACTGAGGCCCAGAGACTAGAAATTTCCTGAAGCTGTTTGTCCCTGGGGTATCATTATCCTAATACCAATCATTTCTTTTCTGTTGGTTGAAAATTTCTTGGAAACTTCCTGACATGTTGGATATTTTTCCGGTGAGAGCTGAATGACGCTGTCCTTGAATGGCTCACCATTTGTAAATGCTAGTCCTCTGAGGTTTTTCATTTTAGAGTGGGTTTGTGTGTTAAAATAATGCAATCTTCATAAAATGCATCTTGTTTTAGACCTTATTTACCATTCCAAGTTTCCACTCCCTCAGCCTCCCTCATATTTTTTTAATGAAAATAGCATTATCAAACATATAACTTGTCCTAGGATAAGAGTAAGGATAGAGTGATTCCCAAGGTCCCTCTGTCCAGTTTTATGCCTAAGGGAGAGGACCCAAGTAGAGTTTGTGTCCCGATCAGCATACTTCTCCATGAGGCAGAAAATAATTAAATTCATCACCAGACCAACTAAAACATGATCCAATCATCTCCATGTAGACTCCACTGCAACTCCGAATGATGGGGCTGAGGGGGGGAGGGTAAGGCAGCTGGGGGGAAACGCTTAGCTGAGCAGCTATTAAAATAACAAGCCATCTGGGGAGCCCTGGTAGCTCCATGGGTTAAGCGGGGACTTTTGATTTCTGCTCAGGTCACGACCTCACAGTCTGTGAGTTCAAGCCCCACACCAGGATCTGTGCTGGCAGCTCGAAGCCTGCTAGGGATTGTCTCTCCCACTCTCTGCCCCTCCCCACCTCTAAATAAATAATCTTTAAAAAAAAAAAACTTTTTAAAAAGGCAATATCTTCATCTCCACTGTACACGGCTATATACTGCACACAATTTTCACAGTAGCTGATCCTCTTTAGCTTATGAAAAAAGATTAGTTACCTGTCTCAATGGGGGGGAAAAAAACCACCCTAAATTGTAATTTATTCCAACAGAAACAAGGTGTGTCGGTTTCCCGTTCAAAGAGAGGCAGCAGAGGATGCGCAACGCCGCTGCTTTCCGAAATCGTTAACTAAAGCATTTCTCCCGTCCAAGCTGTTCCCAGCAGTGAAGGCTGTTGGAGCCCCCACTGCTGTCCTCACACATTTACAAAGCAGCTCAGCCACCCGAGCAGAAGGTCTCACACTGTTCTAGCCCAGGCGCAGCCCCCTTGTGACGAGCGACAGTGATGGGTTTACACACACAATGCGCCGAACGGGCAAGAGGGGTGCGGTCAGCACGACCGTGGGCGCCTCGGGACGCACGGCAGAGAATACTGCCACAAACCGCCCTCGGAGGACAGCCGCACCAAACAGCCGAATTTGGGGGCTGGGCGCGGTGAGGGAGGGGGTCCCTCCGGGTCCTGAGGAAGCAGGCGACGCCATTCTCTCCGCGCAACGCCTCTCGGAGACCCCTTCCGCGCAGGCGCGTTCGGGAGGAGGACGGCGGGGTGGCGGCGGAGTCGAAGAACAAAAACCTTCCCGGCACCGACTCCTCATCCCTTCCCGATCCTCCTTCATGCCCACTTCGTCGTTTCCTCCCTCAGCGGCCGCCAGGGCGGGGCTTTAATAGCCATCCAGGCCGAGCGCCCGGGATAAGACATCATCTTAGTCCCTACCGTTGGCGACCAGGAGCAGATTCCACTCCTGCGGAGTGTAGAAATAGGCTTTTCTCAGACAGCCGACTCACCTCTTTTGAGCCTTCTCCGCCATGGTTTGGACTCTGTCTCCAGTTGGAGCGGAGATCGACACAGCCGCCTGGGTCCAGCGATGATCTCTACAAGCGATTGGAGCGCCTGGCAGGGTCGGGAGGGGGCGGGGCAGGCCTGCCCGCAGGGGCGGAGCCTCCCGGGGCTAGTGGTTTCGCCACAGCCTGAAAGGGGATGATTGTGCGAGGTGGCCTTGGCGTGGCGCCTGGCGTATATTTAGCGCAGTCCAGGGATGGATAGACTCGGATATGAAACAGCCGTTTAGTCCAATCCTGCACACATCGTGATGACCTCATTATACCCCACCACTCTTTTTCAGTCTGCTTTCCCGTCTCTGCCCCTTAAGATTCCTCCCAGGGCCTGGGCCCTTTCGCGTTCAGTGTGAGCTCAGCTTGTCCTGGGTGTGCTGAACACTCCCAGAAGTACCTTCCTACCTGTTGACTTTTTCGGGTTAATATCTCTAGTTCTGTCGTCTTTACCGAGCTTCACACCTGGTTATTTCACTGCATCCTCCACGTGGATGCCTCAAAGTCGTATCAAACCTAAAACGTCCAGGGCAGAGCTTTGGATTTACCCTCAGTTGTTGCTTTGCTCTCCGCCTCAGTAAAGGGATCCACCGTTCACTTAAAATTGCTCAAGCTAGAAACTCAATAGGCATCTTAGACTTTCCTCACCTCCCCGTATGTAATTCGCATAGAATTCACCGGCAAGACTCTGCCACCTCTCTAATGCAGTCTCAGCAGCCATCTCTCCCAGTGTGTCCCCCATCCCTTCCAAGACCCCCTCATTGAAGCCATTCTCCTGTCGCTAAAATCATCCTTTATTTTTTTTCAATGTTTTAATTTTTGAGACCGAGTAGGAGCAGAGCAGAGGCAGAGGGAGAGGAAGACACACAATCCAAAGCAGGCTCCAGGCTCTGAGTTGTCAGCACGGAGCCCAATGAGGGGCCTATACTCATGAACCTCTGAGATCATGACCTGAGCCAAAATGAGATGCTTAACAGCCACACAGGCTCCTCCACCAACATCGTCTTTTAAAAATTAATCCAATTATTGTACTTCCCATTCTTTTCCATTTTTCTTCCTATCTCCTTTCCGTGACCTACCTCTGGACCAGATCCAGCCCCTGCCTACTTCTTTCTTAATGTTAAGTTTCACTTCCTCTTTCTCTAATCACACTTTCATCCTTTGAAACTGACTCTCTGCCCCAGATCACTTCCACCTGACCCTGCTCTCCACTCTGCCTTCCTCTGATGGTTTAAGTCTCAGATGTCACATCAGTCAGGGTTCAACCATAGAAACAGAACCGCTAGGAGATAGATATTAAGAGGTGTACTGCAAGGAATTGGCTTACACGATTGTGGGGGCTGGCTAGGCAAGTCAGGAGTCTGTAGGGCAGGCTGGAACTCTCAGGCATGAGATGTAGCTGCCGTCTGTAGGTGGAGTATCTTAAGAGAAGCTTCAGCCCTGCTCTTGAAGCCTTTTAAATTGGATCAGGCCCACCCAGATTGTCTAGGATAATCTCCCTTCCTTAAAGTCAACTGGTTATGGACCTCAAGCATATCTATAAAACATCTTCATGACATCACCTAGATTGGTGTTTATTGACTAGCTGGGAACTGTAGCCTAGCCTAGCTAAAGTGATAGAAAAACTAACCATCACACTCAGAGAAACTCTCTCTAACCACCCAATCAGAAATAGGTCATTCTTGCTCTATTGTTGGTTTTCTCCTTGGTATAAGAAGAGGACCCAACCACCCAGGTGCCTGGCTGAGCCCCACCTTGAGGGTAGAGTTTACTTTTTTAAAAAATGCAAAAAAAAAGGGGGGACCCATCAGCAGCTGTAATTGTTTATCTTATTATTTCCCCCAAAGACTAAGTTCTTTGAAAGTAGCCACACAAATTTGTTCCCACTCTTTACTCAGCACTGACCACAGTATCTGATATAATTGATACTAAAAAAAGAAAATTGTTGAATAAATATATGGATGAATTTAGAACATTCTATCGTCCCCAAGCATATAAGCCCTGTTTTCAAGCAATGTCTGTCTAAATTAATTTGAAAGACTTCCATGGCATATGTATTAACCACAGTTCTCCAGAGAAACAGAACCATGGGAGATTACACACATACATACACGCACACATTTATTTTAGGAATTGGCTCACATGATCATGAGGGCTCCCTTCCTTATGCTCACCTCCTTGATCCCCCTTCCCAGCCAGCCAGTTGTCTGTCCATAACTGGAAAATGACATTTTGCTTTAACTTAGTGAAGAAAATATGGCAGTCAGATGACTGGAAAGGCAAATAACGCAGTGTGTAAACTAAATGAGAATTCTGAAAGCAATGTTTTCGTACATTGTTAATATCACACCAAAAACGCATTTTGGTTTCTATGGTGCAGTTCCCTTTATCAGAAAGCCAGCTTTGATGCTGCTTCTCGCCAGTGCTTTTGTTTGCTCTTTATTCACCCAGGCCTTCCTGAGCCATATAAACAGATTAAAGAGAACCTGGTTGAGGTTTTACTTGGGGAAGGAAGGCACCTGTTAAAGACTCTGGGAGGGACAGTATCTTTGTCCCAGTTCACAATGGATTGGCTTCAGCTGTTCTTCCTCCATCCTGTATCACTTTATCAAGGGGCAGCTTTTCCTTTTGCACTTCTGTTTAATTATCTCTGCACTATGGATTCATTTTCCACTTCTGCCAGGTAGGTTTAAAGGCTAATTTTGCTCTTACATCTATGAATACCATAGTAGGTCAAAAAGCATGGGCTGGCCTGAAGACATGAAGATTAAATAATTAATTATATGGGGGCACCTGGGTGGCTTAGTTGGTTAAGTGACTGACTTCGGCTCGGGTCATGATCTCGTGGTTCACGGGTTCAAGCCCCGCATCAGGCTCTGTGCTTTGGAGTGTGTATCTCCCTCCCTCTCTCTGCCCCTACCCTGCTCATGCTCTGTCTCTCTCCGTCTCTCAAAAACTGAATAAGCATTTAAAAAAATGTTAATAAAAATAATTATACGGTTGTTTTTAAGTGATTATCATTACCACTGATTATTGATTGCTCGATCATTGATATCTCTATTAGAGTGAAATGGGACTGGAAATTGACATCATGTTTGCATTGACTCAGTTTGGTAGGTGTACGTTAAATGGGAAAAGGGTGAAAACTCTGGAGAGAGATGGATGTTGAGATAGTACAGGAATTCCCCAAACAGATATACCTATACCCCCACCATATGTCCTATACTCTTGGCCAGTCCTAATTTCATGGAATTTTATCATTTTCAATAAAATTAAATTTTATTAAATATGTAACTGATTTTTTAAATGCCTTTGTATGATTTCTCAGAGAAATCGCATAAGTCAAAACAAATTATGTGAGATTAGCTAGATCTCAATCTGAGATTCAAAAATTATTATTAGAGATTTGGTAACTTGATTACAATGATCTTTGTATAGTTAATAAATCATTACTTTTTTTATTTGAAAGAGAGCACAAGCAGGGGAGAGGGGCAGAGAGAGAAGGAATCTCAAGCAGGCTCCATGCTCAGAGCAAAGGTTGATGTGGGGCTCTATCCACAACCCTGGGATCATGACCTGAGCCAAAACAAAGAGTCAGACTCTCAACCAACTGAGCCACCCAGGCACCCCTGTATAGTTAATAAATTATAGACATTAAAGACAGCCCCCGTTTTTAAAGAAGTTTGTGGAATATCCTCATGTAACATGAAAATCCATTGCCAGAGGGCTACCTCCTAATGATTCACTTATTTTGGAGATTAAGATTTTTATACACTGGGGACTTTTAATTTAAAATCTAGTTGTATCTAATAATTAGAATTGCTGAGTTTGACTAACCTGTGGTATATTACATGTAGTTCACACGGGTTGATGGCCCTTACCCTCATTTAGGAGATGGGGAGGAGAGGTTGTAAAAAAAGTGTCCTACTGAGAAAGAATCACAAACAATAAAGCAAAACAAGTGCAAAAACAAGGGTTAATTCCCACAGGGTTAAGATTGCTGGCTTTGGGGCACGTGAGTGGCTCAGTAGGTTAGGTGTCCCACTGTTGATTTCAGCTCAGGTCACAATCTCACGGTTTGGTTCATGACTTTGAGGCGACGTGGGGCTCTGGGCTCTGCACTGACAGCATGGAGCTTGCTTGGTATTCTCTCTCTCTGCCACTCCCCAGCTTGTGTGCGCGTGCGTGTGCATGTGTGCTCTCTCTCTCTCTTTCTCTTGCTGCCTCTCTCAAAAATAAATAAACTTAAAAAAAAAATTAGAAAAACTAAAAAAAAGAGAGACTCAGATTGCTGGGTCCAGGTCTCTGCAGAGATTCGGGGTCAGCCTGGCAGGTCCTGGGTCCCTCGCTTCCTGAGTGTCCTGTGTATGTGAATAAATTCTCTCCAAGTTGATCTGTGAAATGAAAATAATAATGCCTATCTCGTAGGGTTATTTTAAGGATTAAACAAAGGCATTTCTTATAAAGAGATTATTATCACAACACCTAGAATAAAGTAAGTACTCAATACGTCATGTAGTCTACATGTACATAGGTAGACATTTGAATGTTTATAAAGTCTCAGGGCAGTTGGCACTTCAGGCTTCTACTTCTGCTGTGCAGGGACTACATGTCCCCTTATTTTTCCATGGCAGTGAAACACAGGAGTGGCCCAGGCCCTGCGTGATAGAGCACCTTACACGGCGGGCACCTGTCAGTACCCCCAAGAAAGACATTCTTACCAGTGCATGTGCGTCACTGAGCCACGATATATACCCTGCGACGGTCAAGAAAATGTAGGCCTCTTTTTTTTAATCTTTTTTTTTTTTAATGCTTATTTAAGTTGAAGGGAGAGGGAGAGAGAATCCCAAGCAGGCTCTGTGCTGTCAGCGCAGAGCCAGACATGGGGCTCAAACTCATGAACCATAAGATCATGACCTGAGCCAAAATCAAGAGTCAGATGCTTAACTGGCTGAGCCACCCAGGTGCTCTGAAAATGTAGGCCTCTGTGATTCAATTTTCCTCTCCCTGACCAGTCAGGACCTATTTTTCACACCTCTTCATTCAGATTTATTAATTTGGCACCAATTAAAACAAACAGAGGCACCCGGCTGGCTCAGTTGGGAGAGCATGTGACTCTTGATCTTGGAGTCATGAGTCTAAGACCCACATTGGGTGTAGGGATTAATTAAAAAAAAAAAAAAAAACTTTAAAAAGTAAACAAACACACCAACCTCCATATACTGTGGAAAGAACTGAGTCTTCAGAATGTGAGATTTCCCAGGTCTCTGCACAGCTTCAGGGCATCTATCAGCTACTGAGGGAGGCAGTTTGCACAAACTGCTTCACTGATGTGGGTCTTTAACAACATTAAGAAAAACCACCAACTCCTAAGATCTTGAAAGTGCAATAGGGAAGATTAAAAGCACATATAAAGATTTTCTAAAAAAAATAAAATAAAGATTTTCTAATTGAGTTTTCAAACACTTAGCTGAGAGAGGAATGGAGTCCACTTTCTGGAATGGTGCAGGCAGTGCAACCCAGCAAAGAGGAAAGAGGCGCATCTGCATGAGATGATGTCTAGAAAGCTGTCCTAGATCTTTGACACTAGCTTCACATCACTTTTCAGTCAGTCAGCAAGCCACTAGTTGTTGTTTTTTTTAATTTTTTAATGTTTATTTATCTTTGAGAGGGAGAGACAGAAACAGAGCACAAATGGGGAAGGGCAGAGAGAGAGAGAGGGAGAGAGAATCTGAAGCAGGCTGTAGGCTCTGAGCTGTCAGCACAGAGCCTGATGCAGGGCTCGAACTCACAAGCCGTGAGATCATGACCTGAGCCTAAGTGGGACGCTCAACCAACCAAGCCACCCAGGTGACCCAGCAAACCGCTACATTTTTAAAGATGTCCCCACTAGGGGACCTTCCAGAGCCGTCACCCACAGGATTGTCAGGGGCGGGTGTTATTCCCACTTGAACAGTGGGAATGAAAATTTGTTTCCTGAGGTAGGTACTGTCAAATGGACTCTGGCTTTTTCTCCCTCAGAAAAACAAAAGGAAGGGGCGCCTGGGTGGCTTAGTTGGTTGAGCGTCCGACTTTCACTTAGGTCATGATCTCGCGGTTCGTGGGTTCGAGCCCCGCGTCGGGCTCTGTGCCGACTGCCAGCTCAGAGACTGGAGCCTGTTTCAGATTCTGTGTCTCCCTCTCTTTCTGACCCTCCCCTGCTCACGCTGTCTCTCTCTCTCTTTCCTAGAAATAAATAAAACATTTAAAAAAAAAAAAAAAAGAAAAACAAAAGGAAGCCTTTGGAGTGATAACAGTACGGCTCCTTGAGGTGTCACACGGGGCTTACCTCCATTGCATTCTCCAGAATGACATGTGAAGTGACTCGTGACTCACTGACCCAAGTCAGTCTCACGCTTGTCCACAATTCTTCTTCCAGGTACCTCTTGCTCCTGGCCGGAGGTGCGGCCCTGGCCTGGGCTGCCATGGGTTCCTTCGCCATGCTTGTCCTGGTCCCTGCTCTGGGCGCCGGGCTTCTGATTTCCTCTCTCGGCCCCCAGGATGTCCACAGGTGGGCGTTCGGCTTTCAGATGAGCTGGCAGACGCTCTGCCACCTGGGCCTGCACTATACTGAATATTACCTGCAAGAACGTCCTTCCGTGAGGTAAAGCAGCCTGTTCGCTTGGCTTGTACTAAAACCAGCCGAGGCTTGGCTTGTGCCATGGTGGGCGTGGAGAGCCCCCGAGTGCTGAGTTTGAATCCCAATTCTTGCACATTTGAGCAGTGTGACCTTAAGCCAGTCATTTAACCTCTCAGCCTCCATTTCTTTTCCTAAAAAAATAAGTGTGAGCGTATGTGTATATGTATGTGTGTGTGTATGTATATGAATGTATACCTTTTATGTTAGAGATAATGCATATAAACGTAATTATACGACGATAAATAACTACCATGTGTTGCCTATGTAGCCCAGTGTCTGGCACTTAGCTGTTCTTAACTGTGCCTGAAAGGACGTTGAACCAGGGGTCCCAGGGCCCACGGACGAGGCCTGCCTGGAAGTGACTAAGCACAGTTTGCTGAACTGAGAGTGGGTGGTTTAGACACATGGCCAGCAGCCTCTCCTCCGCTTTAGCGGGACCAGGAAGATATCAACCCACTGTGAACCTTTGCTACCTTCCCATCAAAGCTGCCGTGCAAGAGTTTTGCTTTTTTTCTTTTTATGTGTATTTATTTATTTTGAGAGAGAGAGAGAGAGAGCACACGAGCAGGGGAGGGGCAAAGAGAGGGAGAGAGAATCCCAAGCAGGCTCCACACTGTCAGCGCAGAGCCCAATGCAGGGCTTGAACTCACAAACCATGAGATCATGACCCGAGCTGAAATTAAGAGTCGGACTGAGCCACACAGTTGCCCCCGAGAGTTTTACTTTCATTGCGACTCAGCTATTCCATCCTCCCAGAAGGGTGGTCACCCAGTGTAGGAAAAAGAACTAACTACAGTCTAAAGAAGTATTTTCGTGAGTCCGTGAGATCACTAAGATTAGAGCTATGTCTATATACAGGTATGCCTGTATTCTTGAGGCCTGTGGTCCCTGGCTCCCTACGTTATCACAGGTGGCGTGGGTAAATGGTCACTAAGAGAAGAGGGGCTGTGACCTGTCGAGGCAGGTCACCTGTCTGATTCCAGCTTGCCATTGGTTCACTCATTTTGTCATCCCTGCCACACCCAGAATCCTTTCCTTTGTCCTCACTGTCTTCACCAAAGGCTTTAGGGTTTGCTTCCCAGAAGATGATGGCAGCCTGTAGGGGGTGGGGAGTACTGACTCGGGTGCGGTGAATTAGCATTTCCGTAGGAAGTGGGACCTGATAGGGGCCAGAGGGGCAAGTTAAACAGAATCTGGTGGATGGGAGGAAGGCTGAGCCAAAGCTGAAATGGGAAGGTGTTCTAATTTGCTCTGGCTGTCATAACAAAGTACTGAAGACTGGGTGGCCTCACACAACAGAAACTTACTTCCTCTGGGAAGTTCAAGATCAAGGTGTTGGCAGGTTCAGCTTCTTCTGAGGCCTCCCTCCTTGGCTTGTAGATGACTGTTTCCCCCTGTTTCCTTGTCTGGTCTTCTCTCTGTGTCTGTGCCCTAATTTCCTCTTCTGATAAGGACATCAGTCATATTCAATTAGGGTTTACCCCAATGACCTCATTTAAAAAATTTTTTTAATGTTTACTTATTTTTGAGAGAGAGACAGAGTGTGAATGGGGGAAGGGCAGAGAGAACTAGAATCCGAAGCAGGCTCCAGGCTCTGAGCTTTCAGGACAGAGCCAGACATGGGGCTTAAACCCACAAACCATGAGATCATGACCTGAGTTGAAGTCAAACCTTAACGCAGGTGCCCTGATGCCCTCATTTTAACTTAAACACCCCATCTCCAAATACGGTCACATTCTGAGGTACTGGGAGTTGGAGCTTCAACCTATAAATTTGGGGGGAACACATTCCACCCACAAAAGGAGTGTGAACAGGGGTTGGTGGCATCTGGAGGCAACTTTCCTTACTGTTGGGACATGTCAGATGAGGTCAGTCGTCCTTAAATCCTCAGACTCACAGAAAGAAACAGCAGCACTTGGGAAATAGTGCCATTGGCACTCCACAGGACAGCATCCCTGATTGCAGAGTGCGTCATATAATTTTCATTAATTTTCTCCGTAATAACCTTGCCAGTAGGATCTTCTCTGCCTTGTGACACTGAAGCTGGAGCGCTTCAGGTGACTGGTTAAGAACACACCTCAAATTGCTAGTGACTCAGTGCACGGCCTGAACCCTTAGCTTGGCTCACTGTTCCTCAGCACAGAAGCCACAGCCTGCAGAATCTTACTAGCAGGGACCAGTTCATATTTAAAATCTATGTCTCCCTGTAGTCTCTTCAATACTAAATTTTTGTTTCTTCCATGGCAAATTTCTCCCAGGTCCTTGATCCTAATCTGTATAGGCTATTCTTAGAAATATTATAATCAATATTTCCCTATAATATTCCTTGTCATTCTTTTTTTTTATAAAAATTTTTTAACATTTTTATTATTGAGAGATAGAGAGAGATAGAGCATGAGCAGGGGAGAGGCAGAGAGAGGAGGAGGAGACACAGAATCTGAAGGAGGCTCCAGGCTCTGAGATGTCAGCACAGAGCCCGACAGGAGGCTCAAACTCCTGAACTGTGAGATCATGACCTGAGCCCAGTTGGACACTTAACTGACTGAGCCACCCAGGATCCTCGATTTCCACATTTACCTCTTGATCCTGCCCAGAGTAGCCTGTGGCCTGAATTAATCCAACAGTCTTTGTGGGGTCTCTGCAGGCCAGGCCACCCGTCTTCATCATTCAGAGCTACTATGTGCTGTGGGGTCACGTGTGAGGGACCGGACTGGGATGAAATAAATATGGGGAGCGTTTTTACATTTAAATACATCTCTTTCAGGTTCTGCATCACTCTTTCCTCCCTCATGCTCTTGACCCAGAGGGTCACATCCCTCTCTCTGGACATTTGTGAGGGAAAAGTGAAGGCAGCATCAAGAGGCATCAGGGGCAGAAGCTCCGTTCCTGAGCATCTGTGGAAGACACTGCCCTATTTCAGCTACTTGCTCTTTTTCCCTGCTCTCCTAGGAGGCTCCCTGTGTTCCTTCCAGAGATTTCAAGCTCGTGTTCAAGGGCCGAGCAGTGTGGGTCTCAGGCGCTCTGTCTGGGCTCTGACCTGGAGGGGTCTGCAGATCCTGGGCCTCGAGTGCCTAAAAGTGGTCCTGAGGATGGTGGTGGGTGCAGGAGCGGGTCTGACTGACTGCCGGCAGCTCCAGTGCATCTGTGTCATGTGGTCCACGGCCGGGCTCTTCAAACTCACCTACTACTCCTGCTGGCTCCTGGATGATGCCCTCCTCCATGCAGCAGGCTTTGGACCTGAACTTGGTCAGAGCCCTGCTGCGGGGGGATACGTCCCCGATGCGGACATTTGGACACTGGAAACAACCCACAGGATATCCCTGTTCACAAGAAAGTGGAACCAAAGCACAGCTGGGTGGCTCCGACGCCTCATATTCCAGCGGGGCGGGGCCCGCCCGTTGCTGCAGACGTTCGCCTTCTCCGCCTGGTGGCATGGACTCCACCCAGGACAGGTGTTTGGTTTCCTCTGCTGGGCTCTGATGGTGGAAGCTGATTACCTGATCCACACCTTTGCCAACTTGTCTATCAGATCCTGGCCAATGCAGCTGCTCTATAGAACTGTCACCTGGGCCCACACCCAGCTCATCATTGCCTATATAATGCTGGCCGTGGAGGTCAGGAGCCTCTCCTCTCTCTGGCTGCTGTGTAATTCTTACAACAGTGTCTTTCCCATGGTGTATTGTATTTTGCTTTTTCTATTAGCAAAGAGAAAGCATACATTGAACTGATATCTTTCCCCAGCCTTCATCTTATACATCCATGAAATAGAGTTTAAAAAGCACTGGGGGCGCCTGGGTGGCTCAGTTGGTTAAGTGTCTGACTTTGGCTCAGGTCATGATCTCACAGTTCGTGGGTTCGAGCCCGTGCTGACAGCTCTGTGCTGACACAGAATCCAAAGCAGGCTCCAGGCTCTGAGCTGTCAACACAGAGGCCGACACGGGGCACAAACCCCCGTGAGATCATGACCTGAACTGAAGTCAGAAGCTTAACCAACTGACCCACCGAGGTGCCCCAACACCTACTTTAACAAGCTATTATACTGGTACTGAAGTCCCTCCCCACTCCAAAAGAAAGAGAGACTAAGACATGGTTTCTTCCCTTAGGGCTTACACTTAAGGAGTGGAAACAAAGTTATATAGGTAAGGGGATAGATAACAACATTAGGTACTATGAACCAAATGACAAATGGTATACACATGGACACCTAAACATTGAGTGTCCAGTTGGTCCACTTGAGCCTGGACTGTGAGTTCAGCAAGACAAAAACAACAAAAACAGAAACCAAAGTCAGGGATGCCTGGCTGGCTCAGTCAGTAGAGCATGGGACTCTTGATCTTGGGGTTGTGAGTTCTAGTCCCATGTTGGGTGTAGAGATTAGTTTAAAAAAAAACAACAAAAAAACACCCTCTAAATCATATAATTGTGTTGCTTTGTTACATGAACCAGAGACTCATCCTGATCCATAAGTAATTTGAAAAATTTGGTCTCAAAATGGAAAGGCTGATATTATCTCGGAATATGTTAATAAACTGAAAATCTGGCTGAGACTTGATACTTGTTAAGTACAAAATTGACCCATGAAACATGTCCTACAAAGAGACCAAAAACAAGAAGTAAGCCCTATTCTATTACAACATTGAGGGTCTGGTTCCCTTTTCTTGGCAAATCCTAAATAATTGTCTCTGTTTCTTCCTCTGTTGGGACTTAAAATACCCCAAGAGAAAGATGTCAAGACCTCCAAGTGGTAGAGAAGCCACAGTCATGTAACGGTCGCTTTCACAGTGCATCTGTGGGCCACCTGGCCAGTTATATAATTACAATTATATTAGGTGTCAATTTTAACTCAGCTTACTTTAAAAACTTACCTTCTTTCTAATCAGTAACATTGGTGAAAATTGAGTTTAGTGTATTAATTATATTTTATTCTCATAGTCACTAAAAGAAATACATACAAAATGTTTGTGTCCTGCTTAAAATCATCTACTTCATCTGTTGCACCATGGGAAGCATTGTACAGCATCTAAGCTTCCCAAACTAGCCATTTTCGTTCTTTCCAAAATTTAAAATTGCAAGTAAGCTTCTAATCTTTAAAACCTGACAAAAATTAGGCAGTTAGAAGTTAGAGATCACTTAGGGGCGCCTGGGTGGCTTAGTCGGTTAAGCGTCCGACTTTCGCTTAGGTCATGATCTAGCGGTTCGTGGGTTCGAGCCTCGCATCGGGCTCTGTGCTGACTGCCAGCTCAGAGCCTGGAGCCTGTTTCAGTCTGTCACTCCCTCTCTCTCTGACCCTCCCCTGCTCACACTGTCTCTCTCTCTCTCTCTCCTAGAAATAAATAAATAAAAAAAAAAAAAGAAGTTACAGATCACTTAGAAAGTTGTGTTGGGGCACCTGGGTGGCCCATTTGGTTAAGCCTCTGATTCTTGATTTCGGCTCAGGTCATACATGATCTCACAGTTCGTGAGTTCGAGCCCTGTGTCAGGCTCTGCGCTGTGTCAGCGTGGAGCCTGCTTGAAATTCTCTCTCCCACTCTCTCTGCCCCTACCTACTCATGCTCACTCTCCCTCCCTCCCTCTCTCTCTAAAAATAAATAAATAAGCTTAAAAAAAAAGAAAGAAAAGAAAGGTATGTCAATATCACTCACTAACAGCAAACAAACAGCCCAATCTGCACACAGAGAACATAACACAACAAGCAGTGAGGGCCTTGAACATGGCATGAATTTGTAGTGGTCTTAACCAGCCAGGTTTCTGCTCCTCTGACTGGTTAAAACCAGGACATCTACTTCCTTCCCTTTCTGTTTGCATCTTACAGAAATGTTTTCATTTATATTGCACAGTATAAAGTACAATGTGATTTGAAGGAATTACTCTAAGGAAAAAAGTCAGAGCCAGAGATGTAGTAGACTCGGGAGCCATCCGTCTACACAGAGGAGATCCTGGGATCCAAGAGCAGAGAACAGAGAATGTATCTTCTTCCAATCCTCATTTCCTTTGTTAGGACCTAATTTTAGAGTTCCTGACTCCTGCCTCAGCTGCCCCCTCAACATTTGGCAACTTTAGCTTCCCTTTCCTTCAGTCACTGATTGTCACTCCCAAGACCCTGCCTATTGTCTCCCAAATTCCCTTTGACATATTCACCTCTGTCATTATTAATTTCATGGCTCTGACCTTGCTTCCAGAACTAGACATGACATATTTCTTCTTTTGTTTGATCTAGAAGTGGCCTCCAGGCCACCCCTGCTTTCTGTCTCATTTTGTCCTATTTATAGGCCCAACCAGAATAGTGTTTTGACAAATCATGCTTATCCTCTACAAATGTAAGGGAAGGGCCAGGACCTGCAGTCCTGAAGGCAGTATCCTGGACAAGTGAATTAGAGTCTCAGGGCCAAGTACTAGAGCTAAGTAACCCATAGAAACAGCCCCCAGGGGCGCCTGGGTGGCTTAGTCGGTTGAGCGTCCGACTTTCGCTTAGGTCATGATCTCGCGGTTGGTGGGTTCGAGCCCCGCGTCGGGCTCTGTGCTGACTGCCAGCCCAGAGCCTGGAGCCTATTTCAGAGTCTNAGAGGGTCACATCCCTCTCTCTGGACATTTGTGAGGGAAAAGTGAAGGCAGCATCAAGAGGCATCAGGGGCAGAAGCTCCGTTCCTGAGCATCTGTGGAAGACACTGCCCTATTTCAGCTACTTGCTCTTTTTCCCTGCTCTCCTAGGAGGCTCCCTGTGTTCCTTCCAGAGATTTCAAGCTCGTGTTCAAGGGCCGAGCAGTGTGGGTCTCAGGCGCTCTGTCTGGGCTCTGACCTGGAGGGGTCTGCAGATCCTGGGCCTCGAGTGCCTAAAAGTGGTCCTGAGGATGGTGGTGGGTGCAGGAGCGGGTCTGACTGACTGCCGGCAGCTCCAGTGCATCTGTGTCATGTGGTCCACGGCCGGGCTCTTCAAACTCACCTACTACTCCTGCTGGCTCCTGGATGATGCCCTCCTCCATGCAGCAGGCTTTGGACCTGAACTTGGTCAGAGCCCTGCTGCGGGGGGATACGTCCCCGATGCGGACATTTGGACACTGGAAACAACCCACAGGATATCCCTGTTCACAAGAAAGTGGAACCAAAGCACAGCTGGGTGGCTCCGACGCCTCATATTCCAGCGGGGCGGGGCCCGCCCGTTGCTGCAGACGTTCGCCTTCTCCGCCTGGTGGCATGGACTCCACCCAGGACAGGTGTTTGGTTTCCTCTGCTGGGCTCTGATGGTGGAAGCTGATTACCTGATCCACACCTTTGCCAACTTGTCTATCAGATCCTGGCCAATGCAGCTGCTCTATAGAACTGTCACCTGGGCCCACACCCAGCTCATCATTGCCTATATAATGCTGGCCGTGGAGGTCAGGAGCCTCTCCTCTCTCTGGCTGCTGTGTAATTCTTACAACAGTGTCTTTCCCATGGTGTATTGTATTTTGCTTTTTCTATTAGCAAAGAGAAAGCATACATTGAACTGATATCTTTCCCCAGCCTTCATCTTATACATCCATGAAATAGAGTTTAAAAAGCACTGGGGGCGCCTGGGTGGCTCAGTTGGTTAAGTGTCTGACTTTGGCTCAGGTCATGATCTCACAGTTCGTGGGTTCGAGCCCGTGCTGACAGCTCTGTGCTGACACAGAATCCAAAGCAGGCTCCAGGCTCTGAGCTGTCAACACAGAGGCCGACACGGGGCACAAACCCCCGTGAGATCATGACCTGAACTGAAGTCAGAAGCTTAACCAACTGACCCACCGAGGTGCCCCAACACCTACTTTAACAAGCTATTATACTGGTACTGAAGTCCCTCCCCACTCCAAAAGAAAGAGAGACTAAGACATGGTTTCTTCCCTTAGGGCTTACACTTAAGGAGTGGAAACAAAGTTATATAGGTAAGGGGATAGATAACAACATTAGGTACTATGAACCAAATGACAAATGGTATACACATGGACACCTAAACATTGAGTGTCCAGTTGGTCCACTTGAGCCTGGACTGTGAGTTCAGCAAGACAAAAACAACAAAAACAGAAACCAAAGTCAGGGATGCCTGGCTGGCTCAGTCAGTAGAGCATGGGACTCTTGATCTTGGGGTTGTGAGTTCTAGTCCCATGTTGGGTGTAGAGATTAGTTTAAAAAAAAACAACAAAAAAACACCCTCTAAATCATATAATTGTGTTGCTTTGTTACATGAACCAGAGACTCATCCTGATCCATAAGTAATTTGAAAAATTTGGTCTCAAAATGGAAAGGCTGATATTATCTCGGAATATGTTAATAAACTGAAAATCTGGCTGAGACTTGATACTTGTTAAGTACAAAATTGACCCATGAAACATGTCCTACAAAGAGACCAAAAACAAGAAGTAAGCCCTATTCTATTACAACATTGAGGGTCTGGTTCCCTTTTCTTGGCAAATCCTAAATAATTGTCTCTGTTTCTTCCTCTGTTGGGACTTAAAATACCCCAAGAGAAAGATGTCAAGACCTCCAAGTGGTAGAGAAGCCACAGTCATGTAACGGTCGCTTTCACAGTGCATCTGTGGGCCACCTGGCCAGTTATATAATTACAATTATATTAGGTGTCAATTTTAACTCAGCTTACTTTAAAAACTTACCTTCTTTCTAATCAGTAACATTGGTGAAAATTGAGTTTAGTGTATTAATTATATTTTATTCTCATAGTCACTAAAAGAAATACATACAAAATGTTTGTGTCCTGCTTAAAATCATCTACTTCATCTGTTGCACCATGGGAAGCATTGTACAGCATCTAAGCTTCCCAAACTAGCCATTTTCGTTCTTTCCAAAATTTAAAATTGCAAGTAAGCTTCTAATCTTTAAAACCTGACAAAAATTAGGCAGTTAGAAGTTAGAGATCACTTAGGGGCGCCTGGGTGGCTTAGTCGGTTAAGCGGCCGACTTTCGCTTAGGTCATGATCTAGCGGTTCGTGGGTTCGAGCCTCGCATCGGGCTCTGTGCTGACTGCCAGCTCAGAGCCTGGAGCCTGTTTCAGTCTGTCACTCCCTCTCTCTCTGACCCTCCCCTGCTCACACTGTCTCTCTCTCTCTCTCTCCTAGAAATAAATAAATAAAAAAAAAAAAAGAAGTTACAGATCACTTAGAAAGTTGTGTTGGGGCACCTGGGTGGCCCATTTGGTTAAGCCTCTGATTCTTGATTTCGGCTCAGGTCATACATGATCTCACAGTTCGTGAGTTCGAGCCCTGTGTCAGGCTCTGCGCTGTGTCAGCGTGGAGCCTGCTTGAAATTCTCTCTCCCACTCTCTCTGCCCCTACCTACTCATGCTCACTCTCCCTCCCTCCCTCTCTCTCTAAAAATAAATAAATAAGCTTAAAAAAAAAGAAAGAAAAGAAAGGTATGTCAATATCACTCACTAACAGCAAACAAACAGCCCAATCTGCACACAGAGAACATAACACAACAAGCAGTGAGGGCCTTGAACATGGCATGAATTTGTAGTGGTCTTAACCAGCCAGGTTTCTGCTCCTCTGACTGGTTAAAACCAGGACATCTACTTCCTTCCCTTTCTGTTTGCATCTTACAGAAATGTTTTCATTTATATTGCACAGTATAAAGTACAATGTGATTTGAAGGAATTACTCTAAGGAAAAAAGTCAGAGCCAGAGATGTAGTAGACTCGGGAGCCATCCGTCTACACAGAGGAGATCCTGGGATCCAAGAGCAGAGAACAGAGAATGTATCTTCTTCCAATCCTCATTTCCTTTGTTAGGACCTAATTTTAGAGTTCCTGACTCCTGCCTCAGCTGCCCCCTCAACATTTGGCAACTTTAGCTTCCCTTTCCTTCAGTCACTGATTGTCACTCCCAAGACCCTGCCTATTGTCTCCCAAATTCCCTTTGACATATTCACCTCTGTCATTATTAATTTCATGGCTCTGACCTTGCTTCCAGAACTAGACATGACATATTTCTTCTTTTGTTTGATCTAGAAGTGGCCTCCAGGCCACCCCTGCTTTCTGTCTCATTTTGTCCTATTTATAGGCCCAACCAGAATAGTGTTTTGACAAATCATGCTTATCCTCTACAAATGTAAGGGAAGGGCCAGGACCTGCAGTCCTGAAGGCAGTATCCTGGACAAGTGAATTAGAGTCTCAGGGCCAAGTACTAGAGCTAAGTAACCCATAGAAACAGCCCCCAGGGGCGCCTGGGTGGCTTAGTCGGTTGAGCGTCCGACTTTCGCTTAGGTCATGATCTCGCGGTTGGTGGGTTCGAGCCCCGCGTCGGGCTCTGTGCTGACTGCCAGCCCAGAGCCTGGAGCCTATTTCAGAGTCTGTATCTCCCTCTCTCTCTGACCCTCCCCTGCTCACTCTGTCTCTCTCTCTCTCTCTCCTAGAAATAAATAAAAATATTTAAAAAAAAAACTTAAAAAAAAAAAAAAGAAACAGCCCCCAGTAGGCATACACCCCCTGGCCTCTGGCATCCTACCTTTTATCAGCCAACTTACTCTAAAGAGTTTGGTAGGAGGCTTTACCGAGCCCCCTCATCCAATTGTTAGAAAGTATCATTGTGTGAGATTCTGTTGATTAAGAAATCTCTGAAAATGGAATAAGCCATTAATAGACATGAAAAAATGCTCAACATCTCAACATCATTCAGCATCAGGGAAATACAAATCAAAACCACAATGAGATACCACCTCACACCTGTCAGAATGGCTAAAATTAACAACTCAGGCAACAACAGATGTTGACGAAGATGAAGAGAAAGAGGAAGGCTTTTGCACCGCTGGTGGGAATGCAAACTGGTGCAGTCACTCTGGAAAACAGTGTGGAGGTTCCTCAAAAAATTAAAAATTGAACTACCCTATGTCCCAGCAATTGCACTACTAGGTATTTATCCAAGGGATACAGGAGTGCTGTTTTGAAGGGGCACATGCACCCCAATGCTTATAGCACTGCTATCAACAATAGCCAAAGAATGGAAAGAGCCCAAATATCCACTGACTGATGAATGGATAAAGAAGATGTGGTACACACACACACACACACACACACACACACTGGAATATTACTCAGCAATCAAAAAGAATGAAATCTTACCCTTTGCAACAACGTGGATGGAACTAGAGTGTATTATGCTAAGTGAAATAAGTCAGTCAGAGAAAGACAAATATATGACTTCACTCATATGTGGAATTTAGGATATAAAACAGGTTGACATAAGGGAAGGGAGCACTATATAAATAGGGAGGGGGACAAAACATAAGAGACTCTTAGATACAAAGAACAAACTGAGCGTTGCTGAAGGGATTTGGGGTGGGGGGGATGGGCTAAATGGACAAGGGCCATTAGGGAGGACACTTGTTAGGATGAGCACTGGGTGTTACATGCAGGGGATGAGTCACTGAATTCTACTTCTGAAATCAGTATTGCCCCATATGCTAACTTGGATATAAATTTAAAAAATAATAAAATAAATAAAAATTGGATAATCCATAATAACCGAAAAGCTCAGAATATTGGCAAAGCTTAATTAGAAAATATTTAACAAAAACCTGCAGAATTTGCCTTCCTAAGAGGACCAAGGAACTATAGATGCCATCATTTATCTATTGAAATGGCATTGCCTCGAAAATGTTCCTTGAAAACTTCAGTTCACCTTTCAACCTATTTTAGGTAAGGCAGGCTCACAGGGAAGCCTTGTCCCCCTGATGCACATGTAGCCACTCACCCACCCTGGCCTCTTTCTTAATCTGTTGGCAGCTACCATGACCAATAGGCAGCCAGTGGCTCTAAATGGGTAACTCTGGTTTAGGGATCCATCTCCATTGTTAAGCTTCTCCAAAGGAGACAATCCAACCTTGGTTTTTTCTATCCATGTAGTTTTATAAAGCAAACCATAGGGAGACATCACGGACACACGCCTACCCAGTTAATTCATCAATCCTTGATTCATCAATTCCATGAGAAAAAGGAAAAGGAGGCCCAGGTGGAGAGTTCTGAGGAGTTCATCCTGGCAACCATTAGTAGATACTTCAAGACAGAAAAGTACTAAGAAAGCCAAGTTCTATCTCTGCCCAAATGATGCCACTCCGCCCACATGACTCATCTTTGGAGGCGATGAACTCTCAGGTCACCTGAGGGGCTCTGGCAGCCAGCCTGCCAACCCTGGGTGAAGAGGAGGGGTCAAACAATGAGGAACAGGTTGATGGTGAGGCAGATTCAGCAGGTGTGAAAGAACAGGTTTGACCCATGTATTCCTATAAGCACTATAAGGACCACTAGATTATGAGCATTGCAATGCCCAATTGCTGTAAAATAATTAAGTAGCAATCATTAGTAATAATCCGGATTAAAATGCCAACAATTAGACTGTAGATTCAAATCACTTCAACAGATTCCTTTCTACAGTTTTTAATAGTTTATTTTTGAGACAGAGAGAGACGAAGCATGAGTGGGGGAGGGTCAGAGAGTGAGGGAGACACAGAAGCTGAAACAGGCTTCAGGCTCTGAGCTATCAGCACAGAACCTGACGTGGGGTTCAAACTCACGAGTTGAGAGATCATGACCTGAGCCGAGGTCGGACACTTAACCGACTGAGCCACCCAGGCGCCCCTCTACATGTTTTAACATAACAGAAACTTGATTCCCTATAATCCCAGAGTTCAGCACCGAGAAGTAAAGGGTTAGTGGTTCTATTTTATGTGAACTTTGTTAATGTCACCTGTTTCCAAAACAAAAATGTACAAAAATGTTGAACAGACACTTCACAAAAAAACAGATACTTAACTTTTTGGCTATTATGAATAATGCTATTATGAACATTTGTGTTCACAATTTTGTGTAGATATCAGATTTTAATTCTCTTAGGTATATATCTATGAATGGAATTTCTGGGTCACATGGTACCTATGTTTAGCTTTTTGAGGAACTTCCAAACTGTTTTCCACATCCGCTGTACCATTTTACATTCCTACTCACAATTTTTCCTCATCCTCGTAAACCTTTGTTACAGATGTCTTTTTCATTCTAGCCATTGTAATGGATATGAAGTACTATCTCACTGCATTTTGACTTGCATTTCCCTAAATGACTAATAATGTTGAGAACTTTTTCATGTAATTATTAGCATTTGTATTTTTTTGAGAAATGTCTATTTATATGCTTTGCCCATTTTTATTAAAAATTTTTTAAATATTGGGGCGTCTGGGTGCCTTAGTCGGTTAAGCGTCCGACTTTCGCTTAGGTCATGATCTCGCGGTTTGTGGGTTCAAGCCCCGCGTCGGGCTCTGTGCTGACTGCCAGCTCAGAGCCTGGATCCTGTTTCGGTCTGTGACTCCCTCTCTCTCTGACCCTCCCCTGCTCACGCTGTCTCTCTCTCTCTCCTAGAAATAAATAAAACATTAAAAAAAATTAAAAATTTTTTAAAAATATTTATTTATTTTGAGAGAGAGGGAGAGAGAGAGGGAGATTGAGAGTCAGGCAGGGGCAGAAAGAGAGCCAGAGAGAATCCCAAACAGGCTCTGTGCTGACAGCACAAAACTGAACATGGGGCCCACTTCCACAAACTCTGAGATCATGACCTGAGCCGAAATCAGGAATCAGACTTTTAACTGACTGACACCCAGGTGCCCCACTTTGCCCATTTTTAAACTGGGTTATTTGGGGCCTTCTGCTGTTGAGTTGTTAAGAGTTATTTAAATATTTTGGATACGTCATCCTTATCGGATATGTAATTTGCAAATATTTTCTTCCCTTCTGTGGGTTGTATTTTCACTGCTTTCTTGGTAGTGTCCTTTGAAGAGCAAAATTTTTTTAAATTTTAATGAGCATGAACTGTACATTCCCCTTGGTTGCTTTTTGCTTGTCATATCTCTGAAACCATTGCCAAACCAAGGTCATGAAGATTTGCACTTATGTAAATCTTAGACTTACCTTTTACATTTAGGTCTATGATGTATTTTGAGTTAACATTTGAATATAGAGTGAGGTAGGGCCCCAATTTTTTCCTCTGCATGTGGATATCCAGTTGTTCCAGCCCATTACTGAAAAGACTAGTCTTTCCCCCTTTGAATTACCTAAAGTTGATTTTTTTAAAAGAAAAGAACCAGGAAGAAAGAAAGGAAGAAAGGAAGAAAGGAAGGAAGGAAAAAAGAAAGAAAGAAAGAGAGAGATAGAGAGGGAGAGAAAGAGAGAGACAGAGAGGGAGAGAAAGAAAGAGAGAGAGAGAGAGAGAGAGAAAGAAAGAAAGAAAGAAAGAAAGAAAGAAAGAAAGAGAGAGAGAGAAAGAGAAAGAAAATTATTGAAAAACTTGTGGGAACAAAACCTTAGATCTCCACTAGAAATTCTATATTTTAATACAGAGGTCAGAAAGTTTCCAATAACACCCACAGGTTAGGGAACCACTGTCAAAGTCACATATTCCCTGCATCTGCTTAAGAGCAGTAGAGTGCCGTCTTGTCAACCCTTGAGAAAACTCTCATCTGCTTAAGTCTACACACCACTGTTGGCAGAGGAAGAGCATCTTTTGCTCTCCTCGGGTTTCCAAAAAGCATGGCGAGTGTATTTAACTAGCAAAATAGATTAAACACAGGAGCCTGGAGGCAAGGGAATCTGGAAAATCTAGTTCGGAGACTTCTGTAACAGAGGGCATGAATGCTGGTTGTCACTAAGCAATGTACAGCTTATCAACTAGTCACAGAAGGACAAATACTGCGTGGTTCCACTTATACGAGGTATCAAAAGTAGACACACTCAGAGAGACAGAAGGCAAAACAGTGGTTGCCAGTGGCTGGAGGAGAGGGGGAAATGAGGAGCTGCTATTCAATGAGTATAGAGTTTCAGTCACACACAGATGAAAAAGTTCTAGACATCTGCCATACAACAATGTACGTATAAGCTAACAATACTAACTGCACTCTTTAAAATATATTAAGACAATAAATCTCATGGTTTTTTTTCATATGTATGTATGTATGCATGTATCTATCATCTCACTGAGGGCTCATTCAAAGGGTTATTTTGCTCTTTTTATATTCTACAACCAAAATAATATCACATAACCTCTGTTGCAGTGTGGTGACATTTCTTATTCCTCTATTTTTTCCCAAATGTCCAGGGACATCTGGATCTACCCTATTCTTTTTTGTTTTCTTAGAAAGTGGGCATCTATTAACATATTTTCCCTCACTCAAAATCTGCTTCAAAAGGGTGAACTCTTTGGACCCTTTTTTATAACCTTGCCTAGGGCAAATACAATTGGTAATAATGACAATTATTTATAAATTTATTATTTCATTTGAGGTGGCTTCATATGCAACATTAAAAGTAAATTGGCATCATTTCCTCAAGAAATTTGCAAGGATTACATATTTGCAAAAAGCAAGATTTAATTTTTTGAAAAAGTTGCATTTTTCAATATGTAATCTTACTTTCAATATGTATCTTACTTATGAACACCAATTAATAGTCATCTCTTTTTAAAACTGCTTCTGTTGTGGTAAAATATGCACAACATAAAAGTTACCATTTTGACCAGTTTTAAGTGTACACTTCAGAACACTTAAGAACATTCACATAGTTGTGGTACCATCACCACCATCCATTTCCAGAATGTTTTCATCATTCTAAATAGAAACCCTGTACTCACTAGAGAGTAACTCCCCATTTCCCAACCCTCCCCCCCCTCCAAGTTCCTGGTCGCCACTGTTCTATCTCTTGTCTCTGTGAGAGTCCCCATTCCAGGCACTTCATATAAGCAGAATCACACAGTATTTGCCATTTGTGTCTGGCTCATTACACTGAGCATAATGTCTTCAAGGTTCATCCATGTTCTAGCACATATTAGAATTTCATCCTTTTCTAAAGCTGAACATTGGGTTGTTTCCACCTTTTGGCTACTGTGAATAATGATGCTATGAACATTGGTATAAAAATATCTGTTTGAGTTCCTCCGTTTGGCTCTTTTGGTCATATACCTAGAAGTGTAATTGCTGGATCATAGTCAATGTTTAACTTTTTGAGGAACTGCTATGCCATTTTCCACAGTGGCTGCACCCATTTAACATTCCCACCAACAGTGCACAAGCATTTCAGTTTCTCCATATCCTTGTCAACACTTGTTTATTCTGGTTTTGTTTAAATACAATAGTCATTCTAGGGGTGCCAGGCTGGCTCAATTGGTAGAGCATGTGACTCCTAATCTCAGGGTCATGAGCTCAAGCCCCATGTTGAGTATGGAGCTTACTTAAAAAAGTATATATATATATATATATATATATATATATATATATACACACACACATACACGTGTGTGTGTGTGTGTTCTAATGGTGTGAAGTGGCATTTTTTTTTTAAGATTTTTATTTTTAAGTAATCTCTACTCTCAACATAAGGCTCGAACTCATGAGCCTGAGGCCTAGAGCCACATGCTCTGCCGCTCTGCAGACTGAGCCAGCCAGGTGCCCCTCATTGTGGTTTTGATTCGCATTTCGGTCTGGTTATTGATGTTGAGCATCTTTTCATATGCTTATCAACCTTTTGTATATCTTCTTCGGAAAAATGTCAGTTCAAGTCTTTTGCCCATTTTCAAATTGGGGTGCTTGGTTTCTTTTTTTTTATTGCTGAATATAGGAGTATTAAATCATTTCTTACTTTAATATTTTTTTCTGAAAGAGAAGAATAATGAAAGATATAGTTAATACCATGGGCTTTAGTCCAATATTGGGCAATTTGACAAAGATATCTTCAACCAGTATTTCCCTGGAATTATTGATTTGCAAGGAAAAGAAAGATCTTTTTTTAAAGGTGTTTAGGTAAAATTTGTAAGTCATTCTCAAACCATCATGATTCATTCCCTATAACTGTTCACATAGCCCCCAAAACAAAATGTATTTTTTAAAAATGTGTATTTATTTTTGAGAGAGAGAGAGAGAGTCAGCAGGGGAGGGGCAGAGAGAGGCGGGACAGAGGATCTGAAGCAGGCTCTACACTGACAACAGAGATCCCCATGTGGGGCTTGAACTCAGCAACTGAGAGATCATGACCTGAGCCGAAGTCTGATACTTAACCGACTGAGCCACCCAGGAGCCTCAAAATGTGTTTCTGCTAGCAATAATTAAGAGAGAAATAGCTGTGGGGTAAAGAAACAACAGTATCTTCCTCTTGTACTTTGTCTTCATTGTTAAACATTTTTCTTAAAGAATTTAAATCTTGAGTATAACGACAGAATGAAAAATACCTGGGACCTACTTATCTGAATATCAGTGCCCCCAAATACTGCCAATGCGTCTGCCTCCGTTCCATAGACTCTGGCCGTTGCCGTAGTTCTTATCCCTTTCAAGACCAGATTTGCAGTTTTCCCATAGATTCTGTGAACTGGTCCATATTCTTCCTATATATTCCTATTGTTGTCATTGCTTAAATTACAGAGAATTTTCTGTTTTATTGTACAAAACTGTACAGAGACAGTTATATAGACAGATGTTTGGAACGACAGTCACCTAATGTTAATATTGGTCATTTCTGGGTAGTAAATGGGGATGGGAATGATTGCATTCTTTGAATTCTTTATGAAACCGCTTTATTTGAAACCCTATTGTCTCAATAGGGTTTAGATGTAAGCAGAAAGATTTAGGAGTCCCCTGAAAAAGAAAGACAAGACATAGCTTTGGTGACACAAGAGAAGTCATTGTAGGCCCCCAGCTATTTACTGTGATCTGTGCCCGGGTACACTGATGGCAGAAATTCGTAGGTGTCAAAATCACAAAGAAATGCAAAAAACCTCAGTAGTTAATGATTTTAAGGGAACAGAGGGAATTATAAAACAAAAAACCAGTCTGTACCAGGCCAGGAAATAGTCCAAGTTCAGAGACAAGAAATCAATGGTATAACTCCCCAAAGTAAAGATTGACCTAACGCCCATTCTTGAGTTGTTTCTGCAGGATTGAAACTGTGACCCGTAGGGTTAATGAGTTTGAAACTAGCAGAAAATTTAAAGCTTGTTTTTCAGAGAACTGTTTCTCCCTAATCAACTATTGTTTCTTTTCAGACCCACCAACAAATAGTCTGTTTCTGGAAAAGCCTGGACTCTGGGTCAACAGATTTGATTTCAGCCTGTGAACAAGCAAGGCCCTGCATTCCTTACAAGGAGTCCAAGACCCCACCTAGTTTCCATCTGCTCTCAGAGCACACCCAGAGCCCCTTCCCCTAGTCTGATATTTACCGCTGCTTCTTTATAATGTTCAAGTTTCCACCCTGGGAGGAACACAAGCTTCATTAACCTAACAAAGGACGCCTGTGTAGCATTTGTACTGTAATGCCCAGATCGCGATCTCCCCAAAATCCCAAGACCACCAGGGAGACCGAGTCACGTATGCAAAAGCAAAGGACTTTATTACGGGCTTAAGCTCGGACTGCCAGACTTCACCAGCGTATGGATCTGTGCTGAGAGCCTCGAACAAGGGCAGAGTAGGGTTTTTGTGGGGTTTGAGACGGGGGTTTGAGACAGAAGTTGTGACATGGGAACAGTGATCCAATCATAATTATTCAACATCATTGACAGCGGGTTTGACCATACACATTGTCTAGAGTATTCGTTACTTTTGGCGGGATCCAGTTACAACGTTTAGAGTACCTTTAAATTCAACCAATCACAGAGCTAGCCTAGGGTCTTGTTCGGCAACTAACAGGTTAACTTTAACATTAGGTAACAGGGTCCTATCTATAGTTTCTATCTCCAGACCTCTCCCTTAACAATGTGGAGGGTGGTCGTTGGCCTTTCTGGATTGGGTGTTGCAAGGGTGGTTACTCCTGCCTTGGGCAATGTGTAACTACCTGGTAGTTTCGGGAAAGCCGAAACTCAGGCCTTCTAGTTTAAAGGGGAAACTTAAAGCCTGTCATGGAGTCAGTTTGGTTTAGATGTTTAGACTTGTGGCCTTACAGTACCTGCCTTTACATGTGATGACAAAGCTTCCTTTTCTGAATGTGTATCCCAAACGTTAAATTAAAACAATCTGCTCTCCCCTGCAGGGGGAGTCATTGTGAGAAATAAGGGAGATGATTCATTTTCAGAAATACCAAGCAAAAGCTGTGCTATCTAGTTAACCGTAGGTTTACAACCTATTGGAAATACGTACCTCCCACCCGCTCCCAATGGAGCCCCAACCCTTAGATCCTTCACTTCCTGGTTCTTCTTCCCCCTCTTCATTTCGCCAGCTTATTTTTGTGGGGTTTGCAATGAGCATGTGCCAAAGAATAAAAGGAGGAGGGACTGAAAGTCTCTGCATCACCTCAAGGAATGGACATTTGTTCCAATCTGACTATTTTTTGCCTTATATGGGCACAGACGTCACCCCACAAGGCTTTAACCTCTGTAGTACTCAGCCAATGAGGAACCAAGGGAGGGACTTGCATGCTAGGAAATAAATTGTCTGCTGTAACTGCCCCCAGAGTGCCTGTCAGATACCTGCTCTTGCAAGAACATTGATTAAAGCCTCCCTTCACTGTGCTCCAAGGGTCCACATCCCTCCTTTGATTGGGTTGGTGGGCTTATTCCTCACAACATAGCTTTGTAAATTATTCCCCATGATCTCCTAACTTGCTGCAGATGAAGTTTCCTTTGTGTGACAGCTCACCTTGTATAATCTCTATCTGAAACTCACCAAGGAGTGAACTCATGTTAGTTCAGTTATTACATAGATAGTCCCCATATTTTGGTATTTAAAAGCCTAGTCTTTGTGGCACCTGGATGGCTCAGTTGGTTAAGCATCAGTCTAGATACTGGCTCAGCTCATGATCTCACAGTTTATGAGTTTGAGCCTGGCATTGGGGTCCGCACTGACAAGCAGAGTCTGCTTGGGATTCTGTCTCCTCTCTCTCTGCTGCTCACCCACTTATTCTCTTTGAAATAGAAAATAAATAAATACTTTTATAAAAGCCTAGTCTGATGTGGGAAACAAAGGCAAAAGAGAAAATTAGGTTTCCTTGCTACTTAGAGCCCATTGACAAGTCCTTGAAACAGACAGAGAGAGCTTCCTCTGGGAAGGTCCATAGATTTGTCGCCACCTTTGCCATTAGACACGCATTCAGCTCATTTGCTCTGCAGCCCTGATGACCTCTTTGCTTTTCTAGCTCAGGATGATGAAGCCAAAGCTCTCATTCTGGTACTTATGCCACCCAAGCTCAGGGAACACATGTCAAGTTCCCTGAGTGGTTCCCTTAAATTGCTTCTCCCTTGGCTTGAGGGAGGAAGAAGCAGCTTCTTTTCACATCCTTGGCAGGGGAAATGCCAAAGTGCTCCAGACTCTCTTCAAAAGGTTACCTTCTCTACTCTTTGATCCTCCATGTTTTACTTCTACAGGTAGGAAGTGAGTGCATATTTAATAGATGTGACAGCACCACATTTAGGACAAGGGGATAGAAATTGGGAACTATAGTATTTTTCTTGGTTTGGGGGATTTCAATTGAGATTGAAAGAACCCCATTTATCATATGTGTAGTAAGATCTCATTTTTACAAAAAAGCATTTTTAAAATTACTTAGACATATCTAATTACTATTTTGATATATTGTTATAATGACTATATGACTCATAATTAAGTCATATGTTAAAGTCCTAAGTCCCAGTACCTCAGAATGTAACTGTATTTTGAGATTGGGACTTTAAAGAAGTAATAAAGATTAAGTGAGGTCATAGCATGGGTCGTAGTCCAAGATGACTAGTATCCTTATAAGAAGAGGTGATTGGGACACAGACAACACAGACTGAGGGATGACACAGTGAGGAAGAAGGTGGCTTTCTGCAAGCCAATGAGAGACCCTAGAAGAAACCAACCTTGCCAACACCTTGATCTTGGACCAGCCTCCAGAACTGTGAGAAAATAAATTTATGTTCTTTTTATTTTTATTTTTTTAAAGTTAGCTCAATGCCCAACATGGGGCTTGAATCCATGACCCTGAGGTCAAGAGTCACATGCTCTGAGGCACCTGGGTGGCACAGTCAGTTTGAGCATCCAACCTTGGCTCAGGTCATGACCTTGCAGTTTGTGGGTTCAAGCCCCACCTTCAGCTTGCTGCTGTCAGCCTGTCAGTGCAGAGCCCACTTCGGATCCTCTGTCCCCCTCTCTCTGCCCCTCCTCTGCTGTGCTCTCCCCAAAACTAAAAACAAACAAAAAAAGAGTTGTATGCTCTGCTGACTGAGCCAGACAGGCACCCTGAAGTTTCTGTTGTTGAAGCCACCCAACTTGAACTTTGTAATGGGGGCCTGAGCAAACAAATAGAAAAACCTCCCAACTTTCCCTACATATACATGTAATATGTATTTATATACGTGTACTTACATATTCTCAGATTAGGATTATATTCATTTTGTATTTTCTAGCCTGCTAGTGATTAACAATCTATTATAAAATGTTCTAATGTCTGCTTTTACAAGGTGATTTTTGATAACTGCCTAATACATTCATGACTTAATCAATCTTCTGCTATGTGATTTTAACATTTTAAAATTTTTTACTGCTATAAATAATGTGATGACTATCTTCTATCTCTGATTAATTCTCTCAATTACTATTCAGGGATTAAATAGGTTAAATAGGTTAAATATGCATACCTGGAGGCTTTTAATATTTATTAGCATTTGAGTATTTTTTTAAAGTTTTTTCTTTTAATGTTTTTTAGTGTTTATTTATTTTTGAGACAAAGACAGTGCACGAGCAGGGGAGGGGTAGAGAGAAAGAGAGGAGAAACAGAATCTGAAGCAGGCTCCAGGCTCTGAGCTGTCAGCAAAGAGCCTGACATGGGGTTCGAATTCATGAATGGTGAGATCATGACCTGAGCTGAAGTCAGACTCTTAATTAACTGAGCCACCCAGGTGCCCCTTAATGTTTTTTAAAGTTTTTATTTATTTATTTTGACAGATACAGAGTATGAGCAGGGGAGAGGCAGAGAAAGAGCAAGAATCCCAAGCAGGATCCACACTGTCAGCACAGAGCCCAATGAGGGCTCAAACTCATCTCACAAACCTCAAGATCATGACCTCAGCTGAAGTCAGAAGCTTAACCGACTCAGCACCCAGACACCCCTCTTTTATTTTTTTTAATGTAAACCCCACACCTAACATTGGGCTTGAACTCATGACACCAAGATCAAGTGTCACATGCTCTACCAACTGAGCCAGCCTAGGCGCCCCACATTTGAGAATGTTTGTACCAGTTTATACTCCTACCAAAAATCATGACCTGAGCTGAAATCAAGAGTCAGATGATTCACCAACTGAGCCACCCAGGTGCCTCCATTTTCCTGTCTTCAAAATAATCATCAGGTGTCTGGGTGACTCAGTTGGTGAACTGTCTGACTTAGGCTCATGTCATTATCTCATGGTTCATGAGTTTGAGCCCCAAGTCAGGCTCTGTGCTGACAGCTGGGAGTCTGAAGCCACCTTCAGATTCCGTATCTCCCTCTCTCTTTCTGTCCCTCCTCCACTCACGGTCTGTCTCTGTCTCTCTCAAAAATAAACACTGAGTTCATAGCAGCACTCTCAACAATAGCTAAAACATGGAAAGAGCCCAAGTGTCCATCAACAGATGAATGGATCAAGAAGATGTGGTTTATCTATACCATGGAATACTACATGGCAATGAGAAACAATGAAATCTGGCCATGTGTAGCAACATGGATGGACCTTGAGGGTGTTATGCTGAGCGAAATAACTCAGGCAGAGAGGGACAAATATCATATGTTTGCATGTATAGGAGGATTAGGAGGAACTTGACGGAGGAACAAGCAGGAGAAGAAGGGGGGAAATGGTGGGGGAAAGGGAGAGAGGCAAGCCATGAGAGACTCTTGAATGCTGACAAAAACTGAGAACTGATGGATGTAGGGGGGAAGGGGGATGGGCATGGAGGAGGACACTTGTGGGGATGAGCACTGTTATGTGGAAACTAATTTGACAATAAACTATTTGTAAAAAAAATAAGTAAAAATAAAAATACAAAAAATAAACACTGAAAAAAATAAAAATAATCATCAAAAAATGTAAAGTATAACAACATGTCTGTGCTTCATGAAAAGTTAAAAAATTGAACACTGAGATACAACTGAAGTCCTTTTTGTATCCTTCCTTCATTACTTTTCTCCATCACTTCAGGAGAGATTTTATATATTTTTTAAAGATTTTTTTCTTAATGTTTATTTTTGAGAGAGAGAGAGAGAGAACAGGGGAGGGGCAGAAAGAGAGGGAGACACAGAATCTGAAGCAGGCTCCTGGCCCTGTGCTGTCAGCACAGAGTCCGTTGAGGGGCTCAAACTCACAAATCTTGAGATCATGACCTGAGCTGAAGTTGGACACTCAACCGACTGAACCACCCAGGTGCCCCAAGATTTTATATTTTAATGTCATAGTTTATTTATTCCAATAAAACAGTATGTTGTATTTTGGGGCATGTTTAAAACTTTATATAGATGGTATTGTCTGGTATTCTTTTGTAACCTGAATTTTCATTCACAAATCCTTGTCAACTTCATCCACGCTGGTGCATATAGTCCTAGTTCCTTCTTTCTCACTGCTGTATAGTATTCCATTGTGTGAATGTACCACAGTTTATTTACCCAGTCTCCTTTTTCCTCCAAGTATTTGTCATTAAAATAATTAGTGATGGGCATTCATACACGTGCAAACATGTTTCCTGGAGTACATGTATAACGGTTTCCCTAGGATATGTTCACAGAGCCGTTGGTTATGTTTACATATCTCCAATTTTGCTGGGTGTTGTCAAATATTACTATACATCCTACAAAGTGGTTGTACCAGTGGACACTTACTTAGCAGTATTTGGGAGTTTAATTTGGTCCATGTCCTTTCCAGTTATGGATATTGTCAAGATTACAATTTTTCTGATCTGATGGGTGGTGACAGGTCTTTAAATATCTTTTTATTTTGAAATAGTCTGACCTACAGAAGGTAAGTAAAAAAATAGTAGAGAATTCATATATACCTTTTGCCCAGGTTTCCCTAATGTTAACTTACATAACTATAGCACAATTACAAAACCAAGGAATTACTATCAGTACAATGTTGTTAACTACCAAACTATGACCTTATTCAAATTTCACCAATTCTCCCCCAATGTCCCTGTTCTGCTCCAGATCATATGCAGGATCCCACTTACATTTAATTGTTGTATCTCCAGAGTCTCTTTCCATCTGTGACAATTCCTCAGTTTTTCTGTCTTTCATGACCTTGAAGACTCTTGCCTTTCATGACTTTTGCTGAGTGCCAGTTGTTTCACAGGTCTCTCAAATTGGGTTTATTTGATGCTTTATGATTTGATGGAGGCTAAAACAATACCTTCATTCTAGATTAAAATAGTTGAAAGGATAATGTGCTTACTTATGAAGAACTCTGTCTTCTGTGGATAGAGTTGCATTTACTGCAGATGATGATATTTTGGAGCAGGGGGTCTGGACTCATGTGAGGAGACCTCATGAGTCCCCTCACGAGGGATTCAAGAATCCCTCCTATCCAGGGGAGGTAAAGTGCTACCTACAACCTGGCACAAAGGTAGGGAGAAACTTCCAGCAAGCACATGGTCAAGAAATTGTAGAAGACAGTGAACACAATGTTCAGTTTAGTTTTTTTTTTTGGGGGGGGGGGCGCAGTGAGGGTTGTGTAGTAATTCCTCTCTTTTCTGCAGGCCTTTGGTAAATTATTTGTTTAAACTTATAGCCTGATTTTAATTTTATTTTTAAGGGTTTTTTTAATGTTTATTTTTGAGAGAGACAGGGGAGGGGAAGGGAAGGGAGGGGAGGGGAGGGGAAAGGAGAGGAGAAGAGGGGACGGGAGGGGAGGGGTGGGGAGGGGAGAGAGGGAGACACAGAATCTGAAGAAGTTTGCAGGCTCCAAGCTGTTAGCACAGAGCTGACATGGGGCTTGAACTCACAAACTGCAAGATCATGACTTGAGCTGAAGTTGAAGTCAGATGCGTAACCAACTGAGCCACACAGGCACCCCTCAATTTATAGCCTGATTTTATTTTTTATTAAAAAATTTTTTTTAATGTTTATTTTTGAGAGAGAGAGAGACAAGACAGACAGACAGAGCACAAGCAGGGGAAGAGCAGAGAGGGAGGGAGACAGAGAATTCGAAGCAGGCTCCAGGTTCTGAGCTATCAGCACAGGGCTCCATGCAGGGCTCAAATTCACAAACTAGAAGATCATGACCTGGCTGAAATTGGACACTTAATCTACTGAGCCACCAGATGCCCCCACCCTGATTATAGATGTGCTTTTCAGGATCAAGAGAGAAGGGTCTTATCCATGGTTGGGGTGCAGGCTATAGGGAGAAGGGAAAAAGTAGTAACAAAGTGGTAAAAGGTGGCTACAGATAAGTGGAAGCCAGTTCAGTGCCAGAATCCGGCTTATCCGCTTAGGTACAAGCATGCTACATGTAACATGTAAACATTCCTGGGATTCCCAGAAATACTTAGGAAGACAATATGAAAATAAGAACATTAAGTATCACACAGGTTGCGGGCTTGAATGGGTTCGTTATCATCCTAGACCAAGATCAATCACCATTTTTTTTTAAATTTTTTTTTTTTTTACATAATCTCTATACTCAACATGGGCTCAAATCACAACCCGAAGATCAAGAGTCACATGCTCTGCTGACTGAGCCAGCCAGATGCCCCAACAACCATTTTCTTTCTGAAGCATTCTCTATCCTCCCTTCCCTTGGTAGGGAAGTCACACAGCTACTTGGTAGATATAATGTAGTACAGATCTCCAAGAAACTTGTTTGTTCTCATCTCACCTTCCATTTTATTTTGTAGTCCTGGTGTGTGATTCTAAAAATATCTATGGAATGAATAAATGCATACAGTGGGCTATGCAATATTTCAGGTGGGACTCCAAATCGTCTTGTAAGATGTGTAATACCAGCTATAAGCTTGTGCCTGCCTTCCCATCCAAGCAGACAGCAGGTTTCAGGTTCATGGTCACAGGACAGGATGTCACAGGGAGGAGAAAATGCTGTGGGAAGAGGTTCATCCATAATAAGATTATACTATGTGTCTTTGAATCAAACCTGTTGTGATATGAGGTAGAGTCTCTGAGGAAAAGCAAAGCAGTGGTCTTGGGGAATCTAATTGGATTTGGGTGTAAAAAAAAAGTAAAATGTTTGGTAACGTAATTTCATCAACCTGATTTTGTACACCACTTGGTATGTATGGTCTTTTGGATGGTTTCAATTCTCAAAATTATAAACATGGAGCTTCTTTTTGTTAACTGTTTCCTTGGTGGTAAATTCTGTGGACTTGTTTTCTTCCAGTGGGTACTCCAGAACTGCTTGTTTTTCCCCTGCCTAGGAACTCATCCTTGCTGAGAACCCCTGGGTTAGACCATCAGCTGCTCCTGCTTGTACAGCCTGACTAAAAGGAGAGGCAGTGTTTTCAGTAAGGGATTAAAAAGATGCCCAACTGAGTATGGTTCCTTGGTGGCTGGTCTTCTGGACTTGGGTATTCCCATTTCTGCCACTTCAGGAAATACGTCCACTTGTGACTGGAAGGTGTTGAGATGGGGATGGGGGTGTATGTGGAGATGCTTAATGATCCACTGGCTTGGCTGCTCTCACCTCAGCGCCCTCAGGAAACTGCTTCTCTGTATGTTGCCTGAGGCACCTCCTGCCTCTGGACGCCATCACTTGTGGTGATAAGGGCCTCCTTGGCATGACTCCTGTATTTTATGTGGTATCTTCCCATGTGCTTGCCGCCTGCGTTTCAGGATGCAGTTTCTTCTTCAATTTGATCATGTTTCCATTCTCTCAGGGATTTCTTAGTTTCAGAAACCCTTCTTGTTTCACCAAAACTTTCCCTTCTTGTTTCAAGTTTGGCAATGTAGCTCCCTAATCTTTAAGAAACAACAACAACAACTCCTCTATCGATAATTTTTCAGGTTTGGTGCAGGAGTGGGGGCAGGGAGGATCTTACACTGAATCCATCGGAAGCACATGTCACGGCGCCCTGCAGTGTTTTACTAGATAATCAACCGGTCTTCGTGATTACCTTGAACTACTGCAATGAAGGACTGGGAACCAGGTATATAGAGCATTTCCAAGAGATATTATGAGGCTGACGGGAGATTCTTGTTAGCAATATATTCTATTAAGATTGGATTATTAAAATGTTTTATTTTTTAAGTCTACTTACATGAGAAGAGGGAACTGCTTAGTGGTACAGAGAACTGGTAAGAAACAGTAATAGTACCTCCTAACATCAGCTGTGAGCCCTCTGCATGTCACATTTAAACATCACAGCCACTTTATGAAGTAGATGCTATTATTATCATCGTTTTGCAGATGTGGAATTGAGACACAGCAAGATTAAATAACTCACTTATGGTTGCACATCTAGTACAAGAGCGAGCTAGTAGCTTGGGCAGGGTGTACACCAGAGCTCTCGATGTAACCACTGCGTCAAGATGTGTGCCACAATGTCGACCCTCAGGAGTTTATAAAGTAGTTACAAGGTTCAAGTGTCAATAGAATGGTTTTGTCTGGTAAAGGTTTGAAACAAGGCAAGTGTTGTCACTTCCAGGTAACAAATGGGTATGATGAATCAGTAGTTTAGACATGTCGTCTAGACTTTACTGTTTCAACTCTCCCTCACTACTTCACCCTCCACCCCGACAGGACTATCAAAACTCTGGCAGTCACCTTTGACCCCTCTCTTTTTCTCACACAGTTCATCAGCAAATCGTCTTGGTCATTCCTTTAAAATCAATCAACCCCTCTTACATCTCCGTTGTATCTGGGATCCACATTGTGTGTGTGAGTGTGTGCGTGCGTGCACATGCGCCTCTCTATATATATTTTTTAAGTAGGCTCTATGCCCAACATGGGGCTCAAATTTATGACCTTGAGATCAAGAGTCACAATCTCTACCAACTAAGCCAGCCAGGTGCCTCTGTAATAATGTCTTTTTAAAAATACTTTTAAGCACTGGATTGTGAACAGAATTACTAGGCCGTTTATGCTTGTAAATGACAAATGTCGTTTCTAGTATGGAGTATGGCTTAAAACCATTTTTGTTTTAATCCTTGGGAGCCTAATACCCTATTCTTCACTGCTATACTCATTAAGTAAGTATTCGAGCGGGTTCTCACCTATGTTTTGGAAGCTGGTGATTCAGACTATGACAAAAGTGAACTGAAATCCATCCATCTTAATTTGATTCTAGGCAGTTCTCCAACTGTGAACACTTTTAGAGACAATCTTCAAATGTTCTATGTAAGTATATCCAGCTTTCAGGAAAACATCTGTTCTATTTTGGAGGTTTGCAAATCTACACAAGTTCACTGATTTCTATGTCATGACTATATTTATATATCACAGAATACATTGATCATCCAAAAGAGAAAAAGATACATGTAATATTAAATGCCACACTATAAATCAAGATAACTAAATTGTTAAACAGTAATGCTCTTACAAACAAATACAGAAATACTGTTTCATTCTGTATTATTCTGTTTGATGGCTTCTATGGCTGTGCACTGCAACAATTTTTTCTTTCACAGTATTAGCCATTCTACTGGTTTCTAAAACAAAAATTCCTGATTTTTCCCTGTGAGTACTGCCTCTAAATACAAACAAGAAATTAACTATAATCACAAAAGGAAAGTTTCATGGTCATAATTTCTCACTTGTGGAAACATTTTGGAGTCTGATGGTTTTATTCCCTCTAATGGGAATTTACAAGCCTAACAACTAATATCTGAATTGTGACTACAGGGCATGGTCCTAATCCCAAGATGCACTCAAATAATCTTCAAGAGACTAGAAGCAAAATATAACGTACAGATTGTCCGGTAAGAATAAACTGTAAAGTTGTCTTCATATCTGGACTTTTTGCAACTGAAAACAAATGGTGAAGAGAGATATATGCTCTGAGAAATCAGTTAGAGGCCTACGCAAGTACAAGTAACTCCTCAAGTTCAGAAAGTGGAACCATAAGGCTTCTCCTGAAGCAGAGCAAGTCATACCTCCATGTTCTCTGTCACAACCCCTCAGTGTCTGGTGTACAGTTTACCAGCTAGTTTTTTAGAAAGCCTTTTCAACAGGAAGACGACTCATCACACAGCCTTTCATTCATATATGAGGTGGGAGCACCTCGCTAGGTCCACTGAGGTACTGTGTACAAAAATGTTACATTACTGATTCAATCCACCTGGTTATCTCATTTTTTCCCCTGGCAACTTTCCATTCTTCCTAATGTACCAAAGATTTAGAAAATTAGAAACAAAAGAAGTTAAGGAGTGCAAGGAACAAACTTCAGTTGTAAGAAGCCAGCAAAAAACACGGTTCCAGAAAAATATCGGACTGGGGCCATTTAAAAGAAGGGGAAATAATTTATGATAACCCTAAATTGCCAAGGAAAACACAAAATACCTTAATATATCTGAAAAAGTACAAAAGTGTATGACCCATTTAATACTTTCACCAAAATAAATAAAACAACTGTCAGTTCTTTTTGTGATAAGCTTCAGTTATCTGGAATATTTATTTTACAAGATATATTCTCTTCCCTAGGAATGTCAGAAAATTAGGAAGCATTAAAATAAGAGCTCCTTAATCTTCACCAAGAGAAAGGATAACACAGGCTTAATGGAAGAAACAGGATTCTGAATTTCCCACCAATTTTATAAATTATAAAGCATACAGAGATGTAAAATGTACACATCACTTAACAATAATGTTGCATGGCTGCTTGTTAAATTTGATGTGCTGATTTAAAGTGACCTGAAACTTCTGCATCTTGTCACATTCAACGTAAATGTTCCAGAGTTTCGTCTAGAAATCTGGATTATTTTGACAATACCCCCCAAAATCATGTTAGAGCAAGCACTAAGAAACTATGATCTAAACTTTTTAAAATATATAATGAGATTAGATAATTAGGACAACCGAGGACAAGATTCACGTTTGATAAAAGAGAACAGTATTTCTCTCCCATTCACACTGTGCCACATAGATTTTTTTACCTCTATCTGAAAGGTTTGCAAAAAGCCAAATGCTCCAATAATGAATGGTAATAAATACACAATAAAACACACAGTCATAAAAAAGGTTCTGAAAATTTAAGAACAGGTACAATCTTGACTTTTGATTATCAACAGTCTTTTCAGGCCAACAGAATCCTCTATGGCTTTTTTGTAAAGGGCTAGTTAAAAATTCTACTAGGTTACCTATCTTTTCACCACAGCTCAAAATCACAGGGTTTCCTTACAATATTTACTACTACAGTTTCAATTCTGTTTTGGAAGTGAAACTTCTGCAAGTTTAGTATTAATGACTAATATATTGCATTATTAAAATGAATAACACACTTCAGGAGCTGAAGTGTGTAGTATATTTGCATTTCAAAAACACCCACAAACTAACATAGATATTTAAAATTTTTATTGTTTCATCATCAAGAGTTTTCTTTCCATAGAAGAGTGGCAATGCGGTATCAGTGCATGTTCTATGGAAAATTCACACCTCCAAGACCTAGCCTAGAGATCAGAGACAGCACTATGTCAAGCTAGTGTGCAGGATGAGAGACACAATGCTGCCAATGCAACCAGGATACAGAAAGGATATGCAGCTGTTAGAAAAAGAGTCTATGGCCAAGTGAATAAAACAGTCGCAGTGCACTGCACTGGTATTCTAGAACAGAAAACAGGAAAGGGCCAGAGTGTACTTCCTGCAAAAAAAAAAAAAAAACAAAAAAAAAACCAAGTAGATCACAGGCACTGAGTTCCCAACTGTATGGCCAGCTAATTCATGCACGCCTGTACCTTCCCCTTTAGGTCTACATCATTGCAACACTGCAAGCTGTTTTCAGCCTACTGTGTAAGTGGGACAGCCACATGCAGGTATCTCGTTCTGCTTCCCATCTCACAGCTAGTCACCACTTGGGCCTGGCAATAAAACCTGTGGACTTTAGGCATCTTAGTAAAAAACTGAACAAACCCAAAATAGGTTCCCATTTTCTTGAGAAATAGATTCTATATAAAAGCTGTCATGATCACTCAGTTTTATCTGAAGGCAAAACAATTTTTATGTAAGTATACTGAATAAACACAGAAACGTCCCAACAAAATACCATCAGACCAACTTGAACATTTTCATAACTAGCTCTTGCAAAAGGTACTGGTAATTGTTGAGATGCAAATGACCACTACGATTTAATCATGCCTGGTTACTGGGAACTTTTTGGTCAGGTTTGTGTCTGAAGCTGCTATACAGCTGGATTTGGCTACTTTGCATTAATTCACATAATAAATGCCATTTAAAAGGAAACAGATCTATCATGATGAAATAAAAATCAAAAAAGTTGAGAGGTATACAGGAAACTTGTCTTAAATATTTTTAAATTACATATGATATAACCTTAGAGAATAAGAACTACAATTACCATGGTCTAAATCTTAAATTGTTAATGCATGACTTAACTGCAAGACTAACCAGTTGCTTGTTAATCATGTCAAGGCCTTGCGGGGCAGGGCACTCTGCATGTATGGCATAGCAAGTACTTTCCAGGTGAGACAAACACCTCTAATTTAAAGAGTTATTAAACTATATTTGAAAAGTTAATTTACTTAATATATACAACGTATAAAATAAGTTAAAAGGAAGAAGCGGGGAAAGGTTTTCTGGTCTAAATGATGCACACATACAACTTTCCCTCATCAGTAGTAGTTCCACAGATGTCCACTTCACCCACAGTAAAATATCAAAGGCTGATAGAAGATCAAATATTTCACTTATAAATAGAAAGAGAATTAAAAAAATGGAATTTCAATGATGTTTCTTCCCACAATGCAACTCACTCTATTTTACCTATAATAGTCATAAATAAAAACCATCTCAAAAATCTGGTTTTACAAGCTTACCTTTCAGTTTAACAATCAATTCCTTTAACAACTGAGAAGAAAAGCACTCCTTTGTAGCAATTCCATAAAAGAATTTTCAATTCACAAAATGCCTGCTTACTAGCAAAACCAGCAACCTTTATGGAGGGCATGGGCATTAACACTTGGCCCCTCTGAGGTATAAATGCAGCTATATGTGTACTGAGTATACAGTCTATAAGGTACGCCAACAGTCTGCATGTTTGCATAAAATTGGGAGTGATGTCATCCTGACTGATTGAAAACTTTTTTTTTTAACTTTTCACAATGGAGGTTAAATAATTTTAAGACAAAAGATGTCCTTTAGCCCAGTAATAGCCAGCAGAAATCTAACTCCTAACCAATGCAAATGGTTATTACATTTTTAAAATGTTTAAGGTTGCATGTTGATTAAAAAAAAAAAACTAAACAGGGACATGTAAATACTCAAATTCAGCAGGACACTGCAGAAAGCATACTAGAGATATGTGTGAAATCAGTCAAGCTTTTCCAAAAGAGAAAATCCTTTTAATCCTTCAGCAAGTCTCTGTGAAAATAGTATGCTTACAATAAAAGTGAGAAGGGAGCACTGAGAATACCCCCAAGATGCTTGCTGTACCACTCAGCATTCCTGCCCCATCTCCTGTGCGCGTGGACGGCCGACAAATGACAAGAAGTCCGTTTGACAATAGTTCACTAATTCCTTCACCACTGCTGCCAGCTGAAGTCATCATTGCTTCCAAAGACCAAGAAAAAGCCCAGGATAGTTGCAAATATGACTGTGTTTCCTGTGAGAACGAGCGCACAAGCTCCCCACTCAATCTAGGGAAATAAGACAGATAAATGCTTAGTTAACAGATGTAGGAGAAACAGAAAGAAAATGAAAAGCAAATCTAGATTCTAGTTGTATGTCAATCACGATATGAAAACAAGTAAGATCTGTGATAGTAATTTTCACTCTATTTAACGCTTTTTTCCCCCACTCTATTTAACGCTTAATGGTCCTTCTATATTGCTGTTTTTAATTTGCTTCCTTTAAAAAGACAGGGAAGTCATGAAAATGATCATTAGTCAAAAGTTAGACTTTTGGGTGGCCAGTCCCTGGCTTCTCTAACTCCCCAGAGATGAAGGAGTGAATCTGACTGGTGAGTCTGGAAGGAAGACCAAGGATACAGAGCCCAGGGCCTTCTCTTTCACACTTTCCCATGCAAAGAACACAATACCTCCTCAGGCCTTGAAACAGTTACAGAGGGTGGCCTGTGGTTATTATGTGCTGGGTGAGTTGATGTGCCCAATTCTGAGAGTGAAGAACTAGTAAGCCAACTGTTGCTGCAGACCCCAGCCATGCTCTACAGTATCATCATTTTTTTTTTTTTTCTTTAAAGTAGGCTTCACGTCCAGCATGGAGCCTTATACGGGGCCTGCACTCATGACCATGAGATTAAGACCTGAGCTGAGATCAACAGTTGGAAGCTTACCTGACTGAGACACCCAGGCCAATATCATTTTTATCAGTTAACAATAACAAAAGATTATCTCTATCCTCTAAGATCTTATGTCTCTCATGTATGTTTCATGTCATTTAACAAAACCTTTTTCCTGAGACAATTCTAACATAGTCTAAGGTAAAATCGTTAACAGAAAAATATATACACTTACCAGATGTGCTCTGGCAAATACAATAGGGAGCCCAAAAGCTGAGACAACAATGCCTGTTGTAAGAAATATGGCAAGTTCCTTACAAGCATTACTCATAGCATCTGTATCATCCACTAATCTTCTTGCTATGCAGTATGGAATAGGTGAAAGGATGTAAAAAAACAGAACAAAGAGAGGCCAGTATTGGCTAGAAAAAAAAAATAAGTTAATGTAGTTTTTGCTATCTATGTCATTTTCCTACACATATGTTTTTTTAAAAATTAAGACCAAAGAAATATTACAGGCTACAAAACAAGACATAGTTTAAAAATAAATAACTGAATGCTGAAAAGAGAAATAATTAGAAACACAGTATTCCTAAAGTGAACTATGACACAATGATTAAATATTTTTTATATTGAAAGAAGATGCTTTATAAATTATAGCACTTGGAATCAAGGCTCAAAATTAAAAATATTTTTTAAATTTTAGGTTAGTTAAATTTTAGGTAGAAAATGAACTGAAAGTAATATTGAAGACTTTCAGTCAGACTATAGAAAACAGATGGCTTCTAATCAACAGTCTAGCTATTGTATCGTGTCAATGTGGTTTCCTGGTTTGGATAATACAACTAGAGTTACGTAGGACAGCCACTGGGGGAAGCGTGTGTGAAGGGTACGGGGAACCTCTCTTTACTATTTTTTTTTTTTTTTTTTTTGCAACTTCTTGATAATACATAATCGTTTCAACATAAAAAGTAAAAAAAATACAGAAGCACAAAAAGTGAAAACTCCAACCTGCCCACGTCTCTCTCTGCTTTCTCTTTCCTGCTTTCCTAACAAACTTCTTGTGGATCCTTCCATACAGATAAACTTTAACAATATGAATCATTGCACTTTTTCATTCAACAAGGTATCTTGAACACCTTTCTATATTAGCAGTCACAGCTCTTAGCCCCTCCTCATTCTTTTTAAGATTGCCTACTATTTCCATTGATGGACATACTATAATTTAGCCATTTCTCTTTTGATAGGCCTTTAGGATGCTTCCAGGTTTTTTTGTTATTATAAACAAGGCTGCTAGGTACATCCAGATTCTCCTCTCACTACACACACCTTTGTAAACATCTGCCAACAGATTTGTATGAGAAATTCTAAGGGGAAGGGCTAGTTCAAGGAACACATATATTTTAAGGGCTACAAGCCAACTGGCTTCCAAGATGATTGACTGCATGAAGCTATACCTCCACTCTATCATACATGATAGTGCCTACTTGAGGCTGAGTATATTTTCATGTGTTTACTATAATCTGCAGTTCCTTTTTCATATTTATTGTGCAGTTTTTCTATTTAGTTTTATTTTTCTTACGAATCTATCCTATTCATTTTAAAAAGTTCTTTCTATCCTATGGAAAATAATTGCTTACATAACTTTTTTTTTTCTTAGTCAACTATCTCTTGACTATGCTTTTGGTATTTTTTGCTGAAAAGGCATTTTAAATTTTCTTGTGTTTAATTTTATCAAGAGGTGCTCAAAACTGAGCATCAGTGCAATAACCAAAAAGTATTTTTTGCACTTTTAAAAAGGTTTGTCCTTGGTAAATGAACATTTCTCAGGATTACTTCTACAGTGAAAGCTTTTATTAAAAAAAATTTAAAGCTTTAAAAGTAGAAAAATTTTACCCTTAAACACAAAAAGACAAAAATTTTACATACTTGTATATTGGAAGGGCACATCCAAGCATCAAAAACATCAGCCCAATTGCTCCTCCAAAGGACAAACTAATCAAAGCTGCAAAGTAAATAATCAAATACACATATTAATTAAACTAAATTAAAATTTTTATCAATATTAATATTAGCAGTCTGAACATTACCTGTGATCCCAGAAGCAAAAAGCAAAACACAGAAAAACGAATGCATTAAAAGTGAATTATATTCAGGGGTGCCTGGGTGGCTCAGTAAGTTAAGCATCCTAAGGTCATGATCTCCTGGTTTACGAGATCGAGCCCCATATTGGGCTGTGCACTGACAGTGTGGAGCCTACTTGGGATTCTCTCCCTCTCCCCCTCCCCCACTCACAGTAAGTGCACACTCTCTTGAAATAAACAATAAAAAAATAAAAGTCAGTTAATTATTTTCAAAAGCGTGTAAGTTATCCATAGTCTCAAAATAAGTTTTTTGTGTCATCTTCAAGGCAACATAAAGCAACACTGATTTTCAAAGCCCTGACCTATTGTGAGCACCCCACCACATTCCCTCATTACTGTCTCCATTTCTTTTTTAAATTTATTTTTGAGAGAAAGACAGAGTGTGATCAGGGGAGGGGCAGAGAGAGGGAGACAGAGAATCCAAACAGGCTCCAGTCTTTGAGCTGTCAGCACAGAGCCCGACTTGGGGCTCAAACCCAAGAACTGTGAAATCATGACCTGAGCCAAAGTCTGACGCTTAACTGACTGAACCACCCAGGCACCCCACTGTCTTCATTTCTAATGAGTATTCTAGCCTCCCAGATCAATGCTCCTCTAGGCATTAGTGTTATATTTACTCCACAGATAATTACAGTTTGAAAAACAGGATGTGGAGAAACCGCATTCTCAGCTTTACTGGATGTTAGAAATCTTGTCGTATGGGAAAGTCTCTCATGATCAGATCCTGCTTCTTGCACATACACCCCCACTGTACTCAAAACGACTATGAAAAAAGTGTCCAAGGATACCTGTAGTTAATAATTTTAATCAACTAAGTTTGATATAGATCTTTACATAATTTATAAAACTATAGCTGGGTTTCCTCCCCTAATTTCCTACTTATTAGAAAATGTGCAGGATAATGGATGGGTACAAATCCTTCTTTGGTATCACTTTTTAAGATACCACAGGCTGTAGAAACATTCTACAGGTGAAACATCATTTCTAAAATTATACACACACACACACACACACACAGAGCATTATATTTTATGAAGTCTTTTCCCATATATTAGTGAATAGAAACAACTTTCTTGAATAGGCAGTTAATCAACGGCTTAGCATTAAGCAAAGATATAAATAATCAATTTATTTTGAGTTCTATATAACTTGTATTTCAGCTACTGCACTGGCTAAAAGTACAACTTAAGCGGGTTTTTTTGGTTTGTTTTTAATGCAGTCTATTAACCTTAACAGAAACATTAAAATCCAAAAGGGCTGTAGAAGGTCTAAAAGTTACCAAAACAAAAGCTAACATACACAAACCAAAATTAACAGTAGAGGGGTTAAATGCTTCCCAGTACTACTGATAGCCTTCTTTGAATTAAAATGGCAATAACTGGGTGCCTGGGTGGCTGAGTAAGTTAAGCATCTGGCTCTTGATTTTGGCTCAGGTCATGATCTCATGTTTAGTGAGACCAAGCCCCATTTCAGTTCTGCACTGACAGTGCAGAGCCTGCTCAGGATTCTCTCTCTCTCTCTCTCTCAAAATAAATAAACAACCATTTAAAAATAGATAAAATGATCACAATAAGGATATCGACTCACATGGTAGGTTGGCAGATTTAGTTTTCCTTTAGATCACTGATTTAGGTCATGTCAACCCTGAACACATTTACTTAGTCCTTATTGCCATTATATTTTCAATAACAGAAAAAAGAAAGAAAAAAACCCTGCACTTTTATTTTACAGCAAATGAGGAACCTCAAGTTTACAATGGAGTAAAATGTGAACTGTGAGGAGAATACGGAGTTTACCATTTGTTTTGTTCAGTTCAAAAATAGGTCCTCAGAATCTGGCCCTGCTTACTCCTGACACACTCACACCAGGCTATTAGCCCCCTGTTCTCTGCACTTCCATGACACTGGCCTTCTTTCCTCTCCTGGCAATCAGGCTCCTTCCCCCACATGGCCCGTGTGCCTGTTGTCCTACCTCAAGACATGTTTTCATTCATTCATTCATTCAAGAAATATTTGCTCTACATATATTAACTGCAAACCAAATACATAACAGGTGCTGGAGATTATGTAAATAAATCAGACAAGGTCCTTTCACACTCAGGGAGCTTGTATTCTTGTTCCATTCCCTTCCTCTTTCCTCCAAGTGAACTCCTCCATGTCCTTAGGATCTCAGCTCAATCATTTCTTCCTCAGTGAGGTTTTCCCAAACCTCCTGACTTAATCAAAATTCCCCTTACCTCATTCATTCATTCAACAAATATCTATTGAGCACCTAACATGTGTCACACACTGTTCTTGATACTAGAGATAAAGCAATGAAAAAAAAATCAAAGCTCTTGGTCTCACGAAGCTTACATTCTAACAGAACAAAATGATTTAAAAAAAAAAGTAAGCAAATGAATGTCAGGTGCTATGAAAAAAATCATGTAGAGTAAGAAGATGGAGGGCTTTTCGAGACACAGTGGGCTGGCAAGGCATCTCTGATGAGGTGACATCTGAGCAGAGGCTTGTAGGAAATGAGGGAGTGAATCATTAGGATTTCTGGGGAGAGCGTCCCAGGCAGAGGGCCATGCGTGCGCGGCCCTTTTGCCCAGTACACAACCCCTTTGCTCAGTTATCACAGCTATAATTTTATATCGGTTTGCATCTGTCTTTCCTTGCACCCTGTTAGTTCGACCACAGCAGGGAAAGAGTTTTTCTGTTGTTGATGCTCACACCCCAGCTCTCAACATTGAATAATAAATATTTGTAGAATACAGAAAAGGAACCCAAGTGGAAAAAAAGAGAGAAAAGGGACAAAAGGGAAGAGGAGGGGTAGATCACGCCAGAGGAAAGGCAGCACATAACTGAAAGTCAGGCGACAATGGGTCCGTAGACCCTATTAGCCACTTACTGTCTACAAAATTATATCTGAATGTCAGTTCTTTCTTCTATAAAATGAGACCGGGATTAGATCTAAAATGCGAATAATTCTCCAAACACTAAAGATGTTTGTTATAAGACATGCTGAAGAAGTAAAAAACCATCTCCATTTAAAAATAAATTTTAATTCACATGAATTTCAGAGAGCCATCTCTACTTTTTCAATGCAGCTGCCAAACAGCTAAATTCACCACTATAAATACTACATAGTAACAATTTATTTATCCAGAATATAATTTAGAATCCTGGAGGAAACAAGGGTCACTAAAGAGACAAAACAGATGTCACAAAGCGCATATGCTAAATCTACCATTCTTTATAAACAGACCCTTAGGGTCCTATTCAGCCGATGTTGCTTTATTCATTTTTGTGATTCAACTGCTGTGTGTGAATTTCAGCAGAATAAAAAAGAATTTTAAGAGTCATCTATGTTCACTTATAATATTTTTTCAATAGCAATTCCTATAGCCAGAACTAAATTAAGTGGAAAGTAACTTTCTCTACCCAGGAATGATCACTGTTACATGTAGCCTGTTACATAAAATTTTCTAAGTTTGATGATCTTGTTTCCCATATTGAAACAAATGAGAAATAGGAGGCAGAACTGCACATAAGCAAGATCTGCCCTCTGACAAGAGAAAGGAAACTGAAAAAAAAATTTAAATCAGGCAGATCTCAAAAAGCATGGTTTATAGTAATCCTGGCCAAAAGGCAAATAGCTTTACTACTTGATGGTCTCTGAGGGTAACTCTTTTATGACAGAGAACAATTATTTATGCTCTTATCAAAAAAAGGAAATCCAAATTTTTTGAGTACACTCTTAAAAAGTTAATGAAAGATTTCTTTTAAGCAAAAATTGAAAACAAGGTAAGACTCAAGTATCAAAAAATTTCATGTGATATCTCACGTCCCATTTGTACCGGATATAGTAAAAAACAAAAACAAAAACAATGGGGTTAAATAAATTGCTCAAAAGTGTTCTCAAACCTTGTAAAGTTTCTCTAGTCTTATGAAATCAGCAACTAGTCTGATTTATACACAAATTTCATCATTTGTGTATAAATGGATGTCCCCGATGACACATCAGTAAGTCAAGAATTTATACTGTAATCGAGTGATGAAACATTTGGAGGGCAAAACTTAGATGAGTCTAGTTTCTACTCCCAAAGCCTCTAGGCTAGGGATGGAACAGCCCAATTATTTAAACTCTCTGGAGACAGGGTGCTGATTCTGTGATTACAAAGAAATTAGAGTAGCAGGGACCAGTTCCCTAACCTGGGAGTTACTTGAAAAATCTAATACATAACCAAATAACACGGCTTAAGAAGTAAGTATTGGTCTCCAATGATAGCAGCACTCCTGCCTAATATAGACACAGGCCAACAGAAAGAAAATATCTTGATAAACAATCCTAACAATCAAAAAATCTTACTGAAACCAAAAGTGTAAGTACAATTCCATCTGAGGCACTTTCACCTGATTAATGTTTTCCTAGATTCCCAGAAGGAAATTACAGTTATTTTCCTACCACAGAGACGCCCTATGTTAATGACACTGAAAAAATGAGGAAGAACTAGGAAACTGGCAACATCCTTAAAACCACAGCATTCTACCCTGTCTTTCCATACAAGGATTCAAGAAGGCCTATTTACAGTTCAAAAACAGATCGAAAAATTATCTTTGTTGCTCAAATTACAAAGTTTCATATCGGAAATGAAATGTTCTCAGGCATTAAAAACAAACCAGAAAGCGTAAAAATGTGACTCTGGGAAAGTAGCTCAATAAAACTCCTGAAGGATACAAATTATGCAGAAAAAACACTATCAAAGTTCTTCACTTCCTGCTTGCTTGCCCGTTCTACAAAGCCGCAGGTCAGGAAATCAATGTAATTCGTGGTCAAAAAGTTGAAAACGCTGTCAATGCTATTTCTAATCACACTGACAAAATTACCAAACAACTGGAAAGATTGCAACCTTCCTTATTTCTAAAGAAAAATACGAACAAACGGGTAATTTTTCATGAAGTTTTAAAACTAGTTTATTATTTTTTAAAAACCCAACTAAAACTTTGAAACGTAAAAGCCTCAACGTGCAACTGTGAACAGGAGGGCCTCCGGGGTCGCTCCTCCGGTCTAACCCTATCGGCCAAACACCGTAAATCAAAACGCATCAGTTTCTGGAGCCTGTAAAGCTTCGAGCACAGGTCCTGAGAGTGGATGTGCTGGCCAGGGCTTCGTAAAGAACCGACCCCCAAGTCCTTCCAGGGCTTTCCAGATGGACTCGGTTCGGCTCAGCACCCCAAGATCGCACTTTTGCCTCTGAGTGGCAAATGACACTGATTTCCCGTAACCGGCATCTCTGGCGGCCTCAACACCCTCAAAACCACTCTCCGCTCGCCTCTCTCGCGGATGCAAACTCCGGCAAAACGTGCGGGACGGCCCGAGGCGCTGCGGGACTCCCGCCGCCCGCGGACCACTTCATTCTCTGTACGGGGGCCGATGGGTGGGAGAGAGGCTGCGGAGCTCAGCAGAGGGGCCGACGGTGAAGCCGCCGCCGCGCCCGCCGGCCTTTCACAGAGGACGCCGCGCCCAGCTCTGCTCCGAGGCTGCGAGGGCGGAGCCGGGGGTCCGGGGCTGGGGGGCGGCCGCCGGCGCGGGGATCCCGGGGCGCGCGCCCGGGCCGAGAAAGCGGCGTGCGGGGGCCGCGTGGGACCCCGACCCCCTCTCTCTCAGGCGGCCACCCAGACCTCCGGCGCCCTGCGCCCCAGGCCCACCTTTGATGCCGGCCATGGCGGTGACGTCGCTCCTGGCTCCAGGACCTGAAGCGGCGGCGGCGGCGGCGGCCGGGAGACCGGAGACGCGCGGCGGCGGCGGCCAGACAACACCCGGAAGTGCGCGACGCAGCACTTCCGCCGGCAACTCGCGCTCGCGCGGGGGCGCGGGGGGCGCGCCGGGCTGGGGGAGGTCGGGCTGACCCCTCCTTCCCTGCTGTGGGGAAGGAGCAGTGGGGCTCGCCGCTGTCGCAGGCGTACCGTCGTCGCCTCGGTTCGGGGCCCATATTCCCCTCAGGCTCGGGAAAGCTCTACACTGAAGCCCCCGTCGCGGATCCCGCAACCTCTCACATTCTTGGAGGATGAGGGAACGGAAGTAGCGCCGTCCTTTGGGAAGCATGGGTGGGGGGGGACTGTCTTTGAAGGATCATGTTATGTTCTTTAAAGCGCACCCTTTTCTCTCTTGTCCCTTGCCTTGGAGTGGGAGAAATAAGGCTAATTGGATCATCTGCCCTTGGCTCCCCGATTTCCGACGCAACTAGGGCTCTGGTGAGACCCACCTCCGGAGATAAAGAGCAGCGGGACCCACTAATTAGAAGTAAAATTTAAATACAAATCCGATCTCTTTGGGAGTCTGTGAGGACGCTGTTTTTGTTTTTGGTAGTAGCAGGGCTAGAGGGAAAAAGGAGAAAGCAGGATGACTTGTTTAAGTCATCCTACAAATTTATTGAACATGTACTATGTGTGGGGAACAGGGCTAGGCACTGCGGTGAGCGTAACTAGGTGCGGTTTCTGGCCTGAAGGAGCTTGCAGTTTCTAGAGAGACACAGAAAAGAAGTGAAAAAAAAAAAAAAAAAGTAAAATTGTGACTGATAATTGCTAGGAAGATGGGTAGATAGTCCTCTGAAAGCCTTTATTTAGATCAGAGAGATTTCCCCCGAGGGAGGGACGATGGAAGCCTGAACGGGTGCATAACTAGAAGACAAAAGGGAAAAACCGTTATGGAGAAGAGAGAATATGTTGGGGTGCAGGTTGGGGGAGTGGTTGGATGGTGAGCTTGGGAGGCAAACTGGGCCCCAGGAGCCTGGTCTGTTGAAGAGAGAAAAGGCCAGTGAGACTCCTCTAGGTCAGGGTAGGACAGCAGAGTCCTATGTTAGGAGATTCTACCCCCCCCCCCCCCCAGCAATAGGAATCTTTTGAAGGTTTTTTTTTTTTTTAATGTTTATTTTTCCGAGAGATAGTGTGAGGGGGGAGGGGCAGAGAAAGAGGGAGGCACAGAACCTGAAGCAGGATCCAGGCTTGAGCTGTCAGCACAGAGCCCAACTCCAGATGATTGTGGGGCTCCAACCCGGGAGCCATGAGATCATGACCTCAGCTGAAGTCAGATGCTGAAGGGACTGAGCCACCCAGGTGTCCTTTTTGAGGGTTTTTTTTAAAGGTACAGGTGGAGGTGCTTGACACAAGTTTGGAATTTTTCATTCTTTTCAATCACTGGAGTAAGAAAAACTGGCATGTAAAACTTTGTTCAGTGAATAAAGAGATGTTCCCAAAATGCTTTAAGATGAGAGGTACTGGGAGCTAAAGTATTGCTCTGCCCTGCTTCTCTCCATTACTTTCAGGATTGAATTATAATTTTTTAAAAAACAGGTCACTTGAGGCTTAATGTCCCCCAATAAATCTGTAGATATCTTATGGAACCGTAGATTTTTTTCTATTCAAGTTAGTGCAAAAAATTCTGGCGTCTTCTGTATCCTGAGGAGTTTCCATTTAAGGATTGTAGGAGCAAAAACACAAGGCACACTTGGAGCATACGCTATGGACATGTTGCTGTCCTGACAGTCTGTGAACCACCCGCTCCCTTCTCTAAACTGAAGCAGGTGTATGGGTCCTCCTCCCCAAGCATGTTGAAAGGAGTAAGTAAAATTCCTGGAGAAGTAAAGGATTCCATCCCAAGTAGTCATCGTTACCACTTTTCTTGTTTCGTTCCACAGTATTCATCCTTGAAAGCAGAGTGGTTGAGCGAACAGAGTAGATGGCTGATCAGTGGTGGTGGTATTGGTGGTGGTGGAAGTAATAGGTTCTTCTCTCATAGACTCCTAGCTTCTGGGGGAAAGACCACATTTTAGGAAGCCTTTCTTGGCCTTCCACAAGCCCCAGTAGCTGAGTTAAGGGATAGTCCCCTAATATTCTCTTGTGAGTATAAATAAATGGGTTGGTGATTGCAAATATTCATCCTTGCTGACATTAACAGACAACTAGGACTGTTCTTCACGTTAGAAGGATCTATGTTCTTTTGCTTCCATGGTCACAGAATCCTATGAGATTGTGTTCCTTTGATTCTTCCATGAGATCCACAGTGTTACGAGCAAGAAAAGACTCACTGCCCTAAGGACTATTTTTGATCTACCAATGTTGTCTAGAGGCACTTGAGACCCTAACAACAGTGTTTCCGCATATATTTCATTTTTTAAAATATATTTTTTTATTTATTTTTAGGAGAGAGAGAGAGAGAGAGACAGCGTGAGCAGGGGAGGGTCAGAGAGAGAGGGAGACACAGACTCCGAAATAGGCTCCAGGCTCTGAGCCGGCAGTCAGCACAGAGCCCGATGTGGGGCTCGAACCCACGAACCGCGAGATCATGAACTAAGCGAAACTTGGACGCTTAACTGACTAATCCTCCCAGGCGCCCCTCCGCATATATTTCAAAGACTACCTGCGACAGAATTCTTTGGGATGCTTCCTAAACATGCCAATTCATGGGACAGAGCCCGGGAATCTGAAATTTTATCAGGCACCCTAAAGATTTTCTAAGAAAATGAAAGCTTGAAAATAATTGTCTGAAAAAGGTAGAATGTCAGGGGTTTTCTTAATCAGTTTGCCAAGTGAATCCTAAACATTAGTTAATATTATATCCCTTAAATGTTCTCTACATGTCCTTACAAAACAGTTCATCTGTGTTACCTTACATAGTTTCAAAACTTACTCAGGTGGCTTCTGACCCTCTAAATTTGACTCACAAAGACTTGGAGGGGGTGAGAGGAAGAGAGAGAGAGCTGTTGTTTGTTGAGCAGCCGTTATGTGCCTGGTGCTTTAAATATGTGATTTCATCCTCTCCACAGTTTTATAAATTTGGAATTACTAACTTTTACAGATCGAGTCAGAAATTTTAAGGAAGTCTTTAGGTTTTGTTGTTGTTGTTAATGTTTTTTATTTATTTTGAGGGCACGAGAGTGGGAAAGGGGGAGAGGGAGAGAGAGAGAGAGAGAGAAAGAGAGAGAGACAGTCCAACGCAGGTCTCCATCCCAAGACCATGAGATCATGACGTGAGCCGAAATCAAGGGTTGGACGCTTAGCCAACTGAGCCAGCCAGTTTTAGTTTTTAAAAAATGTTATTATGGGGGCGTCCAGGTGGTTCAGTTGGTTGACTGTCTGACTTCAGCTCAGGTCATGATCTCCCGGTTTGTGAGTTTGAGCCCCACGTCAGGCCCTGTGCTGACAGCTTGGAGCCTGGAGCCTGCTTCAGATTCTGTGTCTCCCTCTCTCTCTGCCCCTCCCCTGCTCATGCTCTCTCTCTCTCTCTCTTTTTCTCTCAAAAATAAATAAAATCACTAAAGACATTAAAAATGTTATTATGGAAAAATTAAATATATAAAGTGGTCAGAATAGTATAATGAATTCCCTGTACCATCAACTACCTGCAAAAATGAGCATATGGTCAATGTTGTCTTGTCTATACTCTCAATCCTCTTTCCCCTATACCTCCTACATTATTTTCCCCAAATTATTTTGAAGAATATTCCAGACATGGTTTCATCTTTAATGTTTTAATATGCTTCTAAAAGTATCATTAAAAATGGCATAACCACAGTATGTTTATCAAACCTAAAAAACCAATTTTTTAACGTCATGTACATAGTCAGTGTTCAAATTTCCAACTGTCTCATAATTGTCATTTATTTTATACTTTGTTTGAATCAGGACCCAACTCAGGTCTACACATTCCTATTGCTGTGTCTCAGAGATGATTTAAGAAACTACCTCTTATCATTTCGATCTCAGCTCAAAAGGTAGCTTCTCAGAACTCTTCCTGGACATTCTTATTTATTATAGCACTTCACGTTATCTTCTTCTGTTTTCTTCTCTTTTTTAAAAATTGAAATGTAATTAACACGAGATGTACAACATCTTGGTTCAACAATTCTATACTCAGTGTTCACCATGATGGGTGTGGTGACTATTTGCTACTAAACAACATATTACAATATTATTGACTATATTTCCTATGCTGTATTCTTCATTTCTGTGACTTTAATTTTATAACCTGAAACGTTTTAATCCTTCTTATTTCACCCATCCGCCCAGTCACCTTCCCGCTGGCAACCATCATTTTGTTTTCTGTATTTAAGTCTGGTTTTGTGTGTATATGTGTGTGTGTATTACTCTGTTTCGTTCTCGAATGCACTTATTATTTACCTGAACTATATATTACTTGTTGTTTGTCTCTGCAACCAGAATGTGAGTTAGTACAACTTTAATGTTTTGTTCACTCCTCTCTAGAACTGTACATGGCAAATGCTGTGATCTCAAATGACAGCAATTCTCTTGTCAAGGTAATTCATGACCTCTACATTGCAAAATCCAAACATTGCTTTTTGCTTCAAGCTTTCAACAACAGTAGATACTGGTGATCTTTCTCTTTTTCTCACCTACCATATTGCTATTCTCCAAGCTTTTCTCATATCTCACCAGAGGCTACTTTTCAGACTCTTTCTAGGATCTTCTTCTGCCTGAAGTTCAAATGATAGTGTTCTATTTTTTTTCAAATTTCTTTTTTAATGTTTATTATTATTGAGACAGAGAGAAACACAGCATGAGTGGGGGAGGGTCAGAGAGAGACACACACACACACAGAATCTGAAACAGGCTTCAGGCTCTGAGTTGTCAGCACAGAGCCCTATGCGGGGCTCGAACCCACGAACCGTGACATCATGACCTGAGCCAAGTCGGGCGCTCAACCGACTGAGCGTCCCGATAGTGTTCTCTTAGTTTTAATCCTGAGCCTCCTTCTTTGTCATATCTAAATTCTCTTCTGATGCATTATACCTTTTCCCGTGACAATAAATACCATCTTCATTTTGATAACACAACTACCAAGTTTACTTTAGCTCTGAAATGCAGAGTTGTATATTCAAGTGTCTGTTGGACATGTCTATCTGGATGCTTATAGACATTGCAAACTTAACATGTTCAGAACAGAATTTTCTATTATCTTTATTATTCCAGTCTCTGTCTTGCTCTAAGCCCCCACTGTTCTGCCTCCTCCTGTTCTACTTGACCCCTAATTTACTTTGCTTCAGTTATAATGAACTTGTTTGCCTCTTCTGCCCCGAGTTTTGTTTTATTCACTATTGTATCCCCAGTGCCTAGAACAGTGCCTGATAGGTCCTGTTACGTACTGGTGGATGCTCAGTATATAAAGTTATTGGTTGAATTCACGACTGTTCCTCAAAACAAAAAGCTAGGGCTTGTGCATCCACTGTTCCCTAAGCCCTGAAGGACCTTTCCCCGACCCTTGTATGGCTGGTTCTTTCAAGTCTCAAACTTCAAAATCACTTCCGTAGAAAGGAAATGCCTCCCTAAAGTCACCTCTGTCTCTATTGTAACATCCTGTGTTACTTTCACCAATGCATTTAACACTGCCTATTATCTTTGTTTACTAATAATGTAATGCTGTTTGTCCTGTCCCACTTCAGTGTAAGGTCCATGAGTACGGGGACTTTGCCTGTATCCTCCATGCCTAAAATAGTGCCTGGCATTTGTTGAATGAATGAATGAATGAGAGAAATCTAGGCCTGTCAGACCTCAAAGATAATACTCCTGCACTCTTAGAACGGTTTTCTCTGACTGGTTCTTTAGGTAGTAGTTTCTTCTTCTGATATTTTGTAAATTCCTACTGCCTCCACGTACAAGAAAATAGGTAGAGGCTCTGAGCTTCTGAACCAGAACAACATATTTCCATGCTACGTTTCACCCCAATCTTAGCAAACCAGTGGGACGCGAGTCACGTGCCAGGCTCCATGTTAGGTGCTGGGGATAAAGTTTTCTAGTGCACAGCCATTTCCCTCAGGAAGTTTACGAAGGTTTCGGAAATGTATAACCTAACTGCACTTAGATTTCGCGTTGGTTTCAACCCCTCTAACCGCTGCACCCTCGCGCGGAATCTTGCGGAGCTGCAGACCAAACGCAACAGGGAGGGTCCGGATTTCGGTACCGCCCACAGCATCCTGCGCCCCGCCCAGGGCTCGGCCCCCTGCAACCCTGTTCTTCCCTTGGCCCCGCCTCCAGCCGCTCTAAGCCTTAGGGGCGGGGCCCGCGGCGTTTACTCGTGTTCTAACGCGCGACGCAGTGGCAGTGACGTAACACTTGCGCACCGATCGTCGCTGCGGCTCTGCAGACAGACCTTCCCTTCGCCGCCGTCCCTGTCGTCGCGCAGCGGCGCGCGGACTTCCGCAGCTCCGATTCCGGCCTTTGAGCGCCTGGCAGCCGTCCGCTCTCTTCACCCGAGCCATGGCCGCAGCCGGCGGGCCGGAAGCTGCTGGACGCTCTCTCCTTCCCAGCCTCCTCTTGCTTCTGCTGATCACTGGCCCCGCCCTCGGCTGGAACGACCCTGGTGAGTGCCGTCCTCACCCGCCCCTTTATTTTGAAAGCAGCCAGCGCCCAGAGGCCCAACAGGCGACCATTTCCGTTCGCCGCCGCCTGGGCCTTTCTATCCTAGTTTCTCATTTCCATCTTCTTCCCTAGTCATCAGCGTCCTACCTGGCTTTTTTGCTTTTCCCAGAAGTCTTGCGGGACAAGTGAGGACAGTTGGGAAGTGGGCGGGGCGGGACGACTCTGTATATTTAAGGTCCTCTCTCTCCCTTCCCTGGACTCCGAGAATTTGTCTACCTTCTGCTTCCTCGGACGACAGCCCTCCTCCCTAAGACTAACTGGAAAGCTCCATTCTCCCCTGCTCATTTTTCTTTGTTGTCATGACTGTCTGATGTCATCTTGGCTGCCTGTTGTCATGGCTGCCTGTTGCTATGGCTGACAGTTGGCACAGCACCGGCAGTCTGTGAGTCACACTTAGTGGACAGGGATATAAACCTTGCAGGCAGGTTAGCAGAATCACAGACATGTGAGCAAAACTCATGCTTCTTATTCTGATCACTACAGTTAAGTTCATTTCGTTACGTCAGCTTTTCCCATTGTTTTTCACCGAACACTAGAATTTAAAAGACATTATTATTTTGTGTGTGTGATGGTACATGATGGCACATGTGTTATTAGAATTTCTAATTTCTATTAGAATTTTCTGAAGAATTTTTGTGGGATAAATAATATTCTGTGTAATATATACATAAACATAGATTTCCATTTAATGATGCGTGCTGTTAAATTGGAATTATGTAAGAAATAATTTTTAAACAGTTAAAGCATCGTTTTTGGTTTGGGGAATGAAGATGTTAAGGTATTTAAAGTTTCAATATTGCATTTGTGACTTGGGTGATAGGAAATGCCTGTTTCTTAAGCAACAGATTTATTTCTGTAATTTCCTATTTTATTCCTAAATGCTAAAATGAGAAAGAAGGTGCTTGACTTTGAGTAACTCATTTGAATGTGGATGTTTTATTAGTAATAAAAGCCAAGTTGGGTTTAAATGTCCATGTAATTTCCTTATGTATTCCTGGAAAGTTGTATATAAAGGTGACACTTTGGTCAGAATTACAATTTAAAAACCAGATTGAAACAGTTGAATCTTCAATTCTTAAGTAAAAAAAAGGAAGTTTACAGATGAAGAATCAGGGGAATTAAAAAAAAGGAACCAAATTTAAATTAATGGTGAACTGCTTCTTGGAAATCTTAGTCTCCGTTCTCTATAAACTATTGTTCTGGAACAAAAAGCACCAAAATATTTTGCAGAGTAAACACAATTGATATTTATAAATCCTAGTTTACCTTAAATTTATTTTGAGGAACTGTTTTATGACAGCATTTTACTGGGTTAAGTTTTATCAAGCCCTTTATTAAAGCAATAATCACTCCCGCATTTTGTATTAATTTTTTTTTGGCTTTGGATGTACTTACTTTGTCTTTAGCTAACATAGAGCAGTGATTTGTCTGGAAAAAAATTGTATACCCATTCTAAAGAGATTACCTAAGACTTTTCAAAATTCTTTATGGAATTATTTTATATTTAAGTCACTTTTCTGGGTGTTGGGAATATAGCAGTTAACAAAACTGAGTGTCTTGGGGCTCCTGGGTGGCACAGTTGGTTAAGTGTCCAACTTTGGCTCGGGATGATTTCATGGTTCCTGGGTTCGAGCCCCGCGTCTGGCTCTGTGCTAACAGCTAGCTCAGAGCCTGGAGCCTGCTTCAGATCTTGTGTCTCCCTCTCTCTCTCCCCTCCCCCGCTTGCTCTCTGTCTCTCAAAATAAAGACATAAAAAAATTTAACAAAACAAAACTGAGTGTCTTGACCCCAGGGAGTTTACATCTGTTGACAAGAAATAGACAGTAGAGAAACTGGTAAGTAGCATGTCATATGGTGAAAAGTGGATTGGACAATGATAACACAGGGGAAAGAAGGTAGAAGTGGGATTTTCAAAATATGCATTGGTCAGGGAAGAAGCCACTGTTAAGGTGACATTTGATCAGAAACCTGAAGGGAGAAGAAGCATAAATGACCTGCTATGAGTTGTATTTTCAAGGTGAATTCTGTCTGTTCTGTGGAGAACAGACTGTAGGGGGTCCAGGGAAGCTGGGAGGCCAGTGAAGAGGCTGCTGGTACAGTGAGTTTCAGGAGTAGTGATGGTTTGGCCAGGGGAGAGCAGTGGAGTTGGTGAGAGTGGTTGGATTCTTACCTATTTAGAAGGTGGAGCTGACATGATATTTTGATGGATTAGATGTAGGGGTGGGAGGAGAAGATGAGGTTTTTTGCCTGAGTGGCTAGGAGCGTGGACTTACCATTTCCTGAGATGTGGAAGATTGTGGGAGAAGCATGTTTGGGGGACTTTGGTTTTGTTCATCTTAAATTTGAGACCTGTAAGTGGATTTCGATTTGTGAGTCTGTGACCCTTGATGGGTATAACTAGTGGAGGATGGGTGTGAGCATTTTGTTCTTAGACCTTGTCTCAGTTCCGGCTGTTATAACAAAATACTATGATTGGGTGGCTTAACCAACAAGCATTTATTTCTTGTTTTCCGGAGGCTGGGAAGTTGAAGATCAGGGTTTGCAGAAGGCTGTTTTGTTGTTATGTCCTCACATGGCAGAGGAGAGAGCTCTGGTCTTTTCCTCTTCTTATAAGGATCTAATCCTATCATGAGGGGCTTCATCCTCAAGCCTTTATCTAAAACTAACACTTCCCAAAGGCCCTGCCTCCAAATATCATGACATTGGGATTAGGGCTTCAACATAGGAATTTTTAGTGCCACAAAACCTAGTGACCTTTAGGATGTCCAGGGAGGAAAGCTGCTGTAGGGTTATGGTAATAATACCTCATGTGTATATAGCTCCTTAAACATCTCAAAAATATTTATTGTACTTGATCATCTATTATGTATCAAGTACTTGGCTGGATAATTCTAGTAAATTATATCTAAGTTTCATAATCTATTTTAAGGTTGATAAATGTAAGCTTCAGGACCAGTTTTAAAGTTGATATTATCTTCTTAATTTTACAAGTGAGGAAATTTCTGTACAGATAAATTGACTTGGCCAAAGTCATATATAGTAAGTTGGTGATGGGAATTTAGTTCAGTGTCCTTTGCTTTATCTCAACCCTGCTACAATAATTTCAAGTTATTGTTATTCCTGTTACTTACTTTATTTTTAAAAATTTTTTATGTTATTTAGTTTAATAATGTCTTATGACTTTTTAAACAATTTTTAAGTGTTTTTATTTTAGAGAGAGAGCATGTGGAGTAGGGGAGAGGGGCCGAGGGAAAGAGAGAATCTCAAGCAAGCTCCATACTCAGCACAGAGCTTGACACAGGGTTTGATTCCACGACCCTGGGATCATGACCTGGGCCGAAATCAAGAGTTGGATGCTCAACTGCTTGGGCCACCCAGGTGCCCCACCTTATGACTTTTTAAACCATTGAATACTTTCATTGTTACAGTTTTTATGTATGAGGTGATAGTTTGGGGTTAATATAGCATATTTTATTTTAATATGATTCTTGGAAATTTTAGTCCATATGGAATTAAGTTTTTATATAGCTGTAGGTAGAGTTTCTTCTAGCTGCAGTAGTCAGTTATGTTGGTGTCATTTAAGGAAGGCTTTTTTTTTTTTTTACTAAATTAGAAAGCCCACTTTATCTTATATTGAATTCCCACATGTATCTGGATTTATTTCTAAAAAAAATTTTTTTTTTAATGTTTATTCAGTTTTGAGAGAGAGAGTGTGAGCAGGGGAGGGGCAGAGAGAGAGGGAGACACAGAGTCTGAAGCCGTTTCCAGGTTCTGAGCTGTCAGCACAGAGCCTGAGGCTAGGCTTGAACCCATGAACTGGGAGGTCGTGACCTGAGCTGAAGTTGGATGCTTAACCAACTTGAGCCACCCAGGCACCCCTGGGAATGATATTTTAAATTTTAATGGCAGGTAATCAATCTTTGTATATTCCTTGTTTCCTTTCAACTCCATATTTAAGGTTGAAATATTTCTATGTGATTTTAGGCATCATGACAGGCCACCACTAAATCCTTCAATATGCTCCTCCCCTTTTTTAAAAGGAACTTTTACCCGTAAGGTAAAAGTAACATTAACCCCTGACAAAATTAATATTAATTTCTTAATGTCAACTAATTATCTATCCCATATCAGATATCACATTTGTGCCTAATATGTCTAAACTGGTTGATTCATTCCAAGACCCAGTCCAGGTCTGTGCATCACCTTTGATTTTATTCTCCTTTAAGTCTGTTTAAATGTAGAAATCCTTTTTTTATGCTGTTGCTTTGCTGAAGGGCTTGGGCCTGTTGTCCTTTATTTGGAATATCCTACCTTCTGGATTGTTTTTTTTGTGGCATTGTTTTAGCTTACTTTTTTCCTTCCCTGTATTTCTTGGAGACTGAATGGTAAGTCCGAAGGATTGATAAAATTCATGTTAAATACTTTCAGGGATTACATCGTAGTGGATGGTATATCAGTTTGTTCTACCATTATTGATGCTAAGATTAACTAGTGGATTAAAAATGGTTTTATTTCTTCCTTGTGAAGTTATATTTTTCCAGAAAGCTCTCTGTGTAATGTTACTTAGCCCCATATCAATATCTGATCTCTTAATGATTTTAAAACACATAAATCCTTGTCTGAATCTGTTTCTTTAGGGGTTATAAAGTGATGATTTTTTTTCCAATTCTGTCATTTCATTTGCATTTATTAGCTGTCATTCTTCAGTAAAGTTGAGATTTCCATTATCACCTGAGGCTATTTCAGGTTATAGTTCCTGATAGAAAGTCAGAATAAAAATTTAATTTTTAATCTTTAATTGCCAATTTTCAGGAAAAAGGAGGTAGGTAGCAACTTTTAGTGAAAAATGCGTTTTTTGCATTCTTTTTGAGCATTATTATGGATTTTGGATTTTTATAGATCGAACATAACTTGATCAATTGCAGTCTTTATCTTGCTGCTCAGTCTTTTGCTTTTGGTGTCTTAAGATTTCCCCATACCAGGATCATAAACATTTTCTTTGAGTTTTGTACATTTTTGTTGTATGTTTTATGGTGTAAGTTTTAGCCATTGTGGATTAACTTTTGTCCATCGTATACAGTGATCAATTTTTCTAATCCTGTGCCGGTACTGTACTGTTTATGCTACTACAGATTTAATAATATATTTCAATATATATAGTTCAAATTTCCTTTCTTTGTTGTTACTGGTATTCAGCTGTCTTTTCATTATTGATTTTATATGTTAGTATATATTTTATGTTATTATATTTCTTTCTTTTAAGTTTATTTATTTTGAGAGAGCGAGCGAGCATGCACCAGTGGGGGAGGGGCAGAGAGCGAGGGAGAGAGAAATCCCAAGCAGACTCCGTACTGTCAGCAGGGAGCCAGACTCAGGGCTCTATTCCACTAACTGTGAGATAATGACCTGAGCAGAAATCAAGAGTTGGACACCCGACCAACTGAGCCACCAGGAGCCCTGTATCATTATATTTCTAATTTTATTGCATTTTGGTGAGAGAGTGGCTGATAAATTTCAGTTTAGTCGCATTTATTAAGTTCTTTTTTTGGTAAATCGGTATAAATGAGATCTGTATCTGCTGATATGAGGGAATGCCCATGATGTATGATGTATGATGTATGTATGTAAGTGGAAAAACCATGTGAAGAATAATGTGGACTCTACGTTTCATTTTTTTATAAAAAATAAACTAACAATCAAAACAACCCCTGTATCTGTGTCTGGGTAAGCAAGTAAAAAGTACTTACCAGATTGTTAATTTGGGTTATCACAGAAATGTAAAATTGGAGGAAGAGTGGGTTTCACTATATTAAAAAATTATGAAGTATATCATATATAAAGATGAATAAATAAAACATACATGAATAGTTTAAAGAAGAAAAACTGAACATCATTGTAGCCCCATTTAGTTAAGAGAAAGAAAAGAGAATTCTGCATAATCCTTTCTAGGCACATTTCCTTTCCTGGAGGTAGCTACTTTCCTGATTTTTTTTTTTTTAAATGTTTTATTTATTTCTAGGAGAGAGAGAGACAGCGTGAGCAGGGGAAGGTCAGAGAGAGAGGGAGTCACAGACTGAAACAGGCTCCAGGCTCTGAGCTGGCAGTCAGCACAGAGCCCGACGCGGGGCTCGAACCCACGAACCGCGAGATCATGACCTAAGCGAAAGTCGGACGCTTAACCGACTAAGCCACCCAGGCGCCCCACTTTCCTGATTTTTGAATGAATACTTTTTTTACTTCAGTTTTTCTACTCATGTATGGGGTAAGACCCTAAAAGTTTTTAAAAAACTGACTAGCTCATTTCTTAGCGGTGTAAAAAAAAAAAAAAAAAAAAAAAGGCCTATGGCTTCAGGTTTCCTGAGATTTTAAGCACCCTTTCTGGGGAAATCACTGGGGAAAGTCATGGGAAACATAGGACTTCCTATAATTAAGGTATCTGCCAAAGACTGTAATGGTCCGATTTTGAACATTGGACAGAAATATGGTCAGAAGGAGTAGGTTGCTTTAGATCTTTCACTTCTAAGCTTCCCATGGTCTATCTGTTGCACTTAGGAATAGGGTAAAACCAGCTGATCCCAGTTACCAGGACATGGTGGGGAAGAGAAGGAACTTCATCAGCTGGAGGCCAAGACAGACCAAATACGGATAAAAACCAAAGCAAGGTTCACCTGGACATTTCTTTCCTTAGGTTTGAAAGAGATGGTATGGTAGCAGCAGGGAATTTTGCTGGCAGCCCTCATATGTCTTTTGAGCAGTACTCTTCCAGTGTGGACTTGGTGTCCTCTGCCTGGCCGTGGTTGTCCTATTCCTGTCTTCATTCATCACTCTCCTTGGGATTCCCTTTGTCCCTTTGTATGCCATTACTTTTTCTTTAGTCCTCTGGTTTTTATGTCTTTCTCTTTGTTTTGTTTTTTTCTCTTGGTGGTGACTATCTTTCATTATCTTACTGAGAATTGATACCTGGGAGGTAAATATTTTGAAACCTTTCAGATGTCTGAAAATTTCACCTCTTGGTTGAGTGACAATCTAGAATTCTATACCTACTTACTTTTGGAAGGATTTTCTATGACAAGTGTTTTATTAGGATGACCTTTTCTGTGTTTGACAGGATATTTACTACCTGTTCGTCTGTGTTCTTCATGTTTCAGACAGAATATTATTGCGGGATGTAAAAGCCCTTACTCTCTACCACGACCGCTATACTACCTCCCGTAGGCTGGATCCGATTCCACAGTTGAAATGTGTTGGAGGCACAGCTGGATGTGATTCTTATACCCCAAAAGTCATACAGTGTCAGAACAAAGGTTGGGATGGTTATGATGTACAGGTAATATTCATTATGTTGATGGCAGTCTAGTTGGAACTAGTGTAGTTTTTTTATTCAATAAAGTGTTTATTGGGATATTATTCAGTGTTTTTGGGAAGTGCATGTAGAAAATCTCAAGTTAAATATATAAATAAAAATCACTTATTTTCTGGAAAGACATCCTCCAAAGAAAACTGATTTTAAAGCTTGGAAATACTCATTGTAATTTTCATGCCATAAATTTCTCCTGAGACATTAGTAAATTTTCAAAACTTTATATATTTGAGATGGGGGTAGAGAATCTCTGCTGGTTATCATTTTACTGTCATTCCTCAAAAAATACCAACCTACTTTTGGGAAATAATGTTAATATGATCAAGAATTGTAGACTGTTAGGAATGTAGAATGGTACAGGTGCTTTAGAAAACTGCCTGGCGGTTCTTCATGACATGGAGTTACCGAGTCATTCCACTTCTAGGTATATGCCCAAAAGAATTAAAAACATGTGTCCACACAAAAATGTGTGCATAAATGGTTGTAGCAGTGTTATATATAATAGCCAAAAAGTAGAAACATCCTAAATGTCCGTCTTTGATGAATGAGTAAAGAAAATGTGGTAGAGCCATACAATGGAATATTATTGAGCCATAAAAAAAAATGACATAGAGATACATGCTACACTATGTGTGAAAACATGATGCTAGGTGAAAGAAGCTAGTCACATATTGTCTGATTGCATTCATATGAAACATCCAAGATAGAGAAATCCATGGAGACAGGTTGGTAGTTGCTGAGGGCTGGGAAATTTGGGGAGGAAGTAAGGAGTGATTGCTAATGGAGATGAGATTTCTTTTTGCAGTGGTGAAAATATACTGAAATTGATTGTGGCAATGGTTGCACAACTACGAATACACTAAAAACCATCAAAATGGGTGAAGGTATGATATAGGAGTCATAGCTCAATAATGCTGGTATAAAAAAAATAGCATATCTGAAATTTGAGAGAGGAAGGTAATTTGGCCAAAAACTTACAGAAAGGCAGAACAAACCAGATCTATTTTAGCTTGTGTCTCTTTAAATGCAGCTAAAGAAGCATATTACCTATTTAGCTCAAAATATAATTATGGAATTTTTAAAAAAAATTTTTATGTTTTATTTCTGAGAGAGAGAGCGAGAGCAAGCGCATGAACAGGGGAGGGTCAGAGAGAGAGACAGAGAGTCTGAAACAGGCTCCAGGCTCTGAGTTAGCTGTCAGCACAGAGCCCGACGCAGGGCTCGAACCCACGAACTGTGAGATCATGACCTGAGCTGAAGTCGGACGCTTAACCGGCTGAGCCACCCAGGTGCCCCTAATTATGGAATTTAAACTAGGACTTTTTTTTAAGGGGGAAGTATTTGAGGCTAGTGTGAATTATTTTTGCATTTTTCTAAAGATCTTAAAATTTAAGAGACAGGTTGCCTGACTGTCTCAGTTGGTGGAGCATGTGATTCTTGATCTTGGGATTCTGAACACAGGCCCCACGATGGGCATTACTTAAAAAAAAAGTTTTTTAGTAGATTACTTACAGGATTGGATCCTGAAAAGTTAGTCCGTGCTATTATAACATTTTTATAGAAAGTTTCTGTTTTTTGTTTTAATTTTTTTTAATGTTTACATTTGAGAGAAACAGAGTTTGAGTTGGGCAGAGGCAGAGAGAGAGGCATAGAGTCTGAAGCAGGCTCCAGGCTCTGAGCTGTCAGCACAGAGCCTGACACATGGCTTGAATTCACGAATGGTGAGATCATGACCTGAGCCAAAGTTGGATGCTTAACTAACTGAGCCACCCAAGCTCCCCTGTGTGGAAAGTTTTTTCTACAAGGTTATGTACTATCTCTGATGCTATATGTAGTTACCAGATATTCATGTATGATGCTGATTTTTGAGACTTAACCTTTAAATAACTTTTTTATCTTATTTAAAAAAATTTTTAATGTTTTTTATTTCTGAGAGAGAGAGACAGCGTGAGCAGGGGAGGGTCAGAGAGAGAGGGAGGCACAGAAATCTGAAACGGTCTCTAAGCTCTGAGCTAGCTGTCAGCACATAGCCTGACACGGGACTCCAACCCACGAACTGTGAGATTATGACCTGAGCCGAAGTCGGACGCTTAACCGACTGAGCCACCCAGGTGCCCCTATTTTTAAAGTTTTTATTTATTTATTTTGAGAGGGAGAGAGAGGGAACGAACAGGGAAGGGGCAGAGAGAGAGAGAGAATCCCAAGCAGGCTCTCCATGGGGCTCCACATAGAATTTGAACCCACGAACTACAAGGTCATGACCTGAACTGAAATCAAGAGTTGGACACTTACCTGACTAAGCCACCCAGGTGTCCCAAGAACCTCTATTTTTAAAGTAAACATCTTGAATTACAGTAGCAAAGGTTGACATTTAAAATTTTGCTTAACAGTTATATAAATTGTGGAATGCTTAATATGTACAAAAGAATTCCTCATGTGTATGTGTAAGGAATAAGGAATAGTAATAAAACAAACACTCAGGTACCTCCAACCTACCTTTGAAGCCCTTAGGTTGCCTTCTCCCCAACACCGAAGTACTCATTGTTTTGAATTTTATCATTCCCCAGCTTCATTTTATATTGTTATGATAGCTGTATAACCCAAATAGTATTTATTTAAAAACATTTTGATTCTAATAATCTATTTCTGTTTTTTCTTCACAGTGGGAATGTAAGACTGATTTAGATATTGCATATAAATTTGGAAAAACTGTAGTGAGCTGTGAAGGCTATGAATCCTCCGAAGACCAGTATGTACTGAGAGGTTCCTGTGGCTTGGAGTATAACTTAGATTACACAGAACTTGGTCTGAAGAAATTGAGAGAGTCTGGAAAAAACTATGGCTTTAACTCTTTCTCTGATTATTATAACAAGCTGCACTCCTCAAATTCCTGTGGCATCAGTGGATTGATTACCATCGTAGTACTACTTGCTATTGCTTTTGGAGTTTATAAATTGTTTCTTAGTGATGGTCAGGATTCTCCTCCCCCGTATTCTGAGTATCCTCCATATTCCCATCATTATCAGAGATTCACCAACTCAGCAGGACCCCCTCCTGCAGGCTTTAAGTCTGACTTCACAGGTATGTTTCCCTAGGTAATGGCAATAAGTAAGGTCGATGTGAGGTAGTGAATCTTGTGCTGGTTTCTGAAATAGAAAATGGTGACATTGGGAGACCAAAACAGATTTGTCCTCTCATCTTTTCTTTTTCCAACTTCTTTTACCTATTTTTCTGTGTAAGGATAATTGTGACCACTATTTTAAGGTGGCAGGGTTAAGTTATAAATCATCTTAATCAGAAAAACTTGATCAGATTTGGCAATAAGCATTTACCTTGAAATCCATGTCATACCATACACAAAAATCTATTCATTAAATATAGATCTCAGCATAAAAGGTAAAACATAAGAAAATATTTGTCATGACCATGGGATGGGCAGAAATTGCTTTGGATACCAAAAGTTCCAGCCAAAAAGATAAGATGGATAAATTCGACTTTATTTAAATTGAGAATGTTTAGCCATCAAAGACAACATTAACAGAGTGAAAAGGCAAGCCACAGACTGGGAGAAAATATTTGTAAAACATTATTTTCAACACAGGGTGTGTATCTAGAATATGTAAAAAACTTTCCCACAAATCTAAGGAAAGACAGACAACCCAATTTTTAAAATGGACAGAGACTTGAATAGCCATTTTATAATAAAAGAAGATATCTAGATGTCCGGTAACAATATGAAAAGGTGCCTGACATCATTAGTCTTTAGGAAAATGCAGATTAAAACCACATTGAATTCATTATTAACCACCATAAGAGCTAATATTAAAAAGGCACAGTGCCAAGTAATGACAAGGATGGAATCCATTGAAACTTGATGGTAGGAGTTAAAATAGAAAACACTTGAGAAAACTGTCACTGTCTACTAGAATTAAACATTGGCCTCTCCTATGACCCAGCAGCTCCATTCCTTAATGCATATGTAAGAGAAATGCGTGTATTTGTACACAAAAAGATATGCATGGAATATTTATAATAGTTTTATTCACAACAGCCAAAAATTGGAAATAGAATGTCCATAAACAGAAGAATGGGACAAGTTGTGATTTTTTTTTTCACGCAATTTAATACTATAGATCGGTTTTAAAAAGCAAAACCAAAACCTGATGTGTGCATTGGGGGGTGGGGGGGGTTGATTCTCATAAACTTAATGATGTGCCAGACATGGAAGAGTACCTGATATATGATTATATTTAGAAGTTCAGGAATGGGTAAGACCAAAGTATAGTGAGAGAAGTTGGGGTAATGCTGATCTCCGTTGTGGGTGGTTATCTATTGGGAATTGTCATGAGGGAGCCTCCTGGGGTGCAAGAAATGTTTTGTTGATGTGGGTAGAGGTTACATGCACGGGGACATATGTACAAGTTTCTTATGCTGTACAAGTGAGATTAGGACACTTTATGTTATACTGATGTGTTATACTGAGTTATTAAAAAAAAAAAAACTTCATCTGAGCAGAAGGTACTTTTTTGGTCTAAGACCTGACTTCCCACTTGATACAAATATCTGGCTGCCTCCACTTGGATTCCTGCATTGGGCACCAAGGACAGCTATCATGTGATGCTTTCATAGATGTTCATAATGCCGAAAGGAAGGACCTCCGACAAGTGGGGTCATCTTGCAGTAGCTGATCCTGAGCAGGGCAAATGTGACTCTGCAGGAGGTAACCCCCCTCCCTTCTAAGATGCCTTTTTTTCATGTCTGTGGGAAAGGGACTTCTCAGTTATAAATCAGTATTTTGTGAATACACTATTTGACTACAGCTTGTTTACGAGTAGACGGCTGAGTATTAGCAATAGATAGTGCAGATGAAATAACTGAAATGTATTTTTTTTTTGGTGTTGTAGGCCATGTTTTGTTTGTATGAGGATATATAATGAATCATTTTTATTTCTAGGACCACATGGTGCAACTTCTGGTTTTGGCAGTGCTTTCACAGGACAAGGATACGGCAATTCAGGACCCGGGTTCTGGACTGGCTTGGGAACTGGAGGAATACTGGGGTATCTGTTTGGCAGCAATCGGTAGGTTTTGCATTGACCTTACTTGCACTTTAGTTCCACTTTTCTTTGGAAGCTTCTTTGTTTTGCTTGCAATTGGACTGGATTTGGTTTTGTTGAGGAAAATAAATTATGGTGACATTACCCTGTTAAATCAGTCTCTGCTGTATGGGCTTTCATCGATACTGTATATGTTATTTTCTTTCATTGTGTTTTTTCTTCCAATGTCGTCATCATGGATATTATGAGTTAGGAAAAAGACTGTCTTCTTAATGCCTGAGAAAATGAGAAGATAGGAAAGGGCATCGTGCTTGAGGAACAGTTAGCCGTCAGGTTTGGTAGGGGAATGGGGGACGCAAGGCTGGGCAGGGCTTGGAGCCAGATTTTGGGATGTCTTCAGTGTTATTGGTAGTTTAATTTTAGATTTTATCTGAGTGTGAGTTCTGAAAGAGTCTCCTTTCCTTGTCACTTCCCTGCCATGGCGATGACCATACAGTATCAGAAGAACAAAATAGTATCTATTTCATGTTATACTAGAACACTGAGGGAAAACACTTGATAAAGATTTTTTTTCTGAGAGTTTAGAAATAGGATATTTAAAACTGAAGTCACAAGAAAATTCCTGACACGCTTTTGTGTCTTCATAGAGCAGCAACACCCTTTTCTGACTCGTGGTATTACCCATCTCCTCCTCCATCCTCCAGCACATGGAACAGCCGCGCCTACTCACCACTTCGTGGAGCCTCAGGGAGCTATTCGGAGTATGCAGGCTCAGAGACGAGAACCAGAACAGCATCAGGTGAGAGCGAAAGCACAGAGTTTCTTATCATATGGCAGTAAAGTATAGAAATAGTTTTGGAACTTAAGAAGATAATTAACTGGGAGCACCTGGGTGGCTCAGTCAGTTAAGTGCCTGACTCTTGATTTCAGCTCAGGTCCTGATCTCGTGGTTTGTGAGTTTGAGCCCTGCATCGGGCTCTGCACTTATAGCACCGAGACTGCTTGAGATTCTGTCTTTCCCTCTCTCTCTGCTCTCGCACTGCCCCCTTCAATAAATAGGGGTGCCTGGGTGGCTCAGTCGGTTAAGCATCCGACTTCGGCTCAGGTCATGACCTCATGGTTCATGGGTTTGAGCCCCACGTCAGGCTCTGTGCTGACAACTTGGAGCCTGGAGCCTGTTTCAGATTCTGTGTCTCCCTCTCTCTCTGCCCTTGCCTGCTTGTGCTCTGTCTGTCTCTCTCTCAGAAATAAACAAACACTAAAAACAAATAAATAAACTTAAAAAATACATTAAAAATGATAATTAACTGTATATTGGTAATCATAGTTTTATTTAGCATACCCATTGGAAATATTAATAGCACAGTTAACTGAGGCAAAATATAGTTCAGATTCATTTTTTCCTCTCACTTCTAAACATTCTTTCACTTCCAGCATTAACCAACTGGGATTTGACCTTCAGCCTTCCTGAATATTGGTTTCTACATATGTTTAATTCTGTGACCTCTAGAGTTCTTCTTAAGCTCTAAAATGGAATTTTCTATTTATTGAATATTCAGCAGAACTCAAAAAAATATGTATTGATCTATACTTTAAATACTTGTCTAAAGTATGGTGGTAATGTTTATTCCTACTGTTAAGAGGAAATTTTGGAAAAAGTAAGGATATAATATAAAAAGTAAAAAAAAAAAACCACTATTTGTTTTTAAACATCCATCTAATTAGGAGACCATGGGAGGCAATGGGTCATGAAGTAGATTGCTGTGGAATGGATTTGTCTTCAGCAGGGGAAGTTCTAGAAGAGTGGTTAATTCTTGACATTGATAGAAAACTGTGTTTCTCATAGCACTGGTGTGAATTGGCATTACCTACTAAATTAACCAGGAGCATATACTCTAGACCCAGCGGTTTCACTCTCAGACAAACAGCAACGGAAGTGCACACATTCGTAAACTGAGAGATAAGTATGAGAATGCTCATAGCCTCTTTATTCCTTTTTTTTTTTTGGAGAAAGAGAGCATGTACACTCAAGAAGGGGAAGGTCAGAGAGAGAGGGAGAGAGAGAATCTTAAGCAGGCTCCGTGCCTAGTGTGGAGCTTGATCTCATGATTGTGAGATCATGATCTGAGCTGAAATCTGGTTGGATGCTTAACCAACTGAGCCACTCAGGCGCCCCACATCTTTACTCCTAATAGCCTCCAAGTGGAAGAAACCCACGTATCCAAGAGCAGTAAAGTATATGAATAAATGGAGTTATGGCCATATGATGGAATGCTGTGCAACAAGGAGAGGGAATAAATAGCTGTATGCAATAATGTGGATAGATCTACCAAATATAAAAAGAAAAGAAAGAAGTCGGACACAAAGGAATATATATAAATATGATTACAACATTCATAAATATATGTGTTTAAAAACAAGCAAAGCTAACCTATGGAGTTAGATGTCAAGGTAGTGGTTACTTTTGGGGAGAAAAAGGAGGAGGTAGTCATTGGGAGATTATATAAAAATATAGCTACATAGGACAAAACATGGTAATAGGATACTCATTCTCATTGGAAACAGAAATTGTAAAAAGACATAAATCTCAACTAGAAGTGTATGGGACTTATATGAAGAAAATCATTAAACATTAAATAACCTAAAGGAAAACCTGAAAGAACATGGACTTTCCAGATGGGAACACTTGTCATCTTACAACCTGTTAGCGCGTGTGCATGTACATGTGTGTGTGGGTAACGAAGTTAACATTTACCATTGAGAGCCTGAAACTTGCCCCCACATGGTTTCTTTTTGCCGCCGGAGATGTGACAGATGGCAGGGCTTGGCTGGCTCCGTTGGCTTCTCTGCCTTTTGGCTTAGACGTTGAGTATTGCCCATACCACATTGCCCTCATCACGGAAGCCATCTTTAGTTTCCTGTCTACAAGCGATTCGCAGCAGCATGTCTGAGTTTAATCAGCTCGATGCCCGGATGACTGGGAGGACTATTGTGCGGGGCAAAGCACCGTCTGCATAGCCTTGGTCCCCCCACTCCCTCCCTCCCGTCTCTCTCTCTTTCTCTCTCTCTCTCTCATTTGTTAACAATAGATGTATTACTGTTGTCATTTTATAAGCAATGCCAGTGCATTTTTGAAAACGAATATAAATTTTACTCTTCTCTTTTTAGGATATGGTGGTACCAGAAGACGATAAGAAAGTAAAAAGTGGAAGTCAAACATCGGATGCAAAATTTCTGACTTTTCATCAGTTTCTTAAAAAAAAAAGTGCTACCTGCTAACAACGGGGGAAAGGGGAATATGCAAAAGTTCTGTGGGTTTTTTGTCCTGTGATTACTTTTTGTGTTCTGTTACTTGAGACTAAGAGTTAATACATGAGAAAATGCTTATGTAGAGAATTATATGCCAGTGTAATATGTAGTTGTGTTTGATGGTTTCTGAAAGTGATGATTACTATGGAAAGCTGAAAATGTAGTTTCTAAAACCTGTGCTGCCATTAAGACTGAGGCTTTGTTACCATTAGACCTTGCGTACACAAAATGTCAATCTTACGTGGTTTTAGTGTATGAGTCATTACCTTATGAAAATGATAGTAATCTATTTGGTATTTACTGTTTGATGTTTGCTCTTCTTCAAATATTTAAACCAGGCTTTGGACTACCAATTACATTTATCTGTGTTCTGATCACTTTTGAGCTCAGGAGCTTTGAACCCTTCAGTGGTGGTGGGGTACTACTAAGTGAGAATGACCTTTTTTGGGAAAAGTAGAAAATAAATATCTAGAACGTTGTTGTGAATGATTGTGTGCCGATGAAAATGTTCGAAACTTCCATATTCATTTCTTGAGAAGTAAAGTTTAAATGTTTCAGCAAAGGTCTTTTAATAGCAGAAGCATGCCCTTCTCTGTGAATCTCCAGTGTTATAGCAGTCTGTTTCCGTCTTACATTAAAATGACAGGAAACATAAAAACAAAGGGTTTAATTCTTATTTTTTCTGCCAGCCTTGACACAAATTGGTGTTAACTTTTTGTATCCTTCTTCCCCAAGGAAAAGGGGTTCACACAGAAGCTGTCTCCCTGATTTCCCCTGGTAGTCTTGTCTTAGCCACCAGTCACTTGGTGTTTTCAAAAAAGGAATCAGAAATGGTGTAGAAGGAGGCCTCTGCTAAAAAATGGCTTAAAAAAAAAAAAAAGAAATCTGCAGGCCCCTTAGCTCTGAGAGATTACATCATTTGTCTCAGTTAAGTTCTGCAACCCAAGAGTCTCATTTTTACCTTTTAGGAACATTTAAAAACAAACCAGTGTTTATTCTTTAAAGTGTGATTTAGGGATTGGTCGAAAGGGTATTGTGAACAGCACTGCCCTTTCCTCTCATCAGTAAAACTTTATAGAAATCTTAATTCATGTCACAGAGGAAACAGTTTTTATTGAGGTAATTGCACTAAATCGTTACCCCATTTCCCCTTAGTAAAGGGAGATGGAATAAAAGGAAATCCAGCTTATTGCCTTTTTCTAAAATTAGTGTTTTGGGTTTTAATTTATTTTTTGCGACAGGGTTCGATAATCTTGAATTTAAGTCTGTTTTATTTGGATAACAAAGTGAAAAAAATTATTAATTTAAAACTGATCTGTGTATTAAATTTGCTTTTTTTTAACAAAGTGATTAAAAAAATTTTTTTAATGTTTATTTTTGAGAGAGAGAGACAGGATATGAGCAGGGGAGGGGAAGAGAGAGAGGGAGACACAGAATCTGAAGCAGGCTCCAGGCTCTGAACTGTCAGCACGGACCCCGATGCGGGGCTTGAACTCATGAGCTGTGAAATCATGACGTGAGCCGAAGTTGGATGCTTAACTGACTGAGCCACCCAGGTAACCCGATTTTTTTTTTTTTTTTAATTGAAATATAGTTGCCACACAATGTTATGTTAGCTTCAGGCCCAATTTCTATTTTTGGACACATTATTTCAGGTCATTGGAATTTTAAGAAAATAATGAGTGAATATCAATTGGTGACTTTATAGATTACTTTCAGGAGCACGAGGGGTGTATTTTTTTTTTATTAAAAGATTTTTTTTTTTTTTAAGTTTATTTCAAGAGAGCAGAGGAGGGACAGAGAGGGAGAGAGAGAATCCCAGGGAGGCTCTGTGCGATCAGTGCAGAGCCCAATGTGGGGCTTGAACTCACGAACTGTGAGCTAAAACCACAGGTGACCTGAGCTAAAACCAAGAGCCAGATGCTTAACTGAGCCACCCAGGCACCCACTGAGGGGTGTTCTTTGAGGCTCTTTCAAAGACTGCTTGGAGGGAAGGAAGGGAAAGAAACGGCGTATAGGGCTCAAGAGTCTCTGTCCCCAGCCCCCACTAGGGTGCTTCTCCTTTATTGTTGTATGTTTACATTTCTTTGTTACTTGTGGAAAAGATTCTGAGGTATCTCCACCAAAATCTAGGACAAAGAATAAAAGACAGTACAATTGGGTCTCATTAGTGGGTTGATGGCCCACAGTCGGGGATGGCACCAAGGGAAAGAAGGGTACTGAAGTTGGGAGCTTGGTGAGCCTGGTTGGGTGAGCATGAAGGAAAGGAGAGGTGAAGGGGAGCTTTACAGTTTTACTCACATGAGGGTTCAACAGAATTTCAGATATTAGGATGGGATAGTTTCATGAATGCTTTTCTCTAAAGCTGCTGATCTCTTGGGTTCTGACCCCTGTCCTCCAAGACTGGGTTAAATTTATCTACTGTTCTTCCATAATACGTTGTATACACTTTTACCATTGTCCTTAGTACATTTCATTGTGATTATCTCCAGTGTAGATCTTTCTACTACTCTGAGCTTTTTAGGAAAGAGGGCCAAATATTACTTCTTCCTACCCCTTTCAGCTAGGGCATGGCCATGTGACTAAATTCTGTCAATATTTCTGTCACATGTTCCCTCCAGGTCTTTGAAGAAAATGGCACAAAGACCTCAGGACAATTAAGAGATTATTCCCAGCAGTGATAGGGTAGTCAAAGATTTAGTGGAGGTATTGGTGAGGGTCTGGTGGTACTTCCTGGGTAACTATATTAACTGGGTAGGTGCTGTGGTATGTCTTGGCTGGGTTGTGTGCTGCTTGGATGCCCATGTCTGGAAACCTGCCTCTTCCTAAACCTGGTTTTCCAGGCTTCCGGTGGGTTTTTTGAGCTAGTTAATACAAATGCTAATAAATTCCTTTTCTGCTCAATTTAGTAGTCATTTTCTGTTGTTTGCTCCTAAGAACCTTGTATGTATGGTGAATCTCCTAAGATTCTTTAATTGTAAGCAACAGATACTGGATAATTGTAATAAAACATTGTGATTGATTCCCAACCCCTGTTCCTCCCTGTTGATTTGTTCTCTAAACCAGTGGTTCTCAAACCTGAAGCAGCATCAGAATCATTAGAGGGCTTTAAGTACAGATTGCTTGCCCTTACCCTCAGAGTTTGATTTAGTAAGTGTAAAGGTCAGTTTTATATGTCACCTTGGCTAGGTTATAATTAGCAGTTATTCAAACACTATTCAGGGTGTTGGTGTGAAGATATTTTGTAGATGTGATTAACATGTACAATTAGTCGACTTTTAAGTAAAAGAGATTATCCTTGGTGATATGGGTGGGCCCGATCCAGTCAGTTGAAAGGCCTTGGGAGCAGAACTAAGATTTCCTAGAAGAAATTCTGCCTGGATGGCAGCTGCCCTTCCTAATGGCTTTACTCTATGGACTTTGGACTTGCTTAACTAGCCCTAACAATCATGTTAGCCAATTCCTTCCAATGAAATCTCCATATACATCGCCTGCTGGTTATATTTCTCTGATTGAACCCAGAAGTGATTCTAAAGAAACAGAACCTTGAGGATGAGTTTTGAAAATTGGTTCTGGGCTTTCTGGAGTATGTTCTCTAATTTGATTAATTGAAAGACATTAATGACTGTATCCAGTGGTCAAGAGAGTACTAGCAGTTCATGGTGTGTTGTGGCAGTGGAGATACACAATGTACCACATTTTGGTAACACATAAAAAGCAAGATTCTGGATGACCTTCCCTTAGAACATTTTAGTCAAACAAGGAGTGTAAGGGGACTGGCTGGTTGCTCCTAACTGAGCTGGACAAAGTAGAAAAAGAAAATGATGAGCTCAGTGCTTCAAATTCCCAGTTGAAGCTTCACATTAATGACCTGAAAGGTTTCTTTTTGTATTTTCTCTGGAAGAAACCCTTACTTACTTAGCCACAGGACTGAGATTTCTGAAAACCAAACCCAGAGTCTCATCCTGCAAGTGGGTGAATTACAACACAAATGACTTCCCAACCTCAAGGAGTGTCTGCTGTTAAACTGAGAGGATTGAGTGGGAAAGAATGAGAGCCTGAGTAGTGGAATGGGGACGTATGGGAAGATCCCAATAAAGTTGGAGCCATTGACCCCCTGATGTCTGCTGATTCTTTCATAACAGCAGAAGTAGCCCTTCAACTCCTGTCTGAGAACCTTAGGCCTACTTTGCCCGAAACATCTGATAGGCTCTCTAGAGTTGTTCCTTGCAAGGTATTATGGATTCTCCTCAGGACTTTGCTTCTAGAACTTTGCTTCTAGAACTGCAAGTAGACTCCTGTCCCAGCAGGTACGGAGGGGTAAAGTACAAAGTATAATCTATAAGGTGCATCACACGCCAAAAGAATTGCATAATTTTTCCAATCTATACAGATGGAAATCTGGGGATGATGTGGGAATGGATCTTAGGGTTGTAGGATAATTGTGAAAAAATAGAAAGTTGAATCAGGCCAAATTTATTGATAATGGGTCCACTAAACAGATTCTGGATTCAGTATTTTAGTTCAAGGGATTTGAAAGGGCTCTAATGGTTTGGTTGGTTGGCTGAACATGGACTCAAAAGTGGCCCACACTAAAGTCAAAATGCCACAACTGCCTCAGTAGGTATATTGTAGAGGAAGGGATCTGAAGGCTTAATGGGACTGGAATGTTAGGGTGGATTTATCGTGTAAGACCTACTCACCCACTCTGGGAGAGTCCAGAGAAAGACACCTTTCAGAATTTTACTTTCAGAAATGAATTTGGGTTTGGGGCCCCCCATCCTTAAGCTCTGTGGTAGCTTTTTGTAGGTCAGAAAATGCAGTGGGAACTGCTTCCACAAACGGGTCCCTGAATGCAATGAGGTTAATGTGATCCCAGGATAGCAGGGGCCAAGTGGCAATACTAAGTTGCCAAAGGCAACAAGGTCTAGTTACAGTAATAAACAGCAGGGTCAGAGTAACAGTTAACTCACAGAGACTTAGGGTGTTGTTGATTATGGCATACCTAGAAGAGAAGTAGGTGGGCTGTCTACTAAATTCTTCCTGGATCTGTGTAAGTGGAAGGGTTCTAGACTGAATAGAAGCCTAACTCTGCTACATTGCCAAAATTTATATTCTTAATCTTTTCCCCAAAGACTTGTTTCCCCTGAAGGACCTATGGCTATTTACTAGGGAGACAATGCACTGGGGAAAGGGGATTACTGGATACTGTCTCTGAGTTGACACTAATTGCAGGAGGTCCAAAATGGGACTCTGGTCCACCAGCCAGAGCAGGGGTTCATGAAGGGCAGGTGATTAATGGAGTTTTAGCTTACATCTTCTCTCAGTGAGTCCTGGGGGGTCCCCAAATGTATGTATCCTATGATCATTTCCCCAGCTCTGGACCGCATAGCTGGAACAGACCTACTCAGTCATGGCAGAATCTCCACATTGGTTCCCTGACCTGTGGTGTGAGGAATGTTATGGTAAGAAAGACCCATGTGGAGGGTATAGAACTGCCTCTACCTACAAAATTGAAAACCAGTGGTGGCTACAATACGGACATGGGATTAAAGGGGCCGAGAGGATGTGTGGGGACCCCAGCTGGAAGGAAAAACATCGAAGTTAGAAATGACCCTGGCTAAGAATAGAGTGGAAATGAGGAAATGGAGGGACACAGAAAACCCCTAGAAAAATGAGTTTGATATGTGTTATGAGTTGAATTGTGTTTCTCCAAATTTCATATATTGAAACTCTAACCCTCAGTACCTCAGAACATGACCTTAATTGGAAATAGTGTTGTTGCAGATGTAATTAGTTAAATTAAGATAAGGTTATACTAGATTAGGTGAGCCCCTGGTCCAATATGACTTGTGTCATCATAAAAAGGAGAAAGTTGGGCACAGAGCTGTATACACAGGAAGAATGCTGTGTGATGACCCCAGTAATGGCGCCATTAGCCAAGAACACCAGAGATGGCCAGCAAAGCACCAGAAGCTGGAAGAGACGCCGGGGACTGATTCTTTCCTAGTGCCTTTGGAGGTGGTGTGGCCCTGCCCACACCTCGATCTCAGGCTTTTAGCCTGTAGAACTAGTAGAACAGTGAGACAAATTCCTATTTAACCAAAGAAATACCGTATTTCTGGAAGGACTGCAGAACTTAGTGCCATCATCAAGGACTTGAAGGATGCAGAGCTGGGGATTCCTACCACATTCCCGTTCAACTTGCATTTTTGGCCTGTGCAGAAAGCAGATGGCCTTCGGAGAATTATAGTGAATTATCATACTTTTAATTAGGTGGTGACTCTAATTGCAACTACTGTTCCAGGTGTGTGTGTGTGTGTGTGTGTGTGTGTGTGTGTGTGTGTTAATGTTTGTTTATTTTTGAGAAAGAAACAACACGAGTGGGGCAGAGGAAGGGAGACAGGGAGACAGAGAATCCAAACCAGGCTCCAGGCTCCGAGCTGTCAGCACAGAGCCCCATGCAAGGCTTGAACTCACGAACAGTGAGATCATGACCTGAGCCGAAGTCAGACGCTCAACCGAGCCACCCAGGTGCCCTAGATGTGTGTGTGTTGTTTTTAAATTTTATTTAAATCCAAGTTAGTTAACATATATGTAATAATAATAGTTTCAGGAGTAGACTTTAGTGATTCATCCCTTACATATAACACCCAGTGCTTATCCCAACAAGTGCCCTCCTTAGTACCCATCACTCATTTAGCCCATTCCCTCACTCCCACCAGCAACCCTAGTTTGTTCTCTGTATTTAAGCGTCTCTTACAGTTTGCCTCCCTCTCTGTTTTTCAGATGTGGTTTCATTACTTGAGTACATTAATACATTTCCTGGTACCTAATATGCAGCACTTGATCTGGCAAATACTTTTCCTTGATACCTTGATAGTGACCACCAGAAGCAGTTTGCATGGCCAGCAAGACACTTGACTGTCCTACCTCAGAAGTCTATCAACTCTCCAGTCCCATGTTGTAAACATTTCCCTTCTACAAGACACCACATTAGTCCATGAGAATGATGATATTATGCTGATTGGACCTGGTAAGTAAGAAGTAGCAACAATTCTAGATGTTTTAGTAAGAGACGTGTGTGTCGGAGGGTGGGAAATCTGTGAAATTTCTGGAGGTCTTTTGGTGGGCAAAGCTGTTGGTTGGTCTCCTTCATTTGATTGTTGGCTTTATGAGGGTAGGAGTTATTTTTGGGTGTGTGTGTAATTTTTTCCTGTTCTGATCATGGCCAGATCTTCAGTGCCTAGACTAGTAGATAGAATCCCAGCAGGAAACAGATGGGTTTAATAAAGGGACTATTTACGGAGTTGTGGGCAAATGTAGGGAAACCACAGAGTGGTATAATACAACAGGGTAAGTAACAATTGGACTGTTGCACATCTAGGCTTGAAGGACTATTGAGTAAAGAATACAAAGAGGCATAGTGCCCCTTGTCATCACTGAGTAGCAGCAACTCAATTTTTCCTTGGGAGTTTGGATGAATTACCCAAGGCAGTATAGTGATCCTTTCCTTTGCCTGTTTGTTCAGTAGCATGAGGAGTTCAAACTCGTCAGGAGAGCTCCAGGTATCCAATTCACCGTGACAGTGTTTCCCGGTAGAAGCATTCCTGCCTTGGGCACCAGAACTCCCAGATTACTATATTAGTACCATCTTGTGAATGCTCTCAGATTCTGTCCTCTTCTTTTACTTGGTTGGTGTCTCACCCACACCAGGTCATTCCACTTTGAGCCTGGAATGAAACACATTACTGCTAGGTATGGAATATGGTTTCCTGAGTGGCTGCAAAGGGCCAGTTCATGGAACTCAGAAGTTCAGAGAATTAGCTCAGTGGTGGATGGTCCTTTCTGATTAGAAACACACACACACACACACACACACACACACACACACACACACACACACAGCATTTTTTTGGTCTAATATAAATGCTCACAAAAGAGCAACATGGGCAGGGGAGACTCTTACATGACATTTTGTATGGCTATTAGCCTCTTTCTTCAGTCAGCCTGATTCTTGTTCAGATGGTTTATGAACGAAATGGTGGTGGGGGTGAAGGTTATGTGTAGACTTAGCAACAAAGGTTTGCACTCACCAGAATTCATCCAGCTATAGTCACTGCTGAGTGCCCAGTCTCCAAAGGAGAGATCAGCACTGAGCTCTGGATATGGTACCATTTCTGGGGGGACCAGCCAGGCACCTGATGGCCTATTGATTACATTAGACCACCTGTTATGGTTTGTTGTCATTCGAGTAGACATTTACTCTGGGTTTGGATTTGCCTTTGCCACTCAAAATGCTTCCTGGAAAAACCATAATATGTGGGCTTACAGAATGCCTATTAAGCATCACAGCAGGTCATACTACATTGTTTCTAAGGAATTCATTTTATAGTGAATGAAGTGCAACACTGGAACTATGGCTACATAATTTCTAGAGGCCTCTGTTCTCTCCTGGATCCAAACGTAGTATACCTTCATGATTAAAAAAAATTTTTTTTAAATGTTTTATTTATTTCTGAGAGAGAGAGAGAGAGAGAGAGAGAGAGAGAGAGAGCGTGAGCGAGCATGAGCAGGGGAGGGACAGAGAGAGAGGGAGACACAGAATCAGAAGCAGGCTCCAGGCTCTGAACTAGCTGACAACACAGAGCCTGATGCGGGACTCGAACCCATGAACCATGAGATCGTGACCTGGGCCGAAGTCGGAGGCTTAACCGACTGAGCCACCCAGGCACCCCTTCATGATTTTGATAGCTCAGTGATGCCTTCAGGCAAATGTCTTTTCATATTTTGTTCAGTCTTGCTAGTTTCCCTGTGTGATAAGATTGGTCCAAATCATCTATTGCTCGATTACTTGAATGTAGAATTGCCCTACTTTACCTATTTGAAGACAGCTCTGTCTTTGACCAAGGTAAACATCCCAAACACATTCCATTATTTCTTACTTTACCTAGATTTTAGGTTCCTCTGCCATGTGGTCATCATTCTAGGCTTGATAATATTTGTCTTTTTCCCCCATCACAGTCTTTTTCTAGTTTTCTTATAATATCAGAGGAGAAAAGACAAAATTTTTTCTCTTGACCTTAAAGCATTCACTAGTAAGAATATTTATCAAGCTAAATTATTTATTTTATTTAAATTTAAAAAAATTATTATTGTTTTTTTAATGTTTATTTTTGGGGGAGGAGAGAGAGAGAGCAAGCATGTGTGCATGAGCTAGGGAGGGATAGAGAGATGGGGAGGCAGAGGACCCAAAGTGGACTCCTTGCTGACGGCAGAGAGCCCCATATGGGGCTCAAACTCAGGAATTGTGAGATCATGACCTGACCTGAGCTGAAGTGGGCCATTTAACTGACTGAGCCACCCAGCCACCCCTATTTTTATTTTTTGAGAGAGAGTGAGAGAGTGAGCACGTGCAAGCTGGGGAGAGGCAGAAGGAGAGAGAGAGAGAGTCCATAGTTTGTACAGAGCCCGACATAGGGCATGATCCCACAACTGTGAGATCATGACCTGAGCCAAAATTGAGTCAGTCCCTTAACTGACTGAGCCACCCAGCCACCCCTATTTTTATTTTTTGAGAGAGAGTGAGAGAGTGAGCACGTGCAAGCTGGGGAGAGGCAGAAGGAGAGAGAGAGAGAGTCCATAGTTTGTACAGAGCCCGACATAGGGCATGATCCCACAACTGTGAGATCATGACCTGAGCCAAAATTGAGTCAGTCCCTTAACTGACTGAGCCACCCAAGCGTCTGTAAGCTAAATTATTTAAATAAAGTTATATTTATCTAGATTAAATTAGTGAATTTGCAACGAATAACTTTAGATTATAATCATGATATACATATATTCCCTAATTAAGAAATAAAAGTAGGGGGACCTGGATGGCTTAGTTGTTTGAGCATCTGACTCTTGATTTTAGCTCAGGTCATGAGCCCAGGGTCATGGGATTGAGCCCTGAGTAGGACTCTGTGCTGAGTATGGAGCCTGCTTAAGATTTGCTCTTTCTCTCTATCCCTCTGCCCTTCCCCATTCTTTAAAAAAAAAAAGAAATAAAAGTAATACAAATTCTTTGTAAAACATTCAGTTTAGAAGGGTATAAAGAGAAAAGAAAAGTCTGCATCTGCCCTACTCCACATAGCCCTTCCTCCCCTCCTCTCAATGGAAGTAATCTGTGCTAACAGGTTTTGGCTATTGTTCTAGAAATAATACATGATATCAAGAATTTTTTCCCCTAAATAATAGATCTATTTTCTTTTAACATCTATATGGTATTCCATCATATGGATATGGCATAATTTAATCTGTCCATTCCTTTATTTTTATTTATTTTTTCATGTTTATTTATTTAATTTATTCTTTAATTTACATCCAAGTTAGTTAACATATAGTGCAACAATGATTTCAGGAGTAGATTTCTTTTTTTTTTTATTAATATTTATTTATTTTTGAGAGACAGAGAGAGGGTCAGAGAGAGAGGGAGACACAGACNCAATGATTTCAGGAGTAGATTTCTTTTTTTTTTTCTTAATATTTATTTATTTTTGAGAGACAGAGAGAGACAGAGTGTGAGCAGGGGAGGGGCAGAGAGAGAGGGAGACACAGAATCTGAAGCAGGCTCCAGGCTGTCAGCACAGAGCCTGACGTGGGGCTTGAACTCACAGACCGTGAGGTCATGACCTGAGCCGAAGTCGGATGCTTAACCGACTAGAGCCACCTAAGTACCCCTCAGGAGTAGATTTCTTAATACCCTGCACCCATTTAGCCCATACCCCCTCCCACAACCCCTGAAGCAACCCTCTGTTTGTTCTCCATATTTAAGAGTCTCTTGTGTTTTTATCCCTCTCCCTGTTTTTATATTATTTTTGCTTCCCTTCCCTTATGTTCATCTGCTTTGTATCTTAAATTCCTCATATGAGTGAAGTCAGAGGATATTTGTCTTTCTCTGACTAATTTCACTTAGCATAATACCCTCTAGTACCATCCATGTAGTTGCAAATGGCAAGATTTCATTCTTTTTGATTGCCAAGTAATACTCCATTATGTGTATATATATACACCACATCTTCTTTATTCATTCATCTGTCTATGGACATTTGGGCTCTTTCCATACGTTGCCTATTGTCAGGCTGCAAACCTGATCTGTCTTCCCTGTAGGTTGAGGACTTTTTTTTCCCTTGCTGCTTTCATGATTTTTTCCTCACCTGAGTATTTTGTGAATTTGAATATGGCTTGTTGATGGTCAGCTTTTGTTGAATCTAATTGAAGTCCCCTGTACTTCCTGGATTTTGATGTCTCTGTCTTTCCCAGGTTAGGAAAGTTTTCTGCTATGATTTGTTCACGTAACCCTTGTACCCCGTTTTCTCTCTCCATCTTCTGGGACCTCTATTCTGATGTTTTTTCAATGAGTCACTGATTTCTCAAATTCTTCAATTGTGCTCTTTTGCCATAGTCTCCCTCTTTTTTGTGTGCTTCATTATTGTCCGTAAGTTTGTCCTCTATATCACTGATTTGCAGCTATGCCTTATCCACCCTTCCTGCCGTGGCATCCTTTCAAGATTGCTGCTCAGTTACAGCATTTTTTATTTCATTCTGACTAGCTTTTACTTATTTTAATCTCTGCAATAAGAGATTCTAATCTATTTTCTATCCCTGCTAGTATTCTTATTGTGATTCTAAATTCTGGTTCAGACATCTTGCTTGTATCCCAGTTGATTAAGTCCCTGGCTGTCATTTCTTCCTGCCCTTTCTTTTGGGTGAATTCCTTCATTTCGTCATTTTGAAGGAAGAAAGGGAATTAATAAGGTAAAAAAAAATTAAAATTAAAAATAAAAACAATGCATACAAAAAACCAAATAAATGATGCTAGATCATAGGTGTGTTTTGGTTTGGTTGTTGAAAGGTGCTTGATACATTAGAGAAAAACAGGAAAGATAAAAAAAAAAAAAGAAAACGTTTGAAAATTTGAAAAAATGAGTACAATGAAATAAATAAAATGAAATGATGGAAGTAAAATAGAATTTGAAAAATTTACAAAAATAAATATAGAAAAAATTAAAGAAAAATATTTGAAGTTTTTAAATATTTATTCTTGAGAGGTAGATAGAGACAGAGCATGAGCATGAGCAGTGGAGGGGTAGAGAGAGAGGGAGACACAGAATCCGAAGCAAGCTCCAGGTTCTGAGCTGTCAGCAGCACAGATCCTGACGCGGGACTCGAACTCACAAACGGTGAGATCATTACCTGAGCTGAAGTCAGACACCCAACCCACTGAGCTACCCAGGTGCCCTTAAAGAAAAATATTTTTAATTAAAATTGAAAATAAAAATAAGATTTTCTCTTTCTGTATGCAAGAAGAAAGGAAACAAAAAAATTTGAATAGATGGACCAGCAAACAGACTGAAATATGATTGAAATCACATCTATTTTCCTTAGAAGTCAAACTATGAAGCACTTTATAGTCTGTAAACTAAGCAGGTGGAGAGACTTGTGGTTTTCCAGAAGAGCATTGTTGGCCCAGTTGGGTGGGGCTTAGTGTAATGGCTCTGTTCTCCACTAGATGGCGCTACTTAGCTTAGATGGCGCTACTTAGCTTAGATGGCGCTACTTAGCTTACCGAGGTGGATTGTTGTGGCACTTGTAGGTGTGTATGCGCATGCATGGGAGGGGTGAAAATGGCATCACCCCGTTAACCAGTCTCTAGTTTTCGGAACTCTGTTCACCCCAACAGGCAATCATGCACCCATCCTTTGTCTCCGGCTTCTGTCCTCTCCCTGCTTTTGTAGTCAGTGGCCAAGCCATCAGGCTGCCAGGTGGCACCTCCCTCCTGAGTTTTATCTCAGATGTGGCTGTTTCCCAACCCCTCACTTCTGAGGGACTGCAGCTTTGACCCGGCCTGACCCTCTGGGGGAGGGTCTCACCCAGCAATGGCTGGGTGCCAGCCATACCCAGGAATGTTTACGAGACTGTGTTGCTGCCGATGCCCAGAGACTGCATCTGGGAGCAAGCCCGCCCCAGAAAAAGTTCAGGTGATCATGTAGCAGGGTTTCAGGGATTATGATAAATCACAACACACATTTGGCACTAGACGTCTCCCTTAACGTCCTTGTCCCAGCACCAGTGAATGTGGTTGTTCTCCAGAGTCCAGTGGGACCTTTGCCTGTTGGGTGGCCACACAACCTCTATGAAATATCCTCCCAGGTGGGGAACTGCCTCTCCCCGTGTGGCCTGAGGACCCCGAGGACCTTGCCCTCTGCTCCTGGGGATTCGCCTGTATCACCAGAGCACTGCCAGGTATGGAGCTGTGGAGTTTCAGACTCTGTGCTCCCCTTGTTTATAGAGTCTTAATGGAATTTAAACCCTCTCCTTCTCCTTTCTCCCTTTTTTTGTTCAGTCTCTGTGGCTGTTTCCACTTTTCCACTTTCTCTCCAGCTGCTTTTGGGGGGGGAGAGGTGCTTTTCCCGCGGACTCTTCCTGTCTCCCTGCAAGCAAAAACAGCTCCCTGCCCTCCTCAGCTTCTTTCTGCCCCAGTGTAGCTCTCCTTGTACCTGCTGAGTTCTGTGGTTCAGGTTGTACAGATTTTAATCCTCAAATCAGTTTTCTAGGTGTACAGGATGATTTAGTGTTGATTTGGCTGCATTTCAGGGATGAAAAATCTTCCATGCTGTTTTGCCATCTTGGCTACTCTCCTAACAGCAGACTTTTCATGCTTACTTGTTTTTGAAGGAGAGACAAAGCGTGTCTCTCCCCACAAAGGGGTAGGGGGCAGAGAGAGAGAGAGAGAGAGAGAATCAGAAGCAGGCTCCAGGCTCTAAGCTGTCAGCACAGAACCTGATGCAGGGCTCTACCCACAGACTGGGAGATCATGACCTGAGCTGAAGTCGGATGCCCAGCGGACTGAGCCACCCAGGTGCCCCTGTCCATTCCTTTATTTTTAAATATTTACCATGTCTGAATTTTCTTTTCCTATTTTCAAGAAGGCTATAATGAACAAACTGAGATACGTTTAGCAAAATGTTTAGCTTTCACTCTGCAATGAGAGGATGGACCCCCACTCAAACAACAGAATCACTTCTTATGTAGTTTAGGTCATACACACACGTTTAGATTTGTAAGACATGTTTCTAGAGTGATACTATCCAAGCTTAAATGTGGCATCCAGACTGAACTTAGGAACTGGATATAAGAGGAACTGCTATTTAAACGTGGCCTTCCATCTTTCTGCATGCGTGGATAAAGTGAGTCACTCTGAAGCAGATCTTCTTTGTTCTAAAATATTCTCTTTGTGATCTTTCGTAAGTAACTAAATATAGGGTTAGTAGGTTAGTAGATAACTAAATATAGGGTTATTGCTCTTGAGGAAGTATATAATAAGACTTTAAAAAGTGGCTTGATGAAGCCTACTTTTTAAAATATTTCTTAGTATGTAGAGGGGACCAAACGTTGCTTAAGAGGAACTAATTTTCTTGGAGACCAAGGAGACTATTGGAAAAGAATGTAGCAATATTTTTTGCCCCTCTCTTTTGGAATTCTTCATGAATTTTACCTCCTGGATGATTAGAGATAGGTCTTACTGAAGAAGAGAAGAATGAATTTAGACTGGGGATTCTAGCTTACTACGAACTTCTAGATGGTCTTGGGGGAAATCTGGTTCTGAGTTTACTTAGCAGCTATATCTGGAGCTAGACTTGCCCCAGATCTTACAACAGGACACAATGAGTGTGCTTTGAAAAGAATGACTAAAGGTGTGGGTCTAAACCAGAGAGCTGTACACTGAGAAATCTAGGAGGAGGGCACCATTTTGGTCTCCACAGGAATAGAGACTGAAAAGGACCGTGGAAAAGAATATATCAGACTGGGCTGTTTTCACAATGTGGAAATAACAGTCGTTGATAATCTGGGCAGCTGGGGGATGGGTCAGATTTTCCAGATTGCTCTCCAGAAAACATTTAAGAAACATGTTCAGCCACTTTGGACAATGTCCTTGCGATTCTTGAATGAGTGGGGTTGGAGGGAAGAAGTGAGGTAATAATACCTCAAAATGTATTATGCCTCCAGCTAATCTGTAATATTGGAGAGGCGCCTGGCTGGTTCAGTCGGTAGAGCATGTGACTCGACTCTTGACCTCAGGGTCATGAGTTTGAGTTCCACATTGGGCATAGAGATTACTTCAAAAAATCTAAAATATTGAGGTTCTGGCCCAGTTTAATTAGGAAAAAAATAAGATATGTGACCATATTTGTTCCTCAAGTGGATTAAATAAATCATGTACAAAGTTCAGGGCATATATTGCTTCCTTGATGTGAATGAACATTTTATTATTGTAGCCTTTTTGGTAGCTACATCTCTCTACTACTTCTTATTCAGCTTATGGAGAGGATAAAGAAAAAATGCCATTCTGTTTCACATGGACTGAAGGCAAGAGATTTGCCATGATTCTGCACTTATGCAATTGACTTAAAAAACAAAACTCAAAAAAGTAAATTCAGGAATTTCCAGTTAGATTCAGAAAACTTCATACTCTTTTTTTCTTAATGGAAAACAATAAAACATTTGTGTTGTGAATATCAGTACGAATACTACTAATTTGTATACCTTCACTCACTAGCCCTGGTACTTTAACCAGTGGATTTCAGGAGTCTTGTTTTCTGGAAAATTATGGATAACTTTGCAAAGCAATGCCAGATTTTATCTTCCCTAAGACAGAGGTGCTCATACTATCTCCTGATCAAAAGTTGTTATAAAGTAGCCTGTCATGGCACAAAGAGAGCCCATAATTTCAAAATGTGTATTTCTCATCAACAATGGTTACCATTTCCTGGCTTTTTCTAAATTCATTTTTTTCTTTCATCACTAGAGGGCAATAATGCTCCATTAATCAAAGTACAGTGGGCAATGAAATCTTTTTTTTTTTACTTGTAATATTTAGTGAGTTGTTTATGCTGTTATAGACCTATTAGATGGATTATTTATTTCCTCCCAGACTGTTACCAGAATATAAGGGTTGCTTATATTAGAGTTGTTTTCATGCATTATGTCTCTGTCTTACTGTTAGAACCACTGTGATCTGGTGTCAGTGGTCTCACATTTTCACTGATATAGGACTTAACTCTTCTCTTTGTAAAAATATATCCCGATTCTGATGACTTCTCATCTTTTCCACTATTGCCACGCAGGTTCGAGCTACCATCCTCTGCCACCTCAGCGAGGCCTATGCTAATGTCTTGCATTAGTCAGGGTAGGCTGTTCTGCAGTGACAAACAATCCCCAAATCTTACTTGCTTAATCAACACATAGCTCACACCAAACGTCTTATGCAGGTTGGTAGGGCTTCTGCTCATCACAGCTACTCAGGGATTCTGGCTGAGAAGCTTCCACTTGGCACGTTCTGCAAGGGCAGCAGATGGAAGGGCCCGGGGGCATCATAGGCTGTTCTTAAAGCTTCTGTTTAGAGATGCCACGTACCATTTCTGTTCTTCATTGGCCAAAGTGAATCACTTGGCTACAGCTAATGTTACTATGGTAGGGAAGTACAATCCTAGCACAGGCTGAATGTAAAAAACCAAATATATTTGATGATCAGTAATGATGAAGCCAAACTGCTCTGTTTAAAATTTCTGTATCTTGGGCCCCCTGGGTGGCTCAGTTGGTTAAGCCTCTGACTCTAGCTCAGGTCATAATATCACAGTTTGTGGGTTTGAGCCCCATCTTGGGCACTGCGCTGATAGCTCAGATTCTGTGTCTCCGTCTTTCTCTCTGCCCCTCTCCTGCTTGTGCTCTCTCTCTCTCTCTCAAATATAAATAAATAAACATTAAAAAAATAAAATTCTACGTCCCTATTTTTGCTCTAGGACTTTGCATCTTCCTTACTCTTTTGCATGTTTTCCCCATAGCATGTATCATTTTCTAACTTATTAATTTACCATATTATTATTTTTTCTATTATATATTTTCTATTTTTGTCTACATTGTTCTATACTATATCCACATTGCTTAAAAAACTGACTGTCTTATAGTAGTAGTTCACATTTGTCTTCTTACGTAAGTAGAAGTTATACATTCAATTTCTATTACCTTTAAAAAAATTTTTTTTAATGTTTATTTATTTTTTGAGAAAGAAAGACAGAGTGCAAACAGGGGAGGGGCAGAGAGAGGGAGACACAAAATACAATGCAGGCTCCAAGCTGTCAGCACAGAGCCTGATGCGGGGCTTGAACTCATGAACCATGAGATCATGACCTGAGCCAAAGTCGGATGCTTAACCATACTGAGCCACTGAGGTGCCCCCAATTTCTGTTACCTTTAACTTGCATCTTGATTTTGGAAAGTTGGAAATTGGGGCCTCTGGCTGCTTCAATCAGAAGAGCATATGACTCTTGATCTTGGGGGTTGTGTTTTTTAAGCTTATTTATTTTGAGAGAGAGAGCATGCACACGTGCATAGGGGTGGGGAGGCAGAGAGAGAGAGAGAGGGAAAGAGAATCTAAGCAGGCTGTGTGCTGTCAGTGCAGAGCCCAATATGGGGTTTGGATCCCATGAACCATGAGATCAAGTCTGAGCTGAAATCAAGAGTTGGATGCCCAACTGACTGAGCCACCTACGTGCCCCATGGAGTTGTGAGTTTGAGCCCTATGTTGGGTGTAGAGATTACTTAAATAAATGCAACTTTTAAAAAAAGTTTGAAATTAATCAATATTATCAACCTCCTCCAGAACTATGTATATAAAGAATCTTTAAAAAAAAAAAAAAGAATCTTTAATCTTAAGTCACTTCTAATAATGTTATACTTAGTATTCTAGTTCTATAATGTTTTGTTCCCTTGGAAATTTGTCACTGATTATTGTTCTATGTGGTAGATTACTTACTTAGTCAAGGTTCTCCGGAGAAACAGAAACAGTAAGATATGTGTATGTAAATACATGGTATAAATATACACATATGCATAAGTATATGTATATATGTGTGTCTGTATATATGTATTTATATCTATGTATCTTTCACTATTGCATATATTTTGAGGACACAGATTTCTCATAGTTTCCATTTCTGGGGTTTAAGGATTTTTTTTGGTGCTTAAAATATTGAGGAAATGAGGAATTGGCTCCTTAGGAAGAATTGGCTCACAGAATTATGAGAAATTGGCCCACACAGTTATGGACGTCGAGAAGTCCCAAGATCTGTGTGCAAGCTGAAGACCCAGGAAAGCCAACTGTGTAATTCAATCTGAATCTGAGGGCCTGGGAGCCAAGGGAGCAGATGGTTCACATCTCAGTCTGAGGGCTGGAGAAGATAACATGGGATGTCCCAACTCAATCAAGCAGGCAGGAACCAGAAAGGGGCAAATTCCTGTTTCCTTTGCTCAGTTTTACTCAGGCCTTTAGTGGATTGGGTGATATATACCCACTTTAGAGAAGGCAGTCTACACTCAAATGATAATCTCATCCAGAAACACCCTCAGAGACACACCCAGAAATAATGATTAATCTGGGCACCCCATGGCCAGTGAAGTTGACACAAAATTAACCATCGTATATGTCAGTGCTATTTCGATTTATCCACATTTGACCACATGTTGCATTTTTTTAAAGTTTATTTTAATTTATTTTGAGAGAGAGAGCATGAGCAAAAGTGGGCCCATGAGTGAGGGAGGGGCGGGGGTTGGGAGAGAGAGAGAATCACAAGCAGGTTCTCCTCTGTCATCGCAGAGCCCAGCGAGATCTAGAATCAGACGCTCAACCAAGTGGGTCATCCAGATGCCCCCACCCTTTGTATTTTACTTCTTTCCTCTAATTTTCCTTTTTTCTAAATTATATTCTTTCGTGATCCTTTCTGTCAGCCAAAGTTTGGCAGAGATCAGCTCTCTCATTCTTTGTGTGCCTTAAACTGTCTCCCATTTGTCCTTGCTCTTTAAAAAAATTTAAAAAAAAATTTATTTATTTTTGAGAGAGAGAAAGAGAGCATGAGCAAGGGAGGGGCAGAGAGACAGGGAGACACAGAAACCAAAGTAGGGTCTAGGCTCTGAGCTGTCAGCACAGAACCCTGTGCTGGGCTCAAACTCATGAACCAAGCAGTGAGATCATGACCTGAGCCGAAGCTGAGCCACCCAAGAACTCCCAGTTACCCTCACTCTTTATGGATAGTTTAGCTTCTTTATCTGAATGGAATTCTAGGTGACAATTAACTTCTGTTTTACTTTGGAGATACTCTATGCTTTTGTTTCTGTTGTTGTTGAGAAATCTGCTCTGTCATTCCTTTGCATGTATGTATTCTTTTTCTTGATGTTTAAAATATTTTCTTTGTCTTAGTTTTGCAATTTAATGTGATGAGGTATTAAGATTTATTTCTGTATTAACTGCTTAGTACTTTTTGTGGTTCCCTACTCTGAGGATTTCATGTATTTCCTTAATTCTAGAAAATTCTCAGCCATCTCACTCTGAATAGTTTCTCTCACATCTCTCTATTTTTTTCTGGAATTTCTATTAGACATATGTATATCTTCTCATTTTAACCTCTGTGACTCTTAACCTCTCATTAATATTTTCTGTCTTCTATCTCTATTACAGTTTAAGTAATTTTCTTCTCTGTAGTCAATTTCCTACTTCATCTGTGTCTAATCTGCTGCCTAATTTGACTAATTGGTTTTTAGTTTCAGCGATTATATTTTCATTTCTAGAAGTTTTTTTCCATAGTCTTCTCTTCTGTTTTGATTCCTTTCTGAAATGTCATTATTTATTTTATAGTCTTCATTTGAGCAATTATTCAATTATCTGAAGTTCTGAGGGTCTAATTTCCCTCCATCTGCACTTTATTTATTACATACTTGTTACCTCTGCTGTCTCTTGCTCATGATGGATTATTAAGTACTGAGTTGTGTGGCTTTATAATATGAGCTCATCTTTAGTAGGGCTTTTTTGTGGTAATAGTGGTGAGTGTGATGAGGGAGCATGAGGCAGGCTGAGGGCAAAGTACAAGCTAGCACACTACCCCCCCCCCCCCACATGGGATATGTGTGATATTCCTTGGACACTCCTGGCTGACCAAAACCAGGAAGGGACAAAAACACAAATGGTTAAGCTGACAGAATCTCCATCAGTTTACAAATATCTTAGTAATTTACAAGAAAAAGGCAATCTTATTAGTAACCTAATCTCTAGAAATCTATAGGCTCAGTTTCTTGGAGCCCCAACATCACCCTCCCCTCCATACTGAGGGGGGAACAAAGACAAGAAGGAAATGGCAGATAAAACTGAATTTCCTTGTAACCCTGACAACTACCTGAGGCTGGCAGAGTAAGACATTTCTCCAGGAACTCCCTACTGTCTTAATGTTAATGCTTCGCTAGAGGGAAAACAACCTTAGCTTGACAATAGCAAGGCCTCCAGGATCTTGTGTGTCTTCTTTAGCATATGAAAGTCTCACTGGAAACTTCCCCTTTGCCTTTACTTCCCCAACTCCGTGGTATGTAACCAGTCACTCTTCACAACTTAATCATTTTTTTTGCAACAAAGACAACTTCAAGAATTCTTTCTTGGCCGTCAGCTCCCAAATCCCCATCACCTCAAAGTCTCATCAAGTGTGTGTCCCACTTGTGTAGTTTCCTCAGGCCAGGTGCTCCAGGGATGTCATCTAATCATCTTAGGAGCAACTTATGTGTTAATTTTGGCTTAATTTCTGGACTCTCATAACATTGACCCATAACTGATTTTCCAATGAGGAAACTCCTTTTGTCTCCCCTACTTAGAATCTAGGCCAAAAGAGACAAGCTTCTTCACCATCTCCTTATGCTGGTAGGGAGAGATTTTCTAGTCCACTTTGAATGTGTTTAATGTGGGGCTGGGGAGGGAGAGTAGGCGGGGCCCAGTTTCAATTCCCTATTTGAGAGTCTCAAGACCTTTTACTCACCAAGTGCACATTAAAACCCAATTCTCTAGATTAGTCAAAGTGGAAATAAAGCCCACCAATCCAGATTAGCTGCCACATCAGCTCAGTCATATAATGATCTGGTTTTTAGCAACCTCTTCCTTTCTGGCCTTTGGGAATTTCTATTACTTTCCTATGAATTTAGCTATGCATTCAAAAAGGATGTTTCATCTGGCATTCCTCTTTGTTAATGGTGGGAGGTGTTTTCAGAATATTGAGTCGTCCTACTAATAAAACTAGAAATTTTCAGTATTCTATTAATCTATGAAAGGACTCCATATCATTCATCACAGACTAATTTGCATCAAGAGCACACGTTCACACAGACGCATGGTGCATGATGCACATGTACTTATGCATGTGCTCTGTTTTCTATTTTTCTATTCTCTTAACCCTATGGAAAGCTCAGTAGATTATTAATCATGAGCAATACAGCATAACTGAGCTTACCAGATCTGCATATCCTGAACTTAAGAAGTCTGTTACAAACAATAGACTCACCATTAGTATTTATGTGTAACTTGATCCTTTAGAGGGTCTAAGTGAAATAGTAGAAGCTTGAATGGCTAGAAAAGTATATGGAATCATTGTGAACTTTATACCTTACTTCCCCATTTATCATCAATAGAAACTTTGTGGAAAGTACATGCAGTGGCTAATACCTGTGCAGTCAGAAAGCCTGTATTTGAATCTAGCCTTTGCCAGTCTATGACATTGAGCAACTTACTTGACCTTTTTCTGCTACAGCTTTCACATCTGTGAGATGTGAGTGTTGAATGTGAGCACTGAGTGAGTATATGTATCAGCATAGTGCTTAGCATTCAGAAAGATCTCAATAATATGTTGATTATTACAATTATTATTATTATAATTATTTATCTTTATGCTTGAAAAAACTCAAGCCCCTTCAAAAAAGTTTGAGGGCCTGTGTATTAGGCTGAACTATATGAAATTGCCATGGTTGTAGGTCTAAAAGCATTAAAGATTGGTAATTTCATAAGGTTCGTCTCAGAGTATGAATCTGATTTGAAGTTGTTATAGGAAGAAACGTCAGTAGGAAGAAATTTTGACAACAGAAATACAGATGAGGGCTTGTTCTCTGGGGACAAACAGCAAAGTCCCCAGGTGTTGAATTGTGCTCATTTGAATTCCCCATTGACTGGGCATTTCTTCAATTTTATTTTCATTAGGTTACTCAATGTTAACTTTACCAAATTTAGATAAAGTTTTGCCGGAAAGTTGCAAGAAAGTTACATATTTCATTGTATTGAATGGGCCAATGTATCTGAACTAAAAGATCCCATTTTGGAAGCGATCATTAAGAATAGTAGCCGGCCAGCTTGTTAGTTGGCCAGGTACCTCGTTAGCGCTCTAAAAGTGTCCTGTTGAGTGATTAGGAGAAAGAATTGAGAGAGAATTTACATACTTCTCGATCTGATCTTCTTGTTAACTGTGGATGGCTGATTAGTAACCGTGGAGAAAATAAAGGTCCTGTTGGGAGGCCCACAGGGAGGAATGCATAATTAGAAATAGCATCCCTTGCCAAACAGAGAGCTGATGCTGTAGGCCTGATGAATAACTGACACTGGGAGTTGGAATTTAGCCTAATTTCTGCCACTTTCTCCTGTAATTTGACTGTGTGATTCACTGACAAGAGAAGCAGTTCTGCGGAGGCACACCCTCCCACTTGAGAGCCTCTCCAATGCTGTCTGACTCCTTTGAAGTTCACTCCTCTCTTAAGGATCAGTGATTAGGTAACCTCTCTGACTCCGTTTTTATGATTAAGGTAAATTAGAAAATTAGCGACAATTAAGTAGGCTATGGGAGAGGCTTGAAATATGTGACCTGTCAAGACATAGTTTATTCTGTAGCACTTAATATGATCTCAAGACTTGGGCTCATCAAGCTCCTTGGCTGGCAAGATTTTGTTTCTGTTCCAACCCCCAAACTGAATGGTGGCTGAATGTTGACTCGAAGCTCAAAAGGGGCATTACCACCACTCCAAGCCCGTCAGAACTTTTAGATGACAGTTTCTCTTAAATTCTTATTTAAAAAAATTATGTAAGTAATCCATGATAACTTACATAATAAAGGTAAATAAAAGAAAAAAATGAAACCGAGATCACCCATGATCACTCAGAAATCGCCATATTAACATCTGTGTATAGGGTAAGTCTCTGAGTGGAAAGAAGAACGAGTCCAGGGCAGATGTGGAGAAATAGGTGTTTCATGAAGGGAAAGGCACTTTCTTGGTGTAATAGAAGGAAAACGATGACAATAGTTGCAAATGGAAGATTGGTGGCTGAAACATGAGACTTGGCATGGTAGGCTCTGTATTCTTCAAGAAGTATGGGGAATGATCACCAGCTGAGGACAGAAGGGAAGGAAGAAGTCAGAGTTTGAGTGGAGTGGAAAGGTATGCAATAGTAATGGAAACTGGGAAATGGCTTTAGTAGAGAAAATTAGGAAGATTTCTGGCATGGTTGTGTAAATCTGACGTTGGTCACTATGAATTTGACTTGTTGCCATTCTGCCTAGTTGGGTATTTTTCTCCAGCAATAACTAATGTTTTCTCTAGCAATAACTAATATTAAATGTTAGGCTGAGGCACAGAAAAGGTAAGTGATATTGGATCCATGCATAGTTAGGGTTTTAATTTGGAAGGAGAAGGTCAAGATATTGAAGGTGTTTGCAAGAGAGCAAATGTGGCATTAGACACTGGTAATGAAGTTGGATGAGGTGGGTTATGCTGGGTACAATGAAAGTAGAGGTGTCAGCGTGTTAGGGACTTTGATGACAACTAGGAGGGGAAGAACTTGAGAAAGTGATGTGTGTTGTTTCCTTCCTTCCTCCCTCCCTTCCTTCCTTCCTTCCTTCCTTTATTCCTGAGAAGCTCAGTGGAAGAGAAGGTATCTTCAATGGGGGTGATTGGAAAGGCTTAAGTGAGGTGAGACTTGAGTTGACCTTGGAAAGATTTGTATGGACAAAGAGGCTGAAAGTTATATGGATCTATAATTTTGGTGAATTGCACAAAATGGAAATTCACAATCCTTCTCTTTCCTTACAATGAATAGCTTTCCTCAGTCATTGCTGATGCTGTTTAATTAAAGATGAACTAGTATGTTATGTCAGGGAGGTGTGTATGTGTGTGTGTGTGTATACAGGCTCTCAACATTTAATTCCATGACTTTATCATTTTAGCAGGTGTTATGCCTTTAGGGAACTGAGTCATTCCAGGTAAATCTAAGAGAATGATGGTAAATTATAAATTCCTACTAGTTAAGTTTTAAAGACAAGAAAGTTCCTGAGGGCGGTTGAGCACATTCTTCCTACTTGAGCACATTCTTCCCAGTAGGAGTCTATTTACCTTCTTTCTCAGTGTCTCTCTGTATCTGGGCCTTTTTTAAATGTTTTAAACTGTTTCTTGAGAGCTTACTATGTTCCAAGGCCCGTGACATGTTCTTTACTTTTATTAGCTCATTGAAAACTCCCAACAAGTCTATAAGGCTGGCATTATTATCCCCATTTTTTATATAGGAAACAGACACGGAGGGATTAAGTTTTGTGCTCTCATTCACCTAGCTGGTGGAGCTGGGCGTCCCATCGAATCTATGGACTGATAACTTAATACTATGATAAACACACACACACACACACACACACACACACACACATGCACACATTTTAAAAACTGAGGTAGAATTCTCATAACACAAATTCACCATTTTAACCGTTTTCAGGTGTACTGTTCAGTGGCTTTGCGTACATTCACAAGGTGGTGCAGCCATCAACTACTAATTCTGAACAGTTTCATCAGTCCAAAAACACTCCATACCCATTAAGGAGTTACTTCCCACTTTCCCTTCCCACCAGCCTCTGACAAGCCCTAATTGGCTTTTTGTCTCTGTGGGTTTTCCTGTTCTGGACATTTCATATAAATGGAATCATATAATATGTAGTCTTTTGTGTCTGGCTTCTTTCATGAGTTTTCAGGGCTCATCATGTTGTAGCATGTATCAGTACTTCATCTTTTATGCCTGAATAATATTCTGGTGTATGGATATACCACATTTTGTTTATCTGTTCATTAATTAATGATATTTGAGTTGTTTCAATTTTGGTTCCAACTTTTGGCTATTATGAATAATGCTGCTATGATCATTTGTGTACAGTTTTTACATCAACATACATTTATTTTTATTTTTTAAGATTTTTTGAAATGTTTACTTATTTTTGAGATAGAGACAGAGCATGGGTAGGGGAAGGGCAGAGAGAGAGGGAGACACAGAATCCGAAGCAGGCTCCAGGCTCTGAGCCATCAGCATAGAGCCTGACGCAGGGCTTGAACCCACAAACCATGAGATCATAACCTGAGCCAAAGTCAAGAGTCAGATGTTTAACTGACTGAGTTAACCCAGATGCCCCTGAACTTACACTTTTTAATTCTCTTAGATATAAACCTAGGAGTAGAATTGCTGGGTAGGATGCTAATTCTATCTCTAACTTTTTGAGAAACTGCCAAACTTACCCCAGTGGCTGCACCATTTTATATTACTACCAGCAATATATAAGGGGTCCACTTTCTCTGTATTGTTGCCAAAACTTGCCATTTTCCATTAAAAAAATTACAGCCATCTTAATGGGTATAAATAGTATCTCACTGTGGTTTTGATTTGCATTTCCTGAGTAATGATGTTGAAGTTTTCATTTCATTATTGAATTTTATTTTTTAACTCCAGAGTTATTTGGCTCCTTGTTATAATTTCTGGCTGTTTATTGATATTTTCTATCTGGTAAGATACCATTCTTATGGTTTCCTTTACTTGTTTGTACATTGTTTCCTTTGTCAATTTAAGTACATTTAAAAGAGTTAATAATAAAGTTGTTGTCTAGTATGTCCAATGCCTGGGCTTCCTCAGGGACAGTTTCTACTAATTTCGTTATTTCCTTTTTTTTTTTGACTTAAAAATGTTTATTTTGAGAGACAACAATTGAGTGGGAGAGGGACATAGAGAGGGAGAGAGAGAGTCCCAAGCAGGTTCTGTGGTCTCAGCACAGAGCCCCATGTGGGGCTTGATCTTGTGACCCTGAAATCATGACCTGAGCTGAAATCAAGAGTTGGAAGCTCAACTAACTGAGCCACCCAGGTGCCCTCCATTTTTGACTCTTTTTGACTTCTTTTCATGCCTTGTAATTTTTTACTGGAAGCTGAACATTTTGAATATGAGAACATGGCATCTCCGTGTATCAGATTCTCCCCCACTATTCTCCCTATTCTCCCCTAGGGGATTTTGTTGCTGCTTGTTGTCACTGTTCTTTGTTTAGTGACTTTTCTGAACTAATTTTATAGAGTCTGTACTCTTCATCATGCATGGTTGCTGAAATCTCTGCTCTGTTCATTTAGTGGCCAGTGATTCTACCGAGATGTCTTTAAATGCCTAGAATCTAAACAAAAATCTCCGGTTCTTTGGAGATAGGCTCTGTATGTGTTGCGCATGTGTTCAGCGCTCAGCCACACAGTTAACAGCTCTGCTTTAGCCTTTGTTTCCTGCCTGAGCAGAGTCTGAATATCAGCAAGAGGCTAGAGCTTGGAGCTTTCTCAGGTCTTTTTTGAGCATGTGTTCAGTCCTGTGCATGTGCATGGTCTTTTAGATTCATAGGAATATATGGGACCTTTTCACAGCCCTTATTTATTTATTTTTTAAATTTTTTTAATGTTTTATTTACTTCTGAGAGAGAGAGAGAAAGTGTGAGCAGGTGAGGGGCAGAGAGAGAGAGGGAGACACAGAATCTGAAATAGGCCTCAGGCTCTGAGCTAGCTGTCAGCACAGAGCCCGACGCGGGGCTTGAACCCATGAACCGCAAGATCATGACCTGAGCCTGTCTGACGCTTAACCGACTGAGTCACCCAGGCACCCCTCACAGCCCTTATTTCTCCAAAGCAGTTTATATCCTAGCTTTTGTTCCCAAGCTTTTCAGTTTGTCTATTGTTCATTCCAAATTTTATCATTTGTTCTAGGTGGCATCAGCTAATACGTTTTCATTTAAATGTTTTTAACAAGCACTGCCTCCCCGCTACCCCCCCCTCCCCTCCCCCCCGTCCCCAACTCTCCTGCCTGGAGACACCTGTGTAGCTGTGTTAGCCCTGGGAAAGTTCTGACTTCTGTGAAATAGTGGCAAGCCCTTTGATCTGGTCCTTCAGGGCACCACCAGACTGGTCAAAATAACCACAGTCTTTAAGAATAAGATGTGCCCTGTTCCCTCCAGTACTAGGTGCCTGCACTGGGAATGTGGGGCTGTTGTCTTCAAGGCCATTGCCAAGCTGGGGTGGTGGATGGGGCTGGGGTGAATTTCAAATACCACAGTGCATTCAGGTGTTTTTTCCTTGATTAAGCAGTGCCTATTTGCCATATGCTGATTAAATTCCTTCATTCTGAAAAAGTGGATTCTGACAAATTTTGCCAGTTTATTCATTGCTTTAGTGGAGAGATGGACTTGTAGATTTCTCTTCTTTGCCATTTTCACTGATGTCACTCAGTAATTGAATCTGATAGTATATTGCCTCTTTCATGAAACTAGATTAATACCAGATGTTTACTTGATCTGTAAAGTGAGGGTCAGGATTTAGATGACTTAGGGGAATCTGCCACTGAATTGTGAGAGCTTGGTAATTCCTTTATTATAGAGATCCCCAGTCCAGGAAGGAGCCTCTATTTCTTGAAAACAAGATGGGCACATTCTTAATGTCCCACTTCTTTTCCAAAGGTTCCGCAGACTACAACTCAACCAATGATGAATGTGCATCGTTAGTATGTGATGAATACTGCAGTTATCTTTGTATGATGCCCTTCTATGGGTCAGGGAAGAAATATTTTTGCAATCTGCAAGACTGGGGAATTTCACTTGATAACTACTATCATCTATTTTTTGTTACTGTTTGCTAGCTCAGTTTTCAGAATATGATGTTTTCTGATTCTGTTTTACTTTATTTTTTTCTGATTCTGTTTTAAATTTTGTGTGCTGGTAGTTTCAACTCAGCTTCTTTCTTCTTTCTCTCACCTTTTAATTTTGTAAAAATGCCAATATGTTATAAAATAAAGTGTTTTAAAATCATACGACCCCCCCCTCCCCCTGCTTCAGTAGTTATGTCTACTTTGGCCAGTGGTGCTTCATCTGTTTTGACCCTGAAGATGACTTAGCCATCACATTTCATCTGGAAATATTTCAGTGGATGTCACTAAAAGACAAGGACTTATTTTAGAAAGCAAAGCCCCCAACATGTGGTGGTGTTCTTTTTTTTTTTTTAATATTTTTTTATTTTTTATTTCTAGGTGAGAGAGAGAGAGACACAGCATGAGCAGGGGAGGGTCAGAGAGAGAAGGAGATACAGACTCTGAAATAGGCTCCAGGCTCTGAGCTGGCAGTCAGCACAGAGCCCGATGCGGGGCTCGAACCCACGAACCGCGAGATCAGGACCTAAGCCAAAGCCCGACGCTTAACCGACTAAGCTACCCAGGCACCCCAGTGGTGGTCTTTTAAAATGCAAACACCTGGGGCGCCTGGGTGGCTTAGTCAGTTAAGCACTTGACTTTGGCTCAGGTCATGATCTCATGGTTCCTGAGTTAGAATCCCTGCATCGGGGGTCTGTGCTGACAGCTCTGAGCCTGGAGCCTGCTTTGGATTGTGTCTGTCTCTCTGCTCCTCCCCCACTTGTGTTCTGTCTCTCTCTCTCTCTCAAAAATAAACATTAATAAAAAAAAATAAAGTGCCGATGCCCTTGGGCAGCATAATAGTCAATTCTTGAACTCAAAAGTGAGAATGAAAAGAGCACCAATATGGCCTTTTAAAGAGAACAGCTGAGGGGTACTTGGGTGGCTCGGTTAAGCATTGGACTTGGGCTCAGGTCATGACTCACAGTTTGTAAGTTGGAGCGCTGAGTTGGGCTCTGTGCTGACAGTTCAGAGCCTGGAGCCTGCTTCGGATCCTCTGTCTCCCTCTCTCTCTCTGCCCCTCTCCCTCTCTCTCTGCCCCTCTCCCACTCGTGCTCTGTCTCTGTCTCTCTCTCTCTCAAAAATAAACAATAAAAAGAGAGAACCGCTGAATTCTAGCTTTACACTTTTCTGGTTTTTGTGAGCTATAATCCTCCAGTAAACATCTCTGAGACTTAGCTACCTCATTTGTTAAAAGGGAGTGATGTGGGTGTCTGGGTGGCTCAGTCAGTTGAGCCTCTGTCTCTTGATTTCGTATCAGGTATGATCTCATGGTTCTTGGGATTGAGCCCCATGTCTGGCTCCATGCTGCACAGAGCCTGCTTGGGATTCTGTCTCTCCCTCTCTCTCTGTCCCTCCCCTACTCACAATCTCCCTCCCCCCCCAAATAAATAAGAAATAAATAAAATAACAAATAAATACCTAAAAAAAGGAACGATGATGCTTCTGTTGGAATGAGGGGTGGAGAGAGAGACATAATGTAAAGCACGGGCACAGTGTCTGGGACGTAATAAGTCCTCAGTATGTGGCCACTATAATAATATGAATCATTTTCAGCTGACTTTGAGTGACAAAAACTCTAATAGCATAAAATCCAGAGGTAGGAGAAGGGGAGCCTAAAGTTTCAAACTACATTAAGAGAGGGAAAGAAAGGGGCGCCTGGGTGGCTTAGTTGGTTAAGCGCCCGACTTTCACTTAGGTCATGATCTCGTGGTTCGTGGGTTCGAGCCCCGCGTCAGGCTCTGTGCTGACTGCCAGCTCAGAGCCTGGAGCCTGTTTTGGAGTCTGTGTCTTCCTCTCTCTCTGACCCTCCCCTGCTCACGCTGTCTCTTTCTCTCCTAGAAATAAATAAAAATATTAAAAAAAAAAAAAAAGTGAGGGAAAGAAAAAGTGAGAAGAAGGCATCTGAGGAGAAATTTGGGTTATTCGGACACTGTGTAGATACCATCTGAATTGGGCGAGGGCTTTCCCAGGATCTACCCTTTGCTGTTTTATCATAGTAACAGCATCTATTTTATTACCTGCATCGTCCCAGGGAAGTTACCCATTAACATCTAGGTAGTTCTGCTTAGCTATGATCTTTCCATAGACTTGTGAAAACTTTTTTCAGAGACCACTTCCTCCAAAGATCAAGATGGATTAGGACTTAAACCACCAAGACCTAGGGGTGTGTATATGCTTTACACAGGTAAATTTGTAATTTTTCATCGTCATGGATTTTTACCTCAATTTCCAAATCAAGCAGGAAAACTGGGCTTTTAAAGCTGGGAGCCTTTTTCAGCCAGATAAGCTCTTCCTTTCTGCATGCCTGGGAAGCTGATCAGAACTTCTGTCCCCTCTGTCTCACTCTGCTTGCTAAAGATGGCAAAACAAGGACGTAGAATAAGTGATTCACCTCAGTTATTCATGAGGAGAGCTGGGATGAAATCTCTCAGCCTCTGAATTCACTGAGTTGGCACAAAGATGCATTTCTGCCTCTCTGCTTCCTTTGGCAGTGGGGTACGTAGAGGCGTGCCAGCTGGGACAATTCCCATCTTCCTTCTCTATCTCCCTTTGGCATTTGGACAAAAATCCTTGTACGTATACAACCATTTAGCTCTGGGGGTGGTTTTACTGGCTATGTGTTTATTCTGGAATTTAGTTTGCAGAGCAGATACCAATGGCATGCATATGATTATCCAGGTTGATGGATGGATTGATCCATTCATTAACAAAGTGTCTGTGTGACCGGTATTAAGTGAGGTGCTAGTGTGAGAACCAAGTATGAAAACATCTCCTTAATTTGAATTGTAATAAAGGTGGAAGGCATTAAGTTTTTTGCTGGTTTGTTTGCTGAAATAGTCTAGGAGATTGTGTGGATTCAATGGTATGACATGTCTGAACTTGGACTATCTAAATGATTGTATCTATACCCTTCATAGGCCTAATCACTGCTACCTGTTGACTGTTTTTCAACATAAGGGTATCAAGATGCCTTCCTGGGATGGACCACAGTAAATAAACAAGACACTGTTCCTCTTGATCAAGAGTTCTTGAGAAGTGGTTTTACATGTTGATTACTGGAACTCTCAGACACAACGGATGGCAGAATGTCGTTACAGACTGAGTTTTAAAGTTGTGCAAGGGATGAATCACTCTGATCTCATCATTGGAATTTACTTTTTACCTTTCTTAAATTTAGCTCTACAAAAATCTCCTTTTCATCAACTTTGGGTTCTGTTTCAATAACAAATTCTTGCAGTCCTTCAGTAACAAGTCTGTGCATTGTGAGAAGGTCTTGTAATTAGGCCTTCTTTGCTGATGCATGCAAGGAAGGCTTCAACATTGCTGTTCTTTGGAAAGTGTGGTAGAGATTTCTAGTACTAAGTAATTTCCAGTTTTCTTCCCCCTTTGGACATGTGGGAAGAATGCTTTTCCTTGTCCCTTGCATGTGACTAGTTCTGGCCAATGGGATATGACAAAGCAATGTGTGATTTTTGAGCTGAAACATTTATCTGTTGGTGTGAGACACTCCATTGCTAAGGTATATGTCTAGAAGCAGACTTTCTAGTTTGTGTTGTTATGTATGTCTTCAACGTTATTATATAGTGTCTGTTTTGCCTGCAATAATTTACACTTTGGCCAAGGTGATAAGAAAGAATCCCATTTCTCCACATCATTACCCAACTTATAAATAATTAACAAAAATTTTCAGTCTATTGGCTATACAGTGGTCTATTTTTGGTATAAAATTGCATTTCCATGATTACTAGTGAAATTGAGAGTCCTTTCATATACTTACTGGTCATTTGGGCTTCATTTTCTTTGGACTGTTCCCGTCTGTAAGGATCATGCCTCATTTATAATTTCTCTATGTATTCTCTCCAGATTTTGGTAACTGTCCATATTCAGAATCCTGCTTTCACAAGAATGATGTCAGAAAACTTGCAGCTAGGTTTCGGCATATAACCTAGATTCTTCCAATCAGATGGGCCCATCTGAGGCTTAATTTAGAAATGAGCAATGTGAGTGGTATCTTTAGGGTAACAGAAGCTGCTGTATCAATCTCATTCTCGGCACTGAAATGATATACATTTACTTCTCACTCATGTCAAAGTCTGATGTGGGAGTTCTTGGTAGAGCAGCCTTCCATGTGGTCTCTTAGGGACTTAGGCAGTGGAAGAGGCAAGTCGGGACCATCTGGGGAGGTTTTTACAGACTTTTCCTGGAAATGGTATGCTTCTTGTCTACCTGCATTCCATTGGCCAGAATTCAGGCATGTGCCACCTAACCCTAACAGCAACAGAAATCTAATCTGGTCGTGAATTTTGTTGAGTGCACAGTAGTTCTGCTCCATGGTGCAATGATCTTTTGGTTAGAGTGGTGACGGTTGGCTGGTTCCTTGGGGGAAAGCGATAGGGAGGTTTTAAAATCTCAGAGCAGCGTGGCAACGGTACTTCATCAGAATCCTCCACGACATAGTTGTGTGTTGTTCCTGCTTCTGGAGCTTCAGCACTTGGCCTTCCATCCCTCCCAGTAATTCCGCTGGCTGTCTATTAACCTTCAGCAAGTTCCCTGACTGCTTGGACTAGCCTGCGTGGATTTCATGGGTTGTAGCTAAGAATCCTGAGTGTCGTAGTTTCTTATTGTCTTTTTCTTTTGGTTATTTGTATTTATATTTGAGATGGAGCCTCAGAAAGTATCTCTACTGAAATAAGTAATAGTGTTTACTTCTTTCTGCACAGTAGCCTATGTGCACTACTTGTGTTAATAACAAACCTATGGCCACATGTATATAAAAGCATGCTCACAATGGACTCATTTTGCAAATTTCAAGCCCAAAGACACCTAAACTAAACTAAATAAGAACTCCCTAAATTAAATGAGAACAAGGTTAATATTCATAATTCTTTTTCCCCCCATAATTCTTCTGAAGTTGAGGTAGGACTGTCTCATTTGGAATCTCATCATTGCCACTCATGACAAGAGGTAGTGTTGAAAGTGCAACCCTAACCCTTGATGGGGTGCTGGCACCCCTGCTTCCCTCCCTGTTGGGAGTCCTTCAGGCTGGGCAGGGTGGCTGTGACTGACAAATAGCTGGGAATCTGGTTGTGTGATCTTGGAAATCAACCAGGTAGAGAATCAAGACAGACTAAGAGATCGTGATTGATCCTTTATAGATTCTTGGCTAATGGGAGAGGCAAGAGTTGAGAAGTTTTAGGGTAGTGTGCAAATCCCCTGCTAATTGAGCCTCTTCAAATACCAGTTTCTCCATTTTTTGGTTCAGATTGGACCTAAATGATATCCAAGGGTGCCAGTTTAATAATGCCACTATCTAATTATTTCAGCTTAAAATTAGCTGGGTCTCAATTTCATCATATGTAAAAATTAAGGGTTTCTTCCAGTCACCATTTCTGGGATTTGATTTCATTAGCAGATTTTCACTGATTATTATTCTTCGTTGCTTTCAGTAGTTTCCACCAGATGGCTCTAGTCTCTCAATACAAACTCCTATCCATAGTTTTCTTTTGAACCAGGCTTGTTTTTGTGGGTTACTCTTCTCTGCGTGCTCAGCATCCTCAACTTCTACTCTTCTCTAAGTTAAAAAATTAAAAAAATATATTTATTTATTTTGAGAGAGACAGAGGGAGAGACTGCATGCCTGTGCAGGTGAGTTGGGGAGGGGCAGAGGGAGTGAAAATCCCAAACAGGTTCCCAGATGTCAACATAGAGCCCATCATGGGGCTCCATCCCATGAACTGTTAGATCATGATCAGAACTGAAACCAAGAGTTGGATGCTTAAATGACTGAGCCACCCAGGCGACCTTCTTCTCCAAGTTTTTAAACAAAACCACTTAATAGATTTGAAAACAGCCTCTCCTTCCTATATTCCATAACACATTACTCTCCTTGCTTAAACCGTAGATCAAGACACAAAGAATAATCTGATAGACACCAAGCTATTCTCTACCATAATCTGTGCAGTAGATTGTGGCCAAGCCTTCTGGCCCACACCTGAAGCTGGCCCATAGGTACTGTTGGGAATAGAATGCAGATCTAACCAGGCAGCCTAAGTTTCCCCACATGGTTTAGGAAGCTCCTGTGAAAGTCAATGACTGATTCTAGGTTCTTCTATCTTACTCCTTATTCCTTATTCTACTTGACCTGATGAAACCACTCAATCCTGGGGCCTCACACAGAGTATGAGAAAGTAGGAAGGCAACAGGAAGTGTTCTACTTGTCTGTACCTTTATTCCTGTGTATATTCTTTTCACTGCTCGTCAGTTCATTGGGTAGCAAACAAATGTGAAAGCAACTTTAAGACCAGTCTGAAACATCTTTCTGCAAATTGTTGAATTCAGATCCAGCTCAATCCCTAATTCCATTCTATTTCCTAAAAATAATCCTGACTTTATAGATACATCTGTATGTATATGTATAATAAGTGATTGGAAAATTGAATTTTCTCCTGGTATGGACTCAGTTTGGAACAAGGAAAAGACTCTCATTTTTCCATCCCCGGGTTATGCTGTGTTTGAAGATCTAGATCCATTAGGGGTAGGCTTTGTTGGCAGAAGAACATTGGAGAGGAAAAAAGGAAGAGGTTGGACACTTGTCATATGCACTTACTCATTCAACAGATATTTGTCACTGACATGCGCCAGGCACTTTTCTAGGTATTGGGTATATAGTAGCAAGAAGGATTGGCAAGGATTGTTCTCTTATAGAATTTATGTTCTTCTGAGGAACACAGAAAACCAACACATATTCACTAAGTCCATTGGTTTCAGAGAGTCATCAGTGCTGTGAGGAAGACCTATAACAGGGCTGTGGGACACAGAAATGAGGTGCTATTTGAGCTGGGACTGGAGGGTTGAGAGGCAGTGGCTAACTCCCCGCAGAGCTAGAAAGAGGACTGTGAGTTCTATAAACAGGGAAAAGCTGAGCTTATTTGAATTCAGCATCTCAGTGATGGAAAGACATACAAAGTCAACGGCTGGTAGACTGCCTGAATACTAGTTTTTAAGGGATTCTCCCTTATGGTTGAACTCAGCATGGAGGAGGAAATAAAACTCCCTGCCATCGAATACATGTGGTATATATCCTGGATTAGGAACAAAGCAGTGTATATCATCTTGGGATGATGATCAAGAAGTTGTTTCTTTGGATCCTATAAGCTTCATGGGTTCTTACATAACAGATACTAGACTTTTCATCACCTTTGGAAAGTAGGGTCTCATTAGATTTAATTTAACAGCAACAAAAAAGGCATTTCTTATATCCCCACATTATATAAGTTGGTTCTTATATCTTCAGAACCAACTACACATGTGTTGCCTATAGTTGCCTGCCTTATTTTTCCTCTGAGAACATCAGTGCCTTGAGGTTAGGCACTTGACCTCATACACAGAAAGTTCTAGTGACTTGAAATCTAACATTCAGTAGCCACTTCAGCAACAATAACAAGCTTTTTTTTTTTTTTTTTTAAAGTTTACTTATTTTGAGAGAGAGAGAGAGAGAGAGAGAGAGAGAGAATCTCAGGCAGGCTCCACACTGCCAGTGCAGAGCCAGACACAGGGCTTGAAGCCATGAACCATGAGATCATGACCTGAGCCGAAATCAGATACTTAACCAGTTGAGCCACCCAGGTGCCCTGAAAATCTTTGTTTGTTTGTTTTTTTCTTTTTTTAACTAAACATACTGATGAGTGTGGAGAGATGTGTGTGAAAATGGGGCATCATCTGGCTTGTCCAGGGTGGGACAAGGAAGTGGTTAGATCTGGAGACCTGTTTTTCAGAGGGGTGCATAACCCTCCATTGCTTGGGGATGCTCATGTTCCTCGAGGCCTCCATGACCTGGGCCTCTCCTGCACTTCACGTCTCTGTGACCTGGCAGGAGCTATAGGCAGTGGCCAGAGGCCTCTGTGGCCCAGAAAACGCCAGCCCCTAGATCTTGTGGGCCGAGTGACACATCCTGGACGATTATACTGAAGGCGCTGGATCCCGCACCGGGAAGCGGGCTTCTGTGAGGTGCTGGCTCACGAAGGGCCAGAAGGTGCCAAGAAACCTGCAAGGAAAGTGACGTTGCATCTGTCGTGGGCGTCTGGGGCATCTGCCGGAGTCCACGCCTGCCACCTGTTTCTGTGCGCTCCGCTGACTGGGGCAGGGGGTGGGGACCTGGGGAAGCACATGCAAATGTGAGTTTGTTAGGCGACCAGGTTGCCAGGAGCCAGCCCACTGAGCTCCTTCTCTCTTTCTCCCGAACATCTTGGCTTCAGCGGAAGGTGCTGTGTCAAAATAGTAGATTCTGTGCCGGTCCCGTGATGGCATACCAGGTTTTTGAGTGGGCAGGTGTTGTTAGCTGTTGGAGCTAGTTGCTAAGGTTTGAACCCAAACCGGGAAAAGGTGGGAGTGGAGCAGGCAGAGTGGGAGAGGGAGAGCAGCTGCAGGGGGAGGAGGTGAGTCAGCGGAAAGAGCCTCCTCCTTCCTTGCCTGCCTACACCTCTGGCACTGGGACCCGGAGGCCAGCCTCCCGGTCCTGCCACTGCCAGCACTTGACGGCCCAGACCCACCCTGGGCTTCCTGGGCTGCTGAGATGTTCTCCCGTGTGCTTAGGCACGTGGCTCTGCCTGAGCTTGGAGGTGTAGACAGAGCATTCCCAAACCCCCTCTTTTCTGGGAGCTCCTCCTTCCCTACAGTCTGTATAAAGGAAACCGCAAACCAAAGCTTAGCCAGCTCCCTGGTTTGGATGGTGCCTTCCCTTTGCCTTTTAGCTCTGGGCTCCGTGTAGGGAAGACAGGGACCCCGTGAGTGTCTGTTTTCTACCTGATGTTCTGTCTCCTTGAGAAGTGATTTTCACTCACTGGACCCACTGGAGGAGAAGTTTTAGTGGCCCCCAGCAGGGCTAAAAATATTGTCATCACAAAGCTGTGCGTGGGGTCCACTCTCATGTCTGTAACCCTCTTTCCAAAAGAAGAATTGGAGAGACCAAGTTTGGACTGCAGGGGGCGTGGGGGCTTCTCCTATCTGATTTCTAGGAGGCGTGGCATCAGCTCTGTGACTTTGAATCTCCGGGTGTCTGTTTCTCTGGTTGTAAAGTAACGAGGTTTGTAAAAGGTGAAATGATGACCCCCATAAACCTCTTCCATTTCTGAATTTCACGGCTCTTTCCTAGCCAGTGGGGCTGGCACCAGCCCTCATGTAGCTAGCTGTCCACGACCAAGGAGCGGTCACCAAGTTTGCTGCTGTGGGTGTGACGGTCGCAGGTTTGGCCTGGGGATTGAGTGTTTCCGGCACTGGAGACTGAGGAGATTGATCAAGATGACAAGAGTCCGGAGGTATCCTCTACCTCTATGTCAACTGAAAAATTCATCTAAACTCCCTGAAATGACTCATTATTTTCTTCACTTTTCAGAGGTCTTTCAGTTAGAAAAAAATAATTTGGGCAACTTGCTGTTTTTATTTTTTTCATTATTGTAGTAAAAAACACTTATTGAGAACTCATTTTGAGCTGGAAATACAGACAGAAGACAGATTATGGTTTTCTTTTAACAGAATGTGTTTCCTCTTAGTGATATGGAGCTGGACCTTGCTGGTAAAGGGGTGAAGGTCCTGGGGGAGATGTGGTGGTGGTAGTGGTGGTGGTGGGGGAATGGTGCTAAAGCTTTCAGGTTCTAAGGCTTGAAGAAGTTTAAAATATTCAAATTTGGGGGCACCTGGGTGACTTAGTTAAGCATCTGACTTTGGTTCAGGTCATGATCTTGCAGTTCATGTATTCAAGCCCTGTGTTGGGCTCTGTGCTGACCACTTGGAGTCTGGAGCCTGCTTCAGATTCTCCGTCTCCCTCTCTCTCTCTCTGCCTCTCCCCCATTCATACTCTGTCTCTCTCTCTCTTTAAAAAATAAACATAAAAAAATATTCAAGTGTTCATAGTACCTACTACAATAGCTTCCCACAATTCCCAATTCAACCTGCAGCAACAGAATTTACTAGTCCCTCAAAAGAAAAGATGAATATATTTTTTGTCTGATGTTCACAGAGGTACATAATAGATTTTTTGCTTATCTTGGTTGAAGTCAAAGAGTGTGTTTGAGATTTGACGGAGTGGTACTTCATTAGTCTTTGATTTTCCTTTTTGACATAGAGTAGTTGGTTTTGCTGAGTGATAATTGATGCGGTAATGGATCTGGCTAGTATAGGAAACATATATATATATATATAAATGTTTAATGTTCATTTATTTATTTTTGGGGGAGGAGAGAGAGAATCCCAAGCAAGGAGATCGATCTCATAACCATGAGATCATGTCTTGAGCCGAAATCAAGAGTTGAATGTTTAAGTTGGGTGTTTAAGCCACCCAGGCACCCTCCAAAACAGATAGTTTTAAATAATTTTAGCTGTGAGGCACCTGGGTGGCTCAGTTGATTAAGCATCTGACTTTGGATCAGGCCATGATATCTCAGTTCATGGGTTCAAGCCCCGAATACGACTCTGCACTGACAGCTCAGAGCCTGCTTGGATTCTCTCTCTCCCCTTCTCTCTGCAACCTCCCCCCTCCCTCCCCCTCCCCCCCACCGACTTACACTTTCTCTGTCTCTCAAAATAAATAAATAAACTTAAAAAAATAATTGTAGTTGTAATTTGATTATTGCAAGGAAAACCCTAAGTAATCCGTGATACCTATTGTGGGGTATCTCTGCACTGTATCTTTTTGGCCTCCTAGCATCAAAATCACCTCACAATCTTTAAAAGAACATCAGCCTACTCCAGACCTACTAAGTAGAATATATTTTTTGGTTTGGATCTGCTTTTTATTGTTTCTCAATAGAAGTTTTAAAATAAGTTTTTTTCAGGTGATGTGTACTAAAAAAACACTGACTTACAGACTCTGCCATGCAGCTGTGTGCCGTCAAATACCATTATGCTATTTATTATTTCTTGATGTTGTGTGCTACGCCTGCCACTTTAACTTGACCGGACGATTTTTGGAAGGCGACTTCCTTTTCTGTCGTGTTTAGCATGTATTTGTCCATTCATCCATGAAATTTAATTCAAAATCTGTAATTTGTCACACAGAGCTTTGGCACCCTCGGGGATTTGGGGGGCAGCTGCTGGTTCTGGGAAGGATGCGAGGAGGGAGAGGAGAGGTCAACTTGATGCCTCTAGATGCATTTACACAGTCTCCCTCCTTTCTTGGTATGTGTCTGGTATATGGGATTCCTCTTCTCTGGGAACTGTGGGTCATAGGTATGTGGTATGAGATAAAGGGTCTGTGTGATAAGGAAATCCTTGAACTCTTAGACGCTGTGTGGGTCCCTAAGAGAGAGGCAGTCATGCATTGTCGGGGACATCTGAGGGGAGACACCACGGCTGCATGGGGAACCTATGAGATGGATGAGAAGCAAAGCTTGCAGCCTCTAAAGGAGCAGCAGAATGAGTGGCGTTAACTGCCACACTGTCCCCTAGTCCACTGGCAGAATGGGACCTAATTACAACGTGAGAGTCCCTGTTTACAACTGAAAATGGCAGCTAGCTCCCAGGTGGGTGGTGGAAATGTGAAGATGGCCTCGAGGCACCAGCTCCAGCTTGTGTCCCCCAGTTCCATCAGGAAACCCACATCGGCCGGCCAGCTCTCGAGACCACGTGGAGGGGACATTTCTACATCCCTTGACTCTCCAGCATAGCCCGAGTGGTATGCGAGCAATGTGAAATGTGTGCCCGGAATCACCCACGTCAGGGGCCCAAGGCTGGTCCAGGGGTGCAGGGTGTCAGGGGAGCCCCATTTGAAAATATGATGGTGGACTTCATGGAGCTATCTCCCGGCTCGGGGCTGTGAGTGCCTGTTGGTGTTTGTGTGCACTTTCTCAGGGTGGAAGCCTTCCCTACTCGCACAGAAAAGGCTCATGAAGTGGCCCGACTTCTTGTAAAAGAAGTCATTCCCTGATACGGAACCCCGATCACTGTGGGGTAAGATAATAGGCCAGTGTTCATGGCTGAGGTGGTGTGGCTGGTGGCAAAGGGGTTAAAGGTCACCGGGAAGTTACACATCGCATATCGACCCCAGAGCTCCAGGAAGGTGGAGTGAGTGAACGGAACCCTGAAGCTGCAATTAAGTAAATGATGTCAGGAAACCCGCCTACACTGGGACCAGGTGTTGTGAATTGCCTTGTTGGTCCTAACCCACTGAGCCCCTGCAGGCACAAATAAAGCTGCTTCCTGGAACGAAAAACCTTGGTGTCCCCACTCTGTGTGTGACTGGTCGCTACAAAATGGCCTCCTTGTGCTTGGTGGAGGCCCAAGGGGAAGGAAGGTGTAGGGCTCCCTCAAGTTTTCTCAACACCCGATTTTTCTGTTAAACCTAGTTCACGTTATGGATAAGTAGAAACTATGAAAATTATATGAGGCTATTTTATGTGATATATGAAAATAGATTATCTAGATATTATATATTATAAATGCATATAATATAGATACCTTATAATTTCCTATTTGTATAAATAGAAATACTATATTAATACACTACATATTTTATATCTACATATAACAGATATATAAAATTATAGTATTCTAAAATTATATAATAACCGTTTATAGCATGTATTATATAATTACATAATAATATAATATAATGACATTTTATATGTATTATATAATTACATAATATCTATATATTATATATGCAATAAATATATCTATAAATATATCCATAAATCTATCTTTAAATCTATCCATCTGTCTACCTACATGCCTACCTGTCTCCAAAAAGTTTTTTTTTTTAATGTTTATTTTTGAGCGAGAGCAAGACAGAGCATGAACAGGAAAGGGGCAGAGAGAGAGGGAGACAAGGAATCCAAACCAGGCTCCAGGCTCTGCATACAGAGCCTGACACGGGGCTTGAACTCATGAACCACGAGATCATGTCCTGAGCTGAAGTTGGACTCTTAACCAGGCGCCCCTCTCTAAAGAGCTTTAATTCCTTATTACCACCTGTTTTATCCTTTCCATGACTAAGAGATGGCCAGAGAGCAGAAATACTATTCCTACTTTATAAATAGGAAACTGTGGGTTAGAGAGTCCAGGAAATTTCTTCCAAGATTGTAACATGTTAATGGTAGAAACAGGAAGAAGACTTGCGTGTGGTCCATAGTTGTTTGTGACTCTACGGCTTCTCAGCCTCCTGCTGTGGTGGCCTTGCTCACGCTGGGCTTGCTCTTCAGGTATCAGATTGGCATCTTTTGTTGGTTTGTCTCAAAGATGAGGCCTACCGTTGAGGCCACTGAATGTAGCTTCTGAGAGGTAGGGATGCCAGAGGCGGAGCTGAAAATTGATGGGGGTGTTGGCAAGCCAAGACGGTTGGAGAGGTTTTATGGTGGGACAAATGTGGAGATGATGCTTGATCTGACATCTGCTGCCATTGCCTTCCTTACTCCTCTCTATCTCCTGGAAGCCCGTCTTCTCAGGTTCCCAAGGCCTCACTGCTGTCCCTTCCTGTTTACCCTTCCCCTCACCCTTCTCCTGCTGCTATGAAAGTGGCTATTCAAGAGATAACCTTTCTTCTAAAAGGTCTATTCTTGGTCTACGTTAGCCCTTAAAATTATAATATACATTGGATCAAACCTCTAAGCATCCGATGCACTAATGTTCGGGCACCGATTTTTTTTAAAGTTTATTTATTTATTTTTAGAGAGATAGAGATAGTGCAAATGGGGGAAGAGCAGAGAGACAGAGAGGGAGGAAGGGAGAGAAAGAGAGAGAGAGAGAGAGAGAGAGAATTCCAAACAGGCTCCACACTGGCAGGACAGAGCTAAACTTGGGTCTTGAACTCACAAAACTGAGATCATGACCTCAGCCAAAACTAGAGTCAGATGCTTAACTGACTGAGCCACCCAGGTGCCCCTGGGTACTGATGTTTCTAAAGCAACACATATGCTGCTATACATTTATTCTGTTTCCCCTTCCCTGTTCCATTGGGATAACGGTGAAGTCAAGAAGAGGAAGTCACTGACAGCAAATTTTCTCCAATATTTGCTCCTCCCTCTGTAGTAATAGAACTCCTGATTTTTAGTTTAGCGTATGGCTGTCTGGAATAAACACTGCATTTGGCTTTGGGTTCAGCCTTGTGATTAAATTCTAATCAAAGGAGTGTTGGTGGAAATATTGTGCAGAAGATTCTGAGACCCTTTCTTCATCATCTTGCCTGGAAGGAAGAGGCTGCCATCCTGGACCATGAGGTCAAGCAATGAATTAGAAGGAGCCTGGCTTCCTGCCACTGTGAAGCAACCTTATGAAATTTGGGTTGCTTGCCTGGATTTGTTGAAGCCTCTTAACATTTCTTAAAACTTAAAACACTTCTGCCTTTAGTTCACACGTCAGAGCCTTCATGTTCATTCTTTGCCTAAAGTACAAGTTCCCCCAAACTCTTCTTTTGACCTCGCTCCAAGATGGGGCCAATTAGTCTGCACGTAGCCTGCATATTGACTTTACGTTACTGTTTTCTTCTTTGGAACATGTTCTTTTCTTACCATAAAGCCACTTCCAAAAGGAGGGGGATGCACCTCCATGTCAATTAGTCTGGGCATATGGGGCTTAAACTTAGCTGGATATTATTCTGACTTTTGAAGTCGCAGATGCAAAGCATCCCACAGTTCTGCTTTTTATCTTTTCCTTTTCCCCACCCCCTGTCTCTTGCTACAAGGTCTGGCTGTTCTGTTCAATTTCTTCTAACTTTACTAATTTAGCCCAATTTATTTCTGCTGGCTGTCTTGATGCCTTTTTCTTTTCCTACGAAAAAGATTCCCTTCTAAACTCTCCCTCTGATTAACACTGATGTTTTAGCTTGGGGCCACCTGTCCCCCACTACCCCCTTCAACCCCATTGCTATCCACTTTCTAGGTGAGCCATTTATTTTATTTTATTTTATTTTTAATATTTTTATTTCTAGGAGAGAGAGACACAGCGTGAGCAGGGGAGGGTCAGAGAGAGAGGGAGACACAGACTCTGAAATAGGCTCCAGGCTCCGAGCTGGCAGTCAGCACAGAGCCCGACGCGGGGCTCGAACCCACGAACCGCGAGATCATGACCTAAGCGAAAGTCGGACGCTTAACCGACTAAGCCACCCAGGCGCCCCTCTAGGTGAGCCATTTAAAGCGAACTTTAACACCCCAGTGTGCTCTCAGTGGTGTATTTAAGGGCATGGAAAGAGCTTTGAAAAGATACAGGCCCTTGCATGATACTGGAGTTTGCCCAGAGACACCCTCATCTGTTATTCCCTACTTTCAAAGGTTTAGATGTCAGAAGAAGGAAAGAGGTCAAGGAGAGGAAGCTGGAATTAGAGGGTATGAGAAGCAGCCTAGAACTCTGAAGAGTGGCTCTGAAGTACAATAGTGGAATTTATTCCAGCAAAAGAAAATAAAGCTCTATTTCCCCCTAAGTATAACTGACATGGAATTTTTTAAATGTTTATTTTTTTATTTTTGAGAGAGAGAGAGAGAGAGAACAGAGGAGGGGCAGAGAGAGAGGGAGACAAGAATCTGAAGCAGGCTCCAGGCTCTGAGCCCTCAGCACAGAGCCCAATCGGGGCTCGAACCCACCAACTGCTAGATCATGACCTGAAGTTGAAGGTTTAACAGAATTGAGCCACCCAGGTGCCCCTCACATGGAAATTTATACGTGAAAAGAAAGGGAACTCCAGCCCACTCTGCGGTGACAGTTGCATACTGCATTTGCTGCAACCGTTAATGTTTTCATAGGCAAGTGGAATGCATATTCTAACATGCTGAACTATTCATACTTCTCCACTTTTTTTTTTGTTATTATAATATGTTTATCTTTGTGAATGCTTTTTGTTCACTTTGATTGTGAATAAGCCCCATTTTTTCCCATCTTTCTCCTCTTAAATCGATTTGCATATGAGTTTCAGCCAGGAAAACATTTGTAAGAGCATTAATATTATTTGCCAAGATTGATTTCTCGGTCCCTGAACCACAGTATGACCTGCTTCAAGGACATAGTTTACATTTTTTTGTTCTGTCTTTGAATGGTTTGAGTGTTTCTGAAACATTCCCTGGCCTGGCTCTCTGTCCCCAATTCATGTTTCTAGAGATATTTGGTTATCTGTGTCATTTGTTTTAGATTGTATGACCGTGAGCATGACTCATGATTTCGCATCTGTCCTATAACCATTCCAGTGGCTTAAACAGAAACTTCAGGAAAAGACCTGTGTGGAATATATATATTTGTCACAAATCCTGAACAAGGTGTTACTAACGCTCTCCAAAAGGCCCATTGTAAAGCTGCCTTTTAGACAATGGTCTTGTTTTGGTTACTGCTTCTCTGCTTTTGAAAATGCTTCTGGGTCATGCAGGAAATTGCTGAAAGCACACGAACTTCTTTTTTTTTTCACTATTAATGATAATTTATTTAATAACTACAGGTATGCATATTCTTTTTTTTTTTTTGCATTCTGGTATCTTCCATTTCTTTAAAAAAAAAAATTTTTTTTTTACACATAGTTTATTGTCAAGTTGGTTTCCATATAACACCCAGTGCTCATCCCACAAGTGTCCTCCTCCATGCCCATCTCCCCCCTACCCCCCCCAACCATCAGTCCTCAGTTTGTTCTCAGCATTCAAGAGTCTCTCATGGTTTGCCTCCCTCCCTCTCCCCCACTATTTCCCCCCTTCTTCTCCCCCATGGTCCTCCGTTAAGTTCCTCCTAATCCTCCTATACGTGCAAACATATGATATTTGTCCTTCTCTGCCTGTCTTATTTCGCTCAGCATAACACCCTCAAGGTCCATCCATGTTGCTACACGTGGCCAGATGTCATTCTTTCTCATTGCCATGTAGTATTCCATGGTATAGATAAACCACATCTTCTTGATCCATTCGTCCGTTGATGGACACTTAGGCTCTTTCCATGTTTTAGCTATTGTGGAGAGTGCTGCTATGAACATTGGGGTACATGTGCTTCTATGCATCAGCACTCCTGTATCCCTTGGGTAAATTCCTAGCAGAGAGCACAGGAACTTCTGAGTGGTGAGCCAGGACTAAGCTCAAGTCTGCTTGACCCCAGTGTTTTTAATCTCTAAGCTTAGTTGTTGTAAAAAATTCTGAACCACAGGAACTTTTAAAAAAAGTTTTATTTATTTAAGTAGCCTTCACACCTAAGAGGGGATCGAACTCACAACCTGAGATCATGAGTCACAGGTTCCTCCGACTGAGCCAGCCAGGTGCTCCTGAACCACAGGAACTTTATAGGAAAAAATTAACAACTTCCTCAACATGAAGCCCTTCAAATTTACCTCTGATCTTTGTACCTACACCAGCGATTAAACTGTTAAGAGATGTGAATGTATAATTTTGCATTCTAATATTTTTCTTAAGATTCTTATTCTAATTTGTATCAACATTACATTCATCTTGATGTTCATATAATTCATATAATGTGGATTTATATAAGCCGTTTTGTTTTTAGTTATGCTTTTTAAGTTGTTTTATTGTTTTATTTTCAATTAATGGGTCTTTTGGCCTTTAGAAACAAAAACCTTGAGATGATCATTTGACCTCAAGCAACAAACTGAGAGTTAACAACTTAGCCTTGCATGGAGAAGGGTCTTGTAGACCTGAAAAATTTATTCTAAGCTAGATTGCTGTTAACAAGCAGTTAAAAAGCAGTTTAAAACATTAAAAGCAAACAACAAAACAAAAAAACTAGCAATCATTCCTTAAGTCAACAGAGCGCTGTTGTGTTCAGGTTTCATTATTTCATATTCAAATCAGTAATAGTACATATCCAGACAATATACACACTTTAGAACTTGTAATTATCCTGTACTCACAATTTATAATCAGCTCTTTTCATATCAAACATATATAGAGGTTTTAAAGTCATTATTCTGAATGGGTAATAGAATAGTGAGAAGCTATTGCAAATGAAGTTGTCATCCACATTTCTATCTACATAATTAAAAAAAGTCCTGTTGTGTATTTCCTGGAGTCAGGATCAAAAGGTAATATATTTCACGATGCCTGATCTTCTTGCTCCTTTGCTTTCCAGAGTACAGTGATGCAAACAAAGTATGAGTTTATGTTTTTCCACCATTTTGACTGTACTGGATGTTACCACCAAAACATTTTCTGGGTTTAGCTTACTAAATATAGAATGGTAACTCTATTCAGTGTTTAAACATGGTAACTCCTGCTGTTGATAGTGAATTGAATGACCCACGTTTCCCTTTAAAAAAAAATCTTTTATTCACTCAGAATAATTTGTCAAAAGAGCACGTAGCTTTTCTCTGCATGACCTAGGCTGGTAACAGTAATGCAATACAAAATTAAGATATTGTGACATGAATATTCACTGTATAGCAATAAATAGCTTCATAGTTTATTTAAAAAATTATTTATTTTTTTTGTGTGGGAGTCAGAGAGAGGGGTACAGAGGATCTGAAGCAGGCTCTAAGCTGACAGGCTGAGAGAAGTGAGCCTGATATGAGGCTCGAACTCACGAACCGTGAGATCATGACCCGAGCTGAAGTCGGGTGCTCAGGCGACTGAGCCACCCAGGTGCTCCCATAGTTTTTTTTTTTTTTTTTAATTGAAGTAGTGTAGTTGACATATAATATTATATTAGTTTCATGTGTACCTTCATACGGTTTTTATTCCGGTCAGGTTGTGGGGGAGTAAGGCCTTCGATTGAACACCAGAGGGCGCTCGTGGCTGCTGAATCGCCCTGCCTAATCTTCCCATTCGTCTTCAGCATTGTCTCAGGCAAACTGGCAAGGGCACCAGTGCAGGCAGCCTAATAAATGCTCTTTCTGTTCCCTGGCTTGAAAGTCTCAGACTATCAGAAATGTAAGGGGATGTTTACTCTTTGGAGATTAGTTTGCTTTTCTTCTGGTAATGCACGACTTGGTTGGTTTTAAGAACAAAGATATTAAGGATTTTCAGTGGAGGATACGCTGATGCTCAAATAAAAAACTCCAGGTGGAGTTTGTTCAAACAAAGCCTCTGCAGAGGGATCTGGGCTTCGAACCCACGCAGCGAGGATTGCTCTAGTGCGTGCGAGTTGAATTCAGACGTTGGCATTCAGTTGTCTTAATTGGTGCTTTGGAATGGGATGGGAACTGGTCTAGGAGGGGACCTAAGGAAGGCTGGGGAGGCAGCGGAGGAATAGACGCGCCTCTGCGGAGGGATGGAAAACCAGGGAAAAGGAAAATAGCCTTGAGCTCCTGGCCTGCACTGATCATCCTACAGGAAGAGAGGAAGCAACGAGGCCCTTAATTATTTTGCGTCTATCAAAATAATTAGAACTATTTTTTCCCTGAATCTAGGTAGCCTCATTCTCTGAGGAGCTCAGAAGACGCGATCTCATTAGCCCTGTGGTCGGCTTTGCGAGGATAACTCCCTCAATGGCCCCTGCTTTCCTGAGCAGGAAGTCGAGTCCTCAAGAGGGGAGGGCAGCGAGGCTGGAAGGAAGAGGGGTCGTGTTTCCGTCCTGTGTAGCCTCCTGTGTAGCCGGGTGACTGTGATTCTCTGGGGTCTTCCTAGACTGCCATCTCGGTGCTCAGGAGCACTACCTTCTCCTACACTCAGGCCTTTTCCAGAGACTTCCTTTACAGCGTTCTGTCTCAATTTTTCTTGGACGGGTCTTCAAATAAATTCAGGTTTCTCCTATGTTAAAAACAAACAAAACGTCTCAAATCCTTCTTCCCTCCACTTGCCATATCCTGGAGCAAATTTCCGGCCTTTAGCTTTCTTTCCATCATCAAGAAAGATGAATCTTTGTAACAGTAAGAGTTTGAAACAACGCGGACTAACCTATCTGTTTACATAAATTTTGGCTTAGGCCAAAGGTGGATTTTTACCCCCCAAATTAAAAACAGCATTTGAAAGCGATTTAACTACATAGGAAAATTCTCCAGATATAAATGAAACAATCAGGTGTATAAAGCTTGCATATAAGGTATGATTCCAAATAAAAAATACAAACCTCCTTAATATATAATCTGGTAGGGAACTGTCCCAAGGTGTTAATGGTAGTTATCTCTGGACTGGGAGTATGGGAAATTAAAATTTTCTTCTTTATGCATTCTTAAAAGTAAAAAAATAGCATAACTTTTTATAATTAGAAAAAGGGCTAATAGTTTTCTTTGTCTTGTTTTTTCTACGTCCTCTAACTGATTACCTCCTTAACGAATGCTTGAATTTTACTTTCTATCCCCCCATCTCTCCAGGGTCACCAGGGTCATCTGATTATTTATTTAGTGGGGGTTTTTCCCCCTCAACTTCAATCTAGTCCAGTGGAGATCACATCTACCTTCCTCCCCATCTGCTACACATTTCCAGCGTGGTGTCTACCAGGACCGCAATCTCAGAATGTCCAAAATGGAATTAACATTCTTTGTTTACTTGTCTCAGTCCTTCTCCCCTTTCCTCCCCCAACCTAAATCTCCTCATTTCAAAATTTCTCTTGATGACATTGCCTTGCTCCCGTAGATCTGGAATTGAAATAGCAGGTCTAGTCTGACGCCTTCCTCTTCCCGGTTCTCTTCCCCCACCCATTCAGTTGTTCGTCTTCAGGATCCTATTTCTGTAATACCTCTTTCATCATGTCCTTTGTTGTTGTGGTGGTTGTTTGTTGTTTTCATTGTGCCTCATCTAGTTCCGATACTCTGTCTGATACCTCGGACACTTTGATAATAAGGTAGAGGGAAGCCATCCTGACATAGCCAGGTTAGGGTGGGTGGAGGTGATGATTGGGGAGCTAGTGGTTCTGGATATAGAGATGTGAGATGCAGGAGTGGTAACATTTCCAGTCATGGGCAGCTTTACTTTGGAGGTACCCTATGCACAGGGAGGGAGCATTCTCTTGTTTCACTGGAAAAAAAAAGATCATGGCACCATAAGGATGTGAGACTAGCTATGGTGGAAATTTACTGTGCAGTTAGTGCTAAAGCCATTGGTTGTAGAGTCTGCATCTTGGACTAAGTATAAGTTCCCATTTTCCTGTCAAGAAGTGAGAAGAAAAAAAAGTGAGAAGAAATCAGAGGGAATTGCGGACAATTATAAGTATTTCTGGAGAGTTCGAAATATCAGAGGCAAGGATTCCTAGGAAAATCAGCCCAATTCTAAGATGGGCTATGCATGTCTTTTAATTGTTGTAAACCTAGTGCTTGACTCTTAATAGACATTTCGTCAAAACTGAATGAATGAATGGAGAGTTGGATCTAAGTACAATAGAAAGTATGATCACCTTTATTTTCGAGTCTATATCTCTATTAATGCAGGCCATACCCACAGTGATGTTTGTAGGTGCCATGATACATCTGTGACTGACCCTGATCTTGCTATAGACTGGTGGTCCTCAAACTGGGGTGTACCTCTGTATGACTTGTGACATTTAAAAAGTGTTCAGATATCTGGGCCTATGGAATCAGAATCTCCTGAATCAGTGGTTGGGGCTCAGGATTTTACATTCCATTGGGTTCCTCTGGTTAAAGCCCTGCTGTGGTCTGAAGCACCGATACAGTTTTCATAGGCATTGCTGTGATGTCACATTTCCCTCCTATATTTTTGTAGTTAAATTTTTGGCTAAATTCTATCTTGTCAGTTTTGGCTCATTGCTCTTGCTCATCAACATCTTTTTGATCATTATTCTGCTATTCATGATATTAGCTGTTTACCCCTAGATTTGTGTCCCATGCAAATCAGATAAGCTTGCCTTATTTTTCTTCATGCACGTTGTTGAAAAACTTATTCAACATAAAAGGGTTGAAATGGATTCATCAATTAACACCTGGAAATGAAATAAGCTTAAATTTTTTTTAAATTTTTTTTTATTTATTTCTAGGAGAGAGAGAGAGAGACAGCGTGAGCAGGGGAGGGTCAGAGAGAGAGGGAGTCACAGACTGAAACAGGCTCCAGGCTCTGAGCTGGCAGTCAGCACAGAGCCCGACGCGGGGCTCGAACCCACGAACCGCGAGATCATGACCCGAGCGAAAGTCGGACGCTTAACCAACTACGCCACCCGGGCGCCCAAAGCTTAAATTTTTTTAACAACAATTTTCCCCCCTTCCCAAATGCATTGTAGAGTGAAATAACACCAGGACACAGTCAAGGAGACTTCATTAGCATTTCCAGCTCTGGTAGTAAATATCTCTGTGACCTTGGGCAAGTCACTGACTCTTTCTGGGTCTAACTTTATAAGGAAAACCACAGGGAGGAGAGATTAGTGCTCTGAGCTAACCCGAGTCGTCTCCCGTTTTTCTCTCTGGATCTGCCTCCAGTTCCATTCATTCTAGAATCTCAGCCTGGTGTGGCCCCTGCTATCACCATCTCTGCTGCCCAGGGCATAATTTTCCTGCTCTCATGCTGAGTATAGATAGATCACCTGTTCCATTAGACCTTCCTGGTTAGATAGACATTTTTCAAGATGACTTTTCTAATGGATAAAAACAAGTAGCCCTAAGAAAATAGCAAGGAAACTGTACAGACAGAGAAATGGGAGATACTATTCACTCATTAAGGATTTGTTGGGTTTCTGTGACGCATCAATCATTGTTCTGGGTCCCAGGGATATAGCAGTGAAGCCAATGAAGCTCACTGTTCTACTGGGTGGGGTTGGGGGGGGAGATAGAAACACATTATCAGATATACTAGGTGGTGAGAATACTTTAGAGAGAAATAACATCTGATAAAGGTGGTAGGGAGGGTGGGTGAGGATTACTGTTTCATATAGGGTGTTAAAGGATGGATGGCCTCTCTACTAAGGCGACATAAAATCAAGGATCTGGAGGATGCCAAAGTATGTTGCAGAGAGAGCAAAAGGCCTTGTGGCAGGAATATGCCTGCAAGGTCTAGGAACAGTAAGGAGGCTTGGGAAGGGGTAAGGCAATAACTTGGTGGGAGATGAGATTGAAGAGGCAGCAGAGGGGCCATGTTAGGCCTCATTGTCCATGGTAGAGACTTTGGATTTTACTGAATGAAATAAGAAGCCATTAGAGAGTCTTTGAATAGAGAAATAACATGATCTGACTTTTTTTTTTTTAAAGGTTTAAAAAATTTTTTTAATGTTTATTTTTGGGGGGGTGAGAGAGAGAGAAAAAGAGAGAAAGAGAATGAACAGGGGAGGGACAGAGAGAGAGGGAGACATGCAATCTGAAGCAAGCTCCAGGCTATGAGCTGCCGGCACAGAGCCCAACATGGTGCTTGAACCCAGCAACGGTGAGATCATGACCTGAGCTGATGTCGGACACTTAACTGACTGAGCTACCCAGGCGCCCCCAACTTGGGGTTTTAGAGGACCATTCTGGCTGCTATGCAGTCTATTGAGTGTATTGGGCAAGTGTGGAAGAAGGGAGACCAGTTGGGTCAGGGCGAGAGTGACGAGGTGGTGAAACTGAGAACGTCAGGGAACCTGGGAGGTCAGACAGCAGGATGTGCTGGTGAATTGGATGTACGGTGTGTGTGTGTGTGTGTGTGTGTGTGTGTGGAGTGAGGAGAGGTGGGAATCAAGGGAGAGACTCCAAGGATTTTTCATCTGAGCAACTGAATGGCACGGTTGCCATTTGTTGAGAAGAGAAGACTTGGGGGTGGGGAACATGAATTTGATTTTGGACATGGTAAGTTTGAGATGACTTTTCAACATCTGAATGAGTCAGGAAGTTGTTTTGAAAATAGAATTCATTCTCTTTTTTGTTTCCTTAAAAATTTATTTTTCTTAACGTTTATTCATTTTTGAGAGAGAGAGAGAGAGACAGAGCGCAAGCAGGATAGGAGCAGAGAGAGAAAGAGAGACACATATGCACAGAATCTGAAGCTGTCAGCGCAGATGTGGGGCTCGAACCAATGAACTGCAAGACCATGACCAGAACTGAAGTCTGACGCTTAACTGACTGAGCCACCCAGGCACCCTGAAACTATTCTATTTTCTATGTTAAGGAGGATTATTATATCGAAAAGGGGCATTTCAAAACTAAAGTTACATGTCACCATGTCCCCAGGTCCTAAGTTCCATCCTTGGCCCCTTCATATTCTGTCTGTCTCATTCATTTTGCATAATTATCCTCACGAAGTACTTGCTCAGCTTGGTCTTCCCTTTGGAAAAGCCTGACTTTCTTCAGCTGTGATTTTTGTGAACTAGTTTCTGTCATAAGCACTGATAGTATAGGCTGGGCCAATCTGATGGCCAATGGAAGACTTTGGGGCTTTTTCTTAATTCAGAACTGGACTCTTTGCCTGTCCGCTAAGTTCTCATTTCCGCATACAGGGTTACTGTGTCACTACCTCATTTGCAGAGTGGAGATGACTAAGATACCATGGGCTGGGTATCTTTCCAGAAGTAACCACTTCCCCAGATTTCCTGTGGTGACTCAGAAGAGTGTCCCCCTCATTCTCCACCCCCTTCTATTGCCCACAAGAACCCGAACATTGCACGTTTCCAATAGAAAACCACTTTAAACAAGGTCTAAGTCTCAAGAAGAGAAGATTTATCCCATTCATGTTCTTTTCTGTAAGTTAGGGACAGGCTACATGGTATCCCAAGATTCTGAGTATCAAGGGTCATAACACAACCATTTAAGAAAAAAGAGAAAGAGGGGCGCCTGGGTGGCTTAGTCGGTTAAGCGTCCGACTTTCGCTTAGGTCATGATCTCGCGGTTTGTGGGTTCGAGCCCCGTGTTGGGCTCTGTGCTGACTGCCAGCTCAGAGCCTGGAGCCTGTTTCAGAGTCTGTGACTCCCTCTCTCTCTGACCCTCCCCTGCTCATGCTGTCTCTCTTTCTCTCTCCTAGAAATAAATAAAACATTAAAAAAAGAAAAAAGAAAAAAGAGAAAGAAAATAAGGAAAGCCAAAAGTAGGGAATGTAATTTCTGATTTTGATTCTAGGGAGGATGCTAAAGTAAGAACTACAACAGTCTAATTTTAGAGGAGGCCTAAGACATCAACTGAACCATTTCTCTGTCTCAGGTCAAGTTGGGACTTCTTTGGGGGGCATTTTTGGAGGATTTTTGGGCATTCCATCCCCATCTCTTTTCAGTTTGATTCCTTTTATTTTCCCTGAAGGTGTTAATGAACAGTTAATTGCCTAAGGATGGGCTTGCCGACAAAGGAGGAAAAATAAATGTAGGAGACCTGACGACAGAGTGTTTCAAAAGCTGTTAATAGCAAATAATCAGTGCTGTGGGTAGGCCCTCAGGTTAAACAGACTAGAGATCTGGTCAACCTCTGGCCCCCACCTCACCCCACCCCATTCTCTCTGTAGAGTTTTTGCAGTAGTGTTAGCATGTTCCTTACTGACCACTCCCCCTCCTCCAAAGATGAAAGCTCTGGATTCTCTAGTGGGTGATTATAAAGGGCAAAGAGGGGCGCCTGGGTGGCTTAGTCGGTTAAGCGTCCGACTTTCGCTTAGGTCATGATCTGGCGGTTCATGGGTTCGAGCCCTGCGTCAGGCTCTGTGCTGACTGCCAGCTCAGAGCCTGGAGCCTATTTCAGATTCTGTGTCTCCCTCTCTCTCTGACCCTCCCCTGCTCACGCTGTCTCTCTCTCTCTCCTAGAAATAAATAAAAATATTTAAAAAAAAATAAATAAAGGGCAAAGAGACTTCCAGGTAATCCCAGAGAGGTAGTCCTTCATTTAGAGGGGCTTCCTTCATGGGGAGAGCCTCTAACTGAGAAATTGAGAGCCAGGTAGAGAAGCTGTGTTAATGTTATGTCTTAGTTTAATACCTGTGGACCCCAAACCATGCTTTTTGGGAACCAACTTGAGAGTGAGAGTTTGAGGCTCCATGCACCTTCTGACTGAGAAGAAGGCTCAGCAAGGAGGCAGAGGGAATGTTCGCTCTCTACCCCTGACCTTTGCAGGAAGCCTTGACATTTTCCTCCCCTAACTGCCCAGAGTCTCCTGTCTTCATGCCCGTTTGCTCAGACTCATCATGCTAGTTATTTTTACCAGGAGAGCACATGCTCCTCCCAGACGGTGGTTTGGGCTTCAGAGAGACACAGTGGCCCCACGGTGATGGGTCAGTCCCAGCGTGGGGAGAGGCACGACAGACAGTGTGACTCACTCCAAGGGTTTCCATCATCTGCGCGGCCAGCCAGCCCATCCATTATCTGTGGTTTGTCTCATCCTTCCCAAGCTTATTAGCTCATCATTTCTTGCCAGGCTGACTTTTGGTTTTTCTTCCTTTGTTCGGGCTCTCGGACGAACGGTCTGCCACATTACCTTGTTATGTGCTGGTTGTCCCATACGGTGCCATTTGCAGATACTATTAACATGCCATTTACACTCTCCTGGATCACTAATAAAAATGTTAAATGACTCAGAACCTGACACTGTGCTTTTACCATCTGCAGCATGTTGACATTTGTCATCACCACGGTGTATGGCCTTTGAAGGCAGAACTCGGACCCTATATTGGTGGCATTCAAAACTAGACCCATTTGAACGTGGCTTTTAGCATTTGCAGTGATAAACATCCCCATTAACCATGATCATTAGTGGCATTCACCCGCAGCGGTGGCTTGTGGGGCACCCAAGTAGCGGACCAAGGGTGGGGAGAAGTGACAAAGAGAGTGAAGATCAACTGATGGTGCCCAATCTTAGATTCAGGGGCCTCGGTCTCTGGGTTCGTGAAGCCTGTGAGTGCCCGCCAGCAATGTGTCGCCCCTGGGATCAGGTACACCGGAAGGGAGGGTCTGAACAGGGCTAGCTCACCTGGGTCACTGGATGTGCAAAGCAGATTTGTTTGGTTTGGATTATTGGCTGTCGTGTCTGCTGTGATGGCATTGACACTTGAGCATACCTACACAGATTTACAGAATATTAATTACCTTATTTGCTTGACTGATTTATTAACTTCCAATCTAACCATTTTTCTTTTCAATTTTGTGGTTTGACTTTTTTTTTATGTTATTCTGGTTATTTAAAACATTTATTTTTGGGGCGCCTGGGTGGCTCAGTTGGTTGTGTCCGACTTCGGCTCAGGTCATGATTTCACGGTGTGTGGGTTTGAGCCCCGCATCAAGCTCTGTGCTGACAGCTCAGACCCTGGAGCCTGTGTTGGATTCTCTGTCTCCCTCTCTTTCTGCCCCTCCCCTGCTCATGCTGTGTGTGTCTCTCTCTCAGAAATAAATAAAACATTAAAAAATAATAAAACATTTAAAACATTTATTTTATTTTTGAGAAACAGAGACAGAGCATGAGCAGGGGAGAAGCAGAGAGAGAGGGAGACACAGAACCCAAAGCAGGTTCCAGACTCTAAGCTGTCAGCACAGAGCCCAATGTGGGGCTTGAGCCCATGAACCGTGAGATCGTGACCTGAGCTGAAGTGGGACACTTAACCAAATGAGTGATCCAGACACCCACTGATTTTATTTCTTGATAGGAAATTATGTGTTTTTTTCCTGGAAAATTAACATTATCTGTGTGTGTGTGTGTGTTTACCTCTGGACTGTACACACTGGTAAAACACAGACTCACAAGTTTTCACATATCGTCCATTTTTGGTGTGGGTAATTCTTTTTTCCATGGCGGCTTGAGTGATCTTTCAAGGTCTGTGCTGCAGCCGTTATTTCCCAGGAGGATTGAAATTTCACTTCAAAACATCCTAGTTTGATTTCTACCCTTTTAATATTCTCTAAGATGGATTCTTCTATTTTGGATCAGAGGAAAAAATGAGACATGGGCATCAATGACACATGTGTAAGGGGCAAAAGAATAAACGACATCACGCTGGTGCTGACGCTGTGGCAGTGAGCCAATGCTTGCCGCAGGAGATGCTGACAAACCATTGCTGTTGCAGAGGGTGTTGCAGTGGGAAGGAGAAGCCACAGACATTCTGTAATCAAGCACCCGTTGATTCAGAGCACTAGGATTTGGCATGTCTGTGTTGGAAACCCGAGAGCAATTTTATTTTATTTTTAAAATTTTATTTTATCTTTAACAGTTGTTTATTTACTTAGAGAGAGAGAGAGAGAGAGAGAGAGAGAGAGAGAGAATCCCAGGCAGGCTCTGCACTGTCAGCTACGTGGGGCTCAAACCCATGCACCGCGAGATCATGACCTGAGGCAAAATCAGAGTTGGATGCTTAACCAACTGAGCTACCCAGGTGCCCCAAGGAAAGACACTTTTCAAATTAGCAGCTGCACATATCATTTTTGGGAATAGTTTCCTAGAAAAGCAGTAGCACAGGCAGGAAGGTGAAACATCAGCCTTTATGAACTTTCAGCCATTTGTTTAACAATGATTGATTGTGCCAGATGCGGAATTAAATGCTCTACTTGCATTAATAATACTAATTATGATTATCTGAATAATTTTTGAGAATAATGGTTCTCAATAGTCCTGCCATCAACCAAATCAACTTAAGAGAGGTTAAGTAATGAAAGCTTTCCAAGGTCCCACAGCTTGTAAGTGGAAGAGCTAGAACACCGTCCTATCTGATCCCCAACGCTGAGTTCCTAACTATTGCTCTAAATGTTAGTGGCGCAGACATGAACCAAATGGTGTCTGTCCTCAAGAGTCTTGCAAATTGCATGGAAGGAGGTGGGATTCATGGAAACACATTTAAACAAGTGCTGAGTACTATGATGGAAGCAAGCACAGGGGCCATCAGGGTACAAAGGAGGGCATGTTCAATTCTATGTAATAGGGATATTGAATCAATATCAATAGAAGGGACAATGAGCTGAGTTTTGAAGCATAAGTTGATCAGAAATCTTCCTCAGACCAACTTTCTATAATTTTTTGGGCTCCTGAGTTGCCAGCTGAATCTCGGATTCAATTTAACTTTCAGGACAATGCCTTTAATTCAACAGGTATTTACTGAACACCTGCTACATGAAAGGTGTCTCATTAGAAATCTGGCCATGTGTAGCAACATGGATGGAACTTGAGGGTGTTATGCTGAGCGAAATAAGTCAGGCAGCGAAGGACAAATACCATATGTTTACACGTATAGGAGGATTAGGAGGAACTTAATGGAGGACCATGGGGAAGAAGAAGGGGAAAAATAGTGGGGGAGAGGGAGGGAGGCAAACCATGAGAGACTCTTGAATGCTGAGAACAAACTGAGAGCAGATGGGGTGAGGGGAGGGGAAGGGGGTGATGGGGATGGAGAAGGGCACTTATGGGGATGAGCACTGGGTGTTCTATGGAAACCAACTTGACAATAAACTATTTTAAAAAAAAGAAAAGAAAAAGTCGAGCTGGAATACAAACAAAATATAAGACTTCGTCTCAGCTGTGCGGTAGGTAATGAGAGAAAACGAGGGGTGCAGACACACATCACTCCAGCAATTTGGACCAGTGGAGGTGGGTATTGGTGGGTCTCTCATGGGAACCTCCATGGAGAAGGCAGGCTTGGTGGTCCTGAAACAAGAGGGGCTGGAATTGGTGAAGCGATGTTGTTTCTGGCACGGGGGTTGGGGTGGAGAGAAGCATGAATGAAGGCTCAGAGCTGTGACTGAGCACGCGGTATTCGGAGAGGAGAGCTTGTCGAAGCAGGGGATTCTGATATTGTTAATAGGGGACTAGCGATGTGAATGTGAGGGGCAGAGCCTGGTTCGGGAAATTCTTTCTGAGGCCACTGAGGATGTTGTCCTTTGTAATCCTGAACTGCCCTCTAGATCTTTTTCACTCCCCACACAGCCCATGACTGACTGGCCTCCTCCACACCCCACCCCCCCCCAGCTAGGTGGGGACCGGCAGCTCCCTGCTAGCCAGGTTGCCTTGTCATAGTCTTTTTGCTAATTCCAGTGGGGCTTCATCTTCTGGCACTGATACTTTTAAGATCATCAAGCTCTGCAGCTCAGAGACTGACTTTGAAGGGTCTCCCAGCCTTATACACTGGCCTCAGACAGTGTCCCGGACACTGTTGTTAAGCACTCCCCTCTCTCTAAGGACGTGTGCTCTGTGTACTTAGCACCTGGTTAATCATTGGCTGTAAGCCTGTGAATCTGTGAATTCCTGATGGTGGTCTCTCAGCACCTCGGTTATAATAGAGGGAGTAGCTTTTCCTACTGGCAGGAGTTGCTCTAAACATCAAGTTTTCAGAAGTCACTTATCTGTGAGTTTGTGGTAGTTCCTCTTTCTCTTCATACATAATTCGGAGTATTTATCTATCACAGAACTCATATTTATTATATAGTGGTAGGTCTTTTATATGACCCCACTTTCACCCCTCCTTTCCCCAGTGATCTCAAAGTCTCCTCTGAAAGTGACTTTTGGAGAAAGGGGGTGGGAAGCAGGAAGTAGTCTTAGGCAGTGATGTGGGAAGTGGTTATTGTTTTCCTGCTGGCCCCATCTTAATGAATTTACTAAACACAAGTTCAGTGGCCTACTGGGCAATGTTGTGTCCTGGGAACCGGGTGATGCCAGTGTGTGTAAGCCAAGTCTCTGCTTTAACCTACTGTAAGACAGAAACCAAATGGTGTTAACAAGGCAGTGTGGTGGATTGAATGGTGGTCCCCCCAAAAATCTGCCCACCTTCCATTCCCTGGAACCTGTGAGTGTTACCTTATGAGGCAAAGGAATTGATATGTGTAGTTAAGGATATGGAGATCCAGCAATCATCCTGGGTTATCCAGGTGGGCCCTGAACCCAGAGACAAGTGTCCTTGTAAGAGAAGGGCACATATATGAGACAGACACAGAGGACAAGGCCATGTGAAGACAGGGGTGAGACTGGAGAGATGTAGTTATAAGCCCAAGAATGGTGTCAGTCACTGGAAACTGAAAGAAGCAGGAATGGAAGGAGCATAGCCTTGAAAGCTACTTAATTTGGACCTTTGGCCTGCAGACCTGCAAGAATACATTTTTATTGTTTTAAGCCACCAAATTTGTGGTGATTTGTTACAGCAGCCACAAGAGACTGATTCAGGCAGAGTTTAGAAGGTACTCTAGGGGCGCCTGGGTGGCTCAGTCAGTTAAGTGGATGACTCTTGATCTCAGGTCATGGTCTTACAGTTCGTGGGTTTGAGCCCCGAGTTGGGCTCTGTGCCAACAGTGTGGAGCCTGCTTGGAATTCTCTCTCTCTCTCTCTCTCTCTCTGCCCCTCTCCCACATGTGCTTTCTCTCTCAGAATATATAAATAAACTTTAAAGAAAAGAAAATACTATAACAGAGTACGAAAACATGTTGCTGTAGATCTATTATTTCAGGTGCCCACATATTTATTATATTAGATGTGTTCATGTCACTGAGTTTGACATAACACATTTTTTTTCTCTGCGAGTTACATCATCCTGAGTTTCACCAAGTAACATGCATTATTTGTATTTTTGGCCTTTGACAGCTTAAGATGTAGGGCCTTCAAAGCAATGTTTTCTTGGTATGATGTGGACCTCAAAAATCACAGCTGTTGGGGTGGCCAGGTTTTTATAAACCTTAACACTTAGGATGTGTGTATTAGTTGAAGAACACCATGGTGTCTTCTGTGGTAGAGAGAAGACTCTCGGGTGGTGGAAATGGTCTCAGGTTGAGTGACGTTATGCTCAGAAGGAATGTGTGTGATTGAAGGAGAGGAAGAAGATGGCTTCCTTTCTAAAAGGAGAGAGAAGGACACTTGTCAAGTTGAGGGCTGATAATTTGTTAAACATGAGGTAGCTCTCCAATTCTTCCCAACCCTGTGCTTTACCTTTCATTCAGAATTAGCTGTTTATATGGACAAATGCATAAGAGGCAAACTGCAGACCTTCCTATAGGCTGGGGTAGGTGTATCTGTGGGCAGCAGGGCGTGGTTTGCATTTGTGGGAAGGAGAGGATGTAAGGGACAATGGCCAGCAGAAGGGATTCTTACTGCTTCCTTCTGGCATTTTCCAGAAATTCACGATCAACAGAAGGCCCAAGCAGATCTCAGAGTCAAATTTAGTGTCAGGGCCGCAGACTTCCTGCATTTGAGAACTGGTTTCTCTTATTTGAGGCTGGGAAAAAAGGCAGTTGAGAAGTTAACTCTTGTTTTGATGATTGTTTTTTGCCTTAGCCTGCTCAGCCAGTTGGCATATTTTGGGAAAATGAGTTTTATAAATAAGTTTGACCACTTTCTCCTTCTAAACTAATATTAAAAAAATTTTAAACTTTTAAAATTATTTTTTGAGACACAGAGTGTGAATAGGGGAGGGGCAGAGAGAGAGGGGTACACAGAATCTGAAGCAGGCTCCAGACTCTGAGCTGTCAGCACAGAGCCTGATGTGGGGCTTGATCAAACTCATGAGCTGTGAGATCCTGACCTGAGTTGAAGTTGGACGCTCAACAGACTGAGCCACCTGGGCACCACTAAACTAATATTAAATAGTGGATGTGATATTGGTTTTGGAGGAAATTCAGTAACTGGCCTTGGAATGAGCACTTCTGAGGAAAGTAGGTGCTTGCATGTGAACTTATGGGAGATTTAAAGTCTCCGTCAGGACTGCCATCATCACTGCATGTTGTTTGGAATTGAGAATAGATGAAGACTCCAGTGGGAAGGCCTGGCTTTCTTCTCAGTTGCCCCAGGGGCTAGATTGTTCCTCAGAGCTGGGCCTCCATATTAATTAAGGCCAGTGAGTGTTCTGATTTGTGAAACCAGAGACTTTGTTCTTGAAAACTGCCAGTGATAAAGAGTGCCCAGAGGGAAAAGGAAACGTGCCCTGTGCACAGGCATCCCTGAAAACGTTAATAGGACCTAGATATAGAAGTAAATTATTTAGAGTTGTCAACTGTCATCATTTAAAACTGGTTACTGAATGAACTACAATCATCTGATGCATGCAGGAAAGATCTGTGCCATTCCAGACACAGGCTTGCTATTCCTTCTGTGCAGCAGCACAGATTACAGTCATCTACCTTCGGACATAGAAGGCCACATTTTGCTTCCCAGGAGCCAAGATCATCATCAGAGCCAGGCTAGACTCAGATCTACTCTACTTTGTGTGTGCACTTGAGAACTGGTTTCTCTGATTTAAGGCCGGGGGGTGGGAGGGGAGGGAAAGGCAGTTGAGAAGTTAATTCTTGTTCTGACGATTGTTTTATGCCTTTTGTGTCTGGGCACCTTTTCTCTGGGATGTAAACCTGCAGACATCTGATTTGTGTCGCCGCTAGGTACAGACTGACTTCCTAGTCCAGAGGCGACTGTTGAGTACAGGCTCTTTCCTTCTGACGCAGAGAGCACAAATCCATCACACCTTCTCCCTTTGTGTTACCCTGGATCCAGTGTGTGTGAGGTTCCCAGCCCACAAAAAGGCTAGGGTCGCAGGTGTTACCACACAGGCTGGGGACAGATGGTACAGAGGAGGCAGGTGATTGCTGGTCTAGCTTCCTCTGGTCCAGGGAGGGCTCAGACTGTGGGGTCCAGCAGAGGTAACAGCAATGGCACAGAGCAGAGAGTGGCCCTCTCGCAATGCACTGGCTGAGAGGCCAGCAGACCTTCTTTTATGAGGTTAACCTGAGAGTGTCCAGGATCACCTTGGAAGGACCAGGTACAGCTGTGCAACCACTTACCAGTTCTTCTGACGTGAGCCACCTGATCAACCAGATTCCTCTAATTCAAGCTCAGCACTTGTGCGTAAACTCCCACAATCACTTTATAATAAACTCATATTGTATTATTTATTTCTTAGTGCCTATGAGCTTTAGCGAGGTTAGGGGCCATGCCAGTGGCCTAAAAGAGAAGCCCCATTGCTTGGTAGCTATGGCTCAGAGGACCCAGACCGCAAAGGGAGTTTCCTGAAGGTGGCTGCCAGTATGAGAAGGTAAAGTCAGCCAAGGAAGGAAAACAAGTTGCTGCCACATTAGAGATACGTGATCGGGAGAGAATGAGGTAGCAAGGTTCCTCCGTGGATTTTGAGTTTGTGGCCTGAGCTTTCTCCATAGACCATTTTATGTTCTCTAGCCAAAAAACCAATAACCCAAAACTCTGCATTTATTATGTGTCTGGCACTATGTGAAATGCTTTGCATGTGTTAATTCCTTTAATTCTCATATGAACCTATCAGATAGTATTAACTTTACAGATAAAGAAATGAGATGTGTATCCTGTCCATATGCACTCTTCATACACTCATTCTATTTGACAAAGCCCCAATGACAATGTTTTTCTTCTTTATTTTTTAAAAAATCTTTTAAAAAATTTATTTCTGAGAGATTGAGCATGTGTGACTGGGGGAGGGGCAGAGAGAGAGGGAGAGAGAGAATCCCAGGCAGGCTGTGTGCTGTCAGCACAGAGTCCAACACAAGGCTCAAACCCACAAACCATGAGATCATGACCTGAGCCAAAATCAAGATTTCTCAAAATCAAGATACTCAACCGACTGAGCCATCCAGGCACCTCAAGGAAATGTTTTTCTATGAGAATTTCACGGGTTGAAAGCCAGCAGACCTGGCTTCTGTCCTTCTTTGGGCAGTGTTGGTGAACTGACTATAAAAGTTCAAAGCAAGCTACAAGGCGGCAAGGGCAGCGGCCCGCTGGCTGTGGGACACAAAGGGCTCAGACTGTATGTAGACCTGAACACTGGAGGACAGAGGTGGCTGTCAAACCACAGTCTTTAGAAGCTCTGCGGAAACCAACAATGAATCTGAAGGGCCCAGCATCTCAAGGATCCCCTTCCTGTGACATAACAAAGTCTGCTTTTGGATCAAGGAGCCACGGTTAGCAGTTAGTGTAAATATTCTCCTGTCACTGCCACAAATCTCAATTTGAAAGCTGATTTCCTTTATGTTCAAACATGATCAAACATATATTCCCTACACGGGAGCAATGGCAAACAAGGTTGGTGAGCATCAGAAATAATCTGACCAACAGCTTACTGGCAAAGGAAGCATTTTCTATGAAGATTTGATCTCTGCAAGTCCAGCATTCCTTAATCAACTTGGTTCAGACCAATGCATGATGATGATTCATGGTCACCTGGCAGCAAGATGCCTTTCATGCACACTGGGGAGTGGTAGGATGGCGTACAGGATGTCAGGTGGAGAGCAGGTTGAGAGAGAGCCTTGACATCTGGCAGCTGTCATTGGCAAGGGAGATGGAGGTAGAATATGTGGAAGGTTCAGTTGGGATTGGGTGAGAGAGCAGGTCAGCATCAGCATAGACAGGGCCAGCAATGCCCCTTCCAGCTGAACATCCAGCTGTTCAGACGGGGTGGGGACCAGGAATCAAAGGAGGAAGGAAGTTTGAGTGCTTCTTGACAGAGGAGCCAAGGACATGGCCAAAGCACAGGCCAAGGTTCAGAGTCCATTTAGACTAGAAATCAGGGTCAACTCCATTCTCCCAGACTGAATGTCCAGCTGGTCTGCCAGATGGTGTCTCTAGTTTCTGTTCTGAAACTCTGAAATTTTACTTCTTTGTACCTTAACTTTCTCACCTGTCTAAGGCGACAAGGACCTGCACAAGTTAACAAGAAGTACAACCCAGATTTATATAAACTCTGGATAACATTGTCTCTTAAATGACTTCTATTCCTGATGACAGTATATACTCTAAGCTCAGTAAATCTTTTTCCTTCTCTCCTTTTTTCTTTTCCTCTCCCTCGATTGTAGTGTTTTTTAAAAAAATGGTATTAACCGGCTACTTCTTTCAGAAGAGAAGTGCCATAGATAACTGGACAAAGTTATTTCTAGACCAAATGGGCGTGAACTTCTGTGATCTATGGAGAAAGGAGGTCTTCGACTCACCAGTGTGCAATGCAAAAGTCAAAGCAACCTTCTCACCTTACTCTCCTCCCCTCAACAATACAAATATTAAAAAGATTCTCAAATCCCTTTAGTAAAATTCATGAGTAAATACACATTGTGTCAGCATTTGAGATTAATTCATTCCAGCAACAAAAGCAACCCTATTACAAAACAAAATTTATTCTTTTATGAAAACATCCCAAATAATGTCTGCCCAAGGATCACCTCTGGAAATCTATTGGCCCAGAGATCTTTGAATTCTGCATCCCTATCTTACACGAGACAAGAAAATCAACTCAAAATGGATTAAAGACTTGAATGCCAGACTGGAAACTGTAAAAATCCTAGAAGAAAAAAAATCCTAGAAGACATTGGTCTTGGCAATTATTTTTTGGATTTGACAGCGAAAGCACAATCAACAAAAGCAAAAATAAACAAGTGAGACTACATCAAACTTAAAAGCTGCTGTACACACAAGGAAATCATAAAAAAAGGAAAATGTAACATATAGAATGGGAGAACTTATTTGCAAACCATATATCTAATAAGGGGTTAATATCCAAAATATACAAGAAACCCATACAATTCAATAGCAAAAAGCCATATATATATGTGTGTGTGTATACATATATATATATGTATATACATACACACACATATTTTTGCTAATGAATAGTTTATTTTTGGAGTGATGAAAATGTTCTGGAATTGAATTGTGGGTGATTGTTGCACAACTTTGTGAATCTACTAAAAGAAGAATCCCACTCAATTATACACTTTAAAATGGCAAATTTTAGGGCATGTGAATTATATCTTAGTACTAAAAAAAATAAGGAAAAAATATGTAGAGATACATCAATCAATGGACCACTTTGTTAGACTCTTGATGCAAACAGAGCAACTTAAAAAAAGACATTTTAAAAACAACCAGGGAAACATGGGTTCTGTTTAGACGATATAAGGAATTATTGATTTGAGGATGTGCAATAATAGTAATGCAATATTTTTAAAAATATAATATTTGCAACTGAACTATGCAGAATACTCCAATTTTACTTTCTTTTTAAAATTTTATTTATTTATTTTTTAAAAGTTTATTTATTGTTTAATTTATATACAAATTAGTTAGCATATAGTGCAACAATGATTTCAGGAGTAGATTCCTTGATGGCCCTTACCCATTTAGCCCATCTCCCCTCCCACAACGCCTGCAACCCCTCTGTTTGTTCCTCATATTTAAGAGTCTCTTAGGTTTTGTTCCCGTCCCTATTTTTATATTGTTTTTGCTTCCCTTCCCTTATCTTCATCTGTTTTGTATCTTAAAGTCCTCATATGAGTGAAGTCATATGATATTTGTCTTTCTCTGACTGACTAATATTGCTTAGCATAATACCTTCTAGTTGCATACATGTAGTTGTAAATGGCAAGATTTCATTCTTTTTGATTGCTGAGTAATACTCCATTGTATGTATGTATGTATATATGTATATATTTATATATATACGCACACACACACACAGAGATACATATATATATATGTATATACATATACACCGCATCTTCTTTATCCATTCATTCTTTGATGGACATTTGGGCTCTTTTCACATGTTGGCTGTTGTTGATAGTGCTGCTATAAACATTGGGTTGCATGTGCCCCTTCAAAACAGCACACCTGTATCCTTTGGATAAATACCTAGTAGTGCAATTGCTGGGTCATAGGGTAGTTCTATTTTTAAATTTTTGAGGAACCTCCATACTGTTTTCCAGAGTGTCTGCACCAGTTTGCATTCCCACCAGCAGTGTACAAGAGAACCTCTTTCTCCGTATCCTCGCCAACATCTGTTGTTGCCTGAGCTGTTAACGTTAGCCATTCTGACAGGTGTGAGATGGTATCTCATTGTGGTTTTGATTTGTATTTCCAGGATGTTGAGTGATGTTGAGCATTTTGGCCATCTGGATGTCTTCTTTGGAGAAGTGTCTATTCATGTCTTTTGCCCATGTTTTCACTGGATTGTTTGGTTTTTGGGTGCTGAGTTTGATAAGTTCTTTATAGATTTTGTTTATCTTGGGAAATATCTTCTCCCATTCTATTGGTTGCCTTTTAGTTTTGCTGATTAATTCCTTTGCTGTGCAGAAGCTTTTTATTTTGATGAGGTTCCAATAGTTCATTTTTGCTTTTGTTTCCTTTGCCTCTAGAGATGTGGTGAGTAAGAAGTTGCCGCAGACAAGGTCAAAGAGGTTTTTGCCTGCTTTCTTGTTGGGTATTTTGATGGCTTCCTGTCTTACCTTTAGGTCTTTCATCCATTTTGAGTTTATTTTTGTGTATGGTCTAAAAAAGTGGTCCAGATTCATTTTTCTGCATGTCACTGTACAGTTTTCCCAGCGCCACTTGCTGAAGAGACTGTCTTTATTCCATTGCGTATTCTTTCCTGCTTTGTCAAAGATTAGTTGGGCATATGTTTGTGGGTCCATTTCTGGGTTCTGTATTCTGTTCCATTGATCTGAGTGTCTGTTTTAGTGCCAGTAACCATACTGTATTGATGATTACAGCTTTGTAATACGTCTTGAAGTCCGGGAGTGTGATGCTTCCAGATTTGATTTTCTTTTTCAAGATTGCTTTGGCTATTTAGAGTTCTTTTCTGTTTCCATACAAATTTTAGGACTGTTCTAGTTCTGTGAATAATGCTTGTGTTATTTTGATAGGTATTGCATTGGATATGTAGATTGCTTCGGGTAGTATCGGCATTTTAACAATGTTCTTCCAATCTGGGAGCATGGAATATTTTTCTATTTTTTGTGTCTTTTTCAGTTTCTTTCATGAGCTTTCTATAGTTTTCAGTGTACAGATTTTTCACCTCTTTGGTTATGTTTATTCGTAGGTATTTTATGGTTTTTGGTGCAATTATAAATAGGATCGATTCCTCAATTTCTGTTTCTGTTGCTTCATCATTGGTGTATAGGAATGCAACCGATTTCTGTGCATTGATTTTATATCCTGCGACTTTGCTGAATTCATTGATCAGTTCTAGCAGTCTTTTGGTGGAATCTTTTGGGTTTTCCATATAAAGTATCACGTCATCTGTGAAGAGTGAAAGTTTGACTTCCTCCTGGCTGATTTGGATGTCTTTTATTCCTTTGAGTTTGATTGCTGAGGCTAAGACCTCCAATAATATGTTGAATAACAGTGGTGAGAGTGGACATCCCTGTCATGTTCCTGACCTTACGGGGGAAAGCTCTCAGTTTTTCCCCATTGAGGGTGATATTAGCATTGGGTCTTTCATATATTGCTTTTGTGATCTTGAGGTATGATTCTTCTATCCCTACTTTCTTGAGAGTTTTTATCAAGAAAGGATGCTGTATTTTGTCAATTGCTTTCTCTGCATCTATTGAGAGGATCATGTGGTTCTTGTTCTTTCTTTTATTGATGTGATGTATCACACTGATTGTTTTGCAGATATTGAACCAGCCCTGCATCCCAGGTATAAATCCCATTTGGTCTTGGTGAATATTTTTTTTAATGTTTTTTTGGATCTTGTTGGCTATTATCTTGTTGAGGATTTTTGCATCCATGTTCATCAGGGAAATTGGTCTATAGTTCTCCTTTTTAGCGGGGTCTTTGTCTGATTTTGGAATCGAGGTAATGCTGGCTTCATAGGAAGAGTTTGGAAGTTTTCTTTCCATTTCAATTTTTTTAAATTTAAAATGATCATTTTATTTATTTATTTATTTGTTTATTTATTTATTTATTTTTAGTAGTTTATTGTCAAGTTGGTTTCCATATAACACCCAGTGCTCATCCCCACAAATGCCCAATTTGTTGGCATATAATTGCTCATCTATTCTCTTATTATTGTTTGTATTTCTGCAGTGTTGATTGTGATCTTTCCTCTTTCATTCTTGATTTTATTTATTTGGGTCCTTTCCTTTTTCTTTTTGATTGAACTGGCTAGGGGTTTATCAATTTTGTTAATTCTTTTTTTTTTTTAATGTTTTATTTATTTCTAGGAGAGAGAGAGAGAGACAGCGTGAGCAGGGGAGGGTCAGAGAGAGAGGGAGTCANGCGTGAGCAGGGGAGGGTCAGAGAGAGAGGGAGTCACAGACTCTGAAACAGGCTCCAGGCTCTGAGCTGGCAGTCAGCACAGAGCCCGACGCGGGGCTCGAACCCACGAACCGCGAGATCATGACCTAAGCGAAAGTTGGACACTTAACCAACTAAGCCACCAGCTCCCGGTTTCACTGATCTGTTCTACTGGTTTTTGTTTGTTTGTTTTGTTTTGTTTTGGCTTCAATAGCGTTGATTTCTGCTCTAATCTTTATCATTTCCTGTATTCTGCTGGTTTTGGGTTTTATTTGCTGTTCTTTTTCCAGCTTTTTAAGGTATAAGGCTAGGTTGTGTATCTGAGACATTAATTCCTTCTGTAGGAAGGCCTGGATTGCTATATACTTCCCTCTTATGACTACCTTCGCCGCGTCCCAGAGGTTTTGGGCTCTGGTGGTATCGTTTTCATTGGCGTCCATGCACTTTTTAATTTGATTTTTAATTTCTTGGTTAGCCATTCATTCTTTAGTAGGATGTTCTTTAGTCTCCAAGTATTTGTTATCTTTCCAATTTTTTTCTTGTGGTTAATTTAGAGTTTCATAGTGTTGTGGTCTGAAAATATTCACGATATGATTTCGATCTTTTTGTACTTGTTGAGGGCTGATTTGTGTCCCAGTATGTGATCCATTCTGGAGAACGTTCATGTGCACTTGAGAAGAACGTGTATTTCACTGCTTTAGGATGAGATGTTCTGAATATATCTGTTAAGTCCATCTGGTCCAGTGTGTCATTCAAAGCCATTGTTTCCTTGTTGATTTTATGTATAGATGATCTGTCCATTGCTGTTGAAGTCCCCTACTGTTATGGTATTATTGTCAATGAGTTTCTTTATGTTTGTGATCAATTGATTTATATATTTGGGTGTTCTCATGTTTGGAGCATAAATGTTTATAATTTTAGGTCTTCTTGGTGGATAGACCCCTTAATTATGATATAATGCCCTTCTTCATCTCTTGTTATAGTCTTTCTTTTAAAATCTAGATGGTCTGATATAAGTGTGGCTACTCTGGCTTTCTTTTGCTGACCATTAGCATGATAGATGGTTCTCCATCCCTTACTTTCAATCTGAAGGTGTCTTTAAGTCTAAAACGGGTCTCTTGTAAACAGCATATAGATGGGTCTTGTTTTCTTATCCATTCTGTTACCCTATGTCTTTTGATTGGAGCAGTTAGTCCATTGACGTTTAGAGTGAGTGCTGAAAGATATGAATATATTGCCATTATGTTGGTTGTAGGGTTGGAGTTTCTGGTGGTATTCTTTGGTCCTTTCTAGTCTTTGTTGCTTTTGGTCTCTTTGTTTGTTTGTTTTTTTCTGTCTCTTTTCCCCTCAGAGCATCCCCCTTAAAATTTCTTGCAGAGCTGGTTTAGTGGTCACAAACTCCTTTAATTTTTGTTTGTCTGGAAAACTTTTAATCTCTCCTTCTGTTTAGAATGACAGCCTTGCTGGATAAAGAATTCTTGGCTGCATATTTTTCCTGTTCAGCACATTGAATATTGCCACTCCTTTCTGGCCTGCCAAGTTTCTGTGGATAGGTCTGCTGTGAACCTGATCTGTTCTCCCTTGTAGGTTAAGGGCTTTCCCCCCCCCCCCCTTGCTGCTTTCATGATTCTTTCCTCGCCTGAGTAATTTGTGAATTTGACTATGATATACCTTGTTGATGGTCGGTTTTTGTTGGATCAATCAAAGTCCTCTGTGCTTACTGGATTTTGATATCTGTGTCTTTCTCTAGGTTAAGAAAGTTTTCTGCTATGATTTGCTCACCTAAATTTTGTACCCCTTTTTCTCTCTCTGCATCTTATAGAACCCCTATGATTCTGATGTTATTCCTTTTTAACGAGTCACTGAGTTCTCTAATTTTTATTTCATGCTCTTTTGCCCTAGTCTCCCTCTTTTTTCCTGCTTCATTATTCTCCATAAGTTTGTCCTCTATATTGCTGATTTGCTGCCACTGTGGCAACCATTCAAGATTGCAGATCAGTTGTAACATTTTTCATTTCATCCTGACTAGCTTTTACTTCTTTTATCTCCACAGAAGGGGATTCTAATCTATTTTCAACCCCAGTTAGTATTCTTATTATCATGATTCTAAATCCCAGTTCAGACATTTTGCTTGTATCTGTGTTGATTATGTCCCTGGATGTCATTTCTTACTGTTCTTTCTTTTGGGGTGAATTCCTTTGCTTCATTATTTTGGAGGAAGAAAAGGAATTAATAAAGTAAAAAAAAATTAAAATTAAAAAATTAAAAACAACACAAAGAAATCAAATAAAAGATGCTCGATCCTAGGCGTGTTTTGGTCTGGTTGTTGAAAGAAGCTTGATAGATTAAAGAAAAAAGGGAAAGATAAGAAAAGAAAAAAAAGGGAAAAAAGGAAAATATCTGAAGATTTGAAAAAAACGAATGAAGTAAAATAGAATAAAATGAAATGATGAAAGTAAAGTAGAATTTAAAAAATTTACGAAAAAGTAAAATATAGTAGAAAAAAGTTTAAAAAAATCTTTTTAATAAAAAGGGAAAAGAAAAATAGACTTCTTTTCTCTTTCTGTATTCAAGAATAAGAAAAGAAAAGAAAAAAGCTGAATAAAAGGACCAGCAAATGGAAAGAAGTACGATTGAAATTGCATCTGGTTTCCTGTAGAAGTCAAGCTGTGGAGCACTGGCTAGTCCGTAAACTAGGCAGGTAGAGACTTGTGTTTGTCAAGAGCGCTGTTGGTCCAGTTGGACAGCGTTTAGTGTAACAGCTCCGTTTCCGCTAGATGGCGCTGCTTAGCTTACTGGCGTCCATTGCTGTGGCGCGCGTAGGGGTGTACGCGCATGCGCGGGAGGGGTGAAGATGGCGCCTCCAGCTCTGTGCTCTCCACGACTGGCAGTCAAGCACCTCTTGTTTGTCTCGGCTTCTGTCCATTCCTGCTTCTACACTGTCTGTGACCAAGCCTTCAGGCTGCCAGGTGGCACCTCCCTCCCAAGTTTTATCTCAAATGGGGCTGTGTTTCCCAACCCCTCACTTCCAAGGGACCGCGGCTTTGACTCGCTCAGATCCTCTGGCGGAGGGTCTCATCAAGCAATGGCTGGATGCCGGCCTGTCTCCAGGAACGTTTACGAGACCGCACTGCTGCCGATGCCCAGAGACTGCAGCTGGGTGCCGGCACGCCCCAGAAAAAGTTCGTGCGATCTTGGAGCAGCAGCGTTACAGGGATTATGGAAAATCACAACGCACATGTGGCACCAGCTTCATCCTTAACATCCTTATTCCAACATCGGGGAATGTTGTTCTCCAGGGTCTGCTGACAACTTTGCCTCTGGCGTGTCACAGCCTCTACCAAATGTCCTCCCAGCAGGGAAACTACCACTCCCGTGTGGCCTGAGGACTTCAGTCTCTGCTCTGGGGATTCGCCCTTCCCACCGGAGCACTGCCAGGTATTACTGAACTGCGGAGTTTCAGACTCTGTGCTCCCCCCGTTTTTAGAGTCTTAATGAAATTGAAACCCTCTCCTTTCTCCCCTTTTTGTTCAGTCCCTGCGGCTATTTCCACTTTCTCTCCAGCTGCTTTTATTTTGGGGGGGGGGCGCGGGGGCGCTTCCCCTCTCCTCTCTACAAGCAGAAACAGCTCCCTGCCCTCCGCGGCTTCTCTCTCCCCCACTTCACCTGTCTGCACCATGTACCTGCCAAGTTCTGTGGTTCAGGTTGTGTACGTTGTTGTGTTAATCCTCAAATCAGTTTTCTAGGTGTGCAAGATGGTTTAGCGTTGGTCTGGCTGCCTTTCAGGGATGAGAGACACACAAAAAACTTCCATGCTGTTCTGCCATCTTGTTCCCTCCTCCCTAAAAGCCAAATAATCTGATTAAAAAATGAGTGAAGAACCGTAATGGACATTTTTCCAAAAAACATAACCAAATGGCTGACAGGCACATGAAAAGGTGCTCAACATCACTAATCATTGGGGAAAAGCAAGTAAAAAGCACAATGAGATATCACCTGTTAGGATGTCTGTTATCAAAAGACATGAGAACCAGTGCCTGCAAGGATGTGGAGAAAAGGACTTCTTTAGGCACTGCTGGTGGGACTGTAAACTGATACAGTCACTATGGAAAAGAGTATGGAGGTTCCTCAAAAAATTAAAAATAGAGTTACCTTATGATCCAGAAATCCCACTTTTGGGTGTATCTCCAAAGGAGATTGAATTGCTATTTTGAAGAGATATTTATACTACTGTGTTCATTGCAGCATTATTCATGATAGTTAAGGTATAGAAATGACCTTAGTGTCCATCAACAGGTGAGTGGATAAGGAAAATGTGATCTGTCTGTCTAGCCGGATAAATAATAGAATATTATTTCGCCGCAAAAAAGGAAACCCTTCCATTTGTGACAATACGGATGAAACTGGAGAATATTATACTAAGTGAAATAAGCCAGACAGAGAAAGACAAATAGTGTGTGGTATCACTAATGTGTGAAACCTAAAAAAAAAAAAAAAAAGGAAATCAAACTTACAGACACAGAGTAGAATGGTGGTTTCCAGGGACCTGAGGGTGGGTGAAACAGGGACAGGTTATAAAAGGGTATAGACTTTGATTTATAAGACGAGTAAGGTCTGAGTAGTGAATGTATAACATGGTGATTAAAGGTGACAATACTACATTATATATTTGAAATTTGCTAAGAGAGTAGAACTTATGTGTTGCCATAAAAATTTTTTTTTGAGATGATAGGTGTGTTAATTAACTCTATGGTGGGAATACTTTCACAGTGTATGTCAAATAATCATGTTGTACACCTAAAATATGTTACAATTATTTGTCAATTATACCTCAGTATAGCTGAGAACAAAATAACCTAGGGATGAATTGGGACTTGTCATATGGGAGCACTGAGCAGAAACATGGATGTTAGGGGCACCAGTGTGGCTCAGTAGGTTAAGCGTTCAGCGTCCAGCTTCAGCTCAGGTCATGATCTCACAGTTTGTGAGTTCAAGCCCCACATCAGGCTCTGTGCTGACAGCTGAGTCTGGACCCTGCTTCGGATTGTGTCTTTCTCTCTCTCCGCCCCTCCCCCACTCACACTCTGTCTCTCTCAAAAATGAAATAAATACTTAAAAAATTAAAAAAAAAAAAAGAAACAATGTTAGACACCAGGGATTGTCTGAAGGAGAGGGGAGATGCTATGGACCCGAAGGAGCCCTCTTCTAGAACACTGCAGCAGTTTTGCATGTGGGCTTGCGTATTACTGTGGTATATGAGCTGCTATTACAAACTTCAAAATGGATAATGCCTGCAACACAGTAGAAGTTTATTTCTTCCTCTGTGTGGTCCCAAGCAGGTGTTCCTGCTCTCCCGGAAGCTTTCTTCCAAGCAGCGACTAAGGGACACAGGTTCCTCCCTCAAGGCCTTGCCACATTTAACATGTGGTGCCCCACATCCCCCTGCTGGGCTCCCCGAAGCCAGTGAAGGGGGAAGACAGTGTGGAGAAGGCACACTATGACTCTAACGACTGCAGCCCAGAGCGGCACACACCAGTTCTGCCCCCGCTCTGCACTTGGGGAAGATTGGACACTGTACCCCACTGCACACGAGGAGGCAGGAAATGTAGCTTTGGCCCAGGGACCACGTCCCAGTCATAACTCCACATTCGCTGCCAGAGGAGGTGTGAGTTGAGGTGGAGGCTTAGCTTCCCTGCCAGGGGCTGGGGGTGAGGTTTTCTCAGAGACCACATTACAGCGTTTCTTAAAGAGAACCACTGTCAGCTGCCCGTTTTCATTCACTATAACATTGGTTTAAGTTTTTTTTAAGTTTATTTATTTTTGAGAGTGGGGGGAGGGGCAGAGAGAGAGAGAGAGAGAGAGAATCCCAAGCAGGCTCGGCATTGTCATTGCAGAGACCGATGCTGGGCTTGAACTCATGAACCGTGAGATCATGACCTGAGTCGAAGTCAGACATTTAACCGACTGAGCCACCCAGGTGCGCCACTATAGCACTGGTTTAAACTGGCCAGTCTGTGGAGCAGGGCTGGTGGCAAAGGCTTGCGCGTTTATACTTCTGAGTGGTTGGTGGAGGTTGGAGAGTGTGGGAATAACAGGTTGGGAACTCTCCCTCAGAGACCTTTCCTGAACCATCTGTTTCCATTCCTTGAACTGGTCTTGTTCTGGGTCCAGCATTCTCAGGTACCTGGGAACATTTCTCTGGAGGGTTGTGGGTAATTAGGATCCCTGAGTTTGCAGGCTCATGGGAGCCATTTTGCCCTCTGCTCTCTTTGCTCCTCAACCTAACCCCACACCCCGGGGTCCTCAGGAGGGAGTAGATTAGAGAAAGCCAGCCATGTCATGTCTGAAAGGTGCCTTTGCCCCTGCAATAGGGCATCAATGGACCACAGGAGAACAGAGGATAAAAGCTAAGATGGGCAGATAAAGACGAACAGCTGTTGAAGAGAAGCTAACTATGAGTGTTGAAAACATTTTCAGTCATGTTGAAAATAGACTTAGGTTTTAGAAAAAAAAATTAATTTTGCATTTACTGGGTGCACCTCCCCTTTTTTTATTATTAGAAAAGTAATATATGGGTAACAGTTTAATGCTGCTCCCTGCAGTGTGTGTCTCTGGAACATTTTTCTAAAATAGATGTGTACATATGTATGTAAAATACTCATCTACAGAAAACACTATATAATATAAATATTTAATATAAAAATTCCATTCTCTGAGTGCTGTTGAATGATGGAAGCAACATTTTAAGCTTTGAAAGAAACCAAAAAAATATAACTTTGAATCAATATTACATAAAATTAGAAAAAAAATATGAGTACCAATTCTAATTTATGGGATGTCTCAGTAGGGTGTATCTTGTTGAGGGAAGTCCCTTGAAAATTTAAGTACAGCTTGCTCTGTTGCATGTCTTGGTGAGGTAAACTCGAGAAGGTTGGAGTAGCTTACATTTTGTTAATCACAGAGTACAGTGACCAAAGGCCTCTGTTAGATATGAGCCAGGTGGGGCAGGGGTCCTGTTTGAATTTAAAACTAGATGGGGTGCCTGGGTGGCTTAGTCAGTTAAGCGTCCGACTTTTGCTTAGGTCATGATCTCGTGGTTCGTGGGTTCGAGCCCCGCGTCGGGCTCTGTGCTGACTGCCAGCTCAGAGCCTGGAGCCTGTTTCAGTCTGTGACTCTCTCTCTCTCTGACCCTCCCCTGCTCATGCTGTCTCTCTCTCTCTCTCTCTCCTAGAAATAAAAAAAAAACAAAAAAACATTAAAACTAGATACGCTTTGGGGCACCTGGGTGACCCAGTCGGTTAAGCATCTGACTCTTGATTTTGGCTCAGGTCATCTCTCAAGATTTGTGGGTTCAAGTCCCACTTCAGGCTCTGTGCTGACAGCACAGAGTCTCCTTGGGATTCTCTCTTTCCCTCTTTCTCTGCCCTTCCCCTGCTCTCTCTCTCTCTCTTCCTCTTGTGCTCTCTCTCTTTCAGAATAAATAAATATTTTTTAAAAACCCAAACCCAAAAAACTAGTGCTTTGTTTCTTGTCATCAAGTTTGCAGTTCCTTTCTTCATGCTTGCTGACATCCAAGGAGAAGGAGCAAAATGCTTCTTTTTTAAAAAATGTTTATTTTGAGAGAGAGTGAGTGAGCACGTGTGCTCATGCACAAGCAGTGGGGAAGGGCAGAGAGAGCGAGAGGGAGACAGAAAATCCCAAGTAAGCTCCTCACCGTCAGTACAGAGCCTAATGCAGGGCTCAGTCCCACACACTGTGAGATCATGACCTGAGCCAACATCAGGAGTCAGATGCTCAATTGACTGAGCCCCCAGGAGCCCCCAAATTCTTTCTAAGTTATTCTATTTTTTAACTATATACTTTAAATACTTTACTTCATGAGAAAATAATGTTTAAACTGGAAAGCTAATGATAACCAAAAATGTTAAAAAATGTGTTGGTTGTAGAAAACTGTAGTCATTTACTTAAGCCATAAATTGTTTGTGTAGAGAATTGAATTTGCTTCCTTAAGCTTTATAGGAACTCCTCAATCCTATGTTAATTAACTCACCACGCTCATAATGAATTCACCAGCTTTATGTTAATTGACTTTCCACAAGATACACTGTGTGTATCTCTTTTTAGTCAGAAAACAACCGATTATAATCTAGTTTTCTCCCTTGTAGGCCTGTTTGGAATAATGGGTGCCTCCTGTGAATTTGGACCCAAACATGGTGCAGAGTTTCATTCTGACACATGTGCTCTCAGCCAATGAGAGCTAACTCTTCAGACTCTACTTTCTTTTCTACATACATCGGTTTTTATGCTTTAGGCCATTTAGGTCATTAATGCACCACTCTGCAAATATTTTCAGCCAATGGCTGCTTCATCACTCTATCTTGAGTTGAGTGTATTTTGTAATGCGTGTTGTTTACTTGGTCTCTCTGCCAATTATTTTGTGTTCTGGTGAATTCTCCTGACTCATAACAGTTGTCAAAAATGTATTAGTGATGGTGCTGGTCCGCCATGAACTAAATGAGAGCCTCGTGGTGGATGTTAAAGTTTGGGTTCTGTGGTGCCTAGAGTTTATTCAAGCATATAACAGAGGAAGCAGGGGCTATGTTCAATAAGCAGTTAGGGATGGGTGGACACCCTTTGACATTATGGATGACAGCATAAAAATGCTGACAACTTGGGAATGATCGGTGGCAATTGGAGGTCAACAGAAACTGGTCAGGTGGGAGAAAGACCTGTTTTGATATCAGAGGTTTTGAAGGGAATTATCTGTGACTGTCAGTGGACAATTCTGGGGACAGAGTCAAGCCTAGATGATGCCACAACAACCTTGTGTGCTGTAAAGGAGTCAGTGTTCCAAATTCCTGGAATATGGTCCCCATCCCCACTACCTCTGCCAAGTAAAAGGCACATGTTATATTATTACACATGATTGAAAAACTCAGTGTAGAGATGGAGGAAAAGCAAAATACAGATCTCCATGCTCTCTTTTCTAGCTCTATTCTATTACTGTTAGTCATTTCAGAAATTTTTTTTTTAAAGTCTCTTTTATTTATTTTTTTAAATATTTTTATTTATTTCTAGGAGAGAGAGAGAGAGAGACAGCACGAGCAGGGGAGGGTCAGAGAGAGAGGGAGTCACAGACTGAAACAGGCTCCAGGCTCCGAGCTGGCAGTCAGCACAGAGCCCGACGCGGGGCTCGAACCCACGAACCGCGAGATCATGACCTAAGCGAAAGTCGGACGCTCAACCGACTAAGCCACCCAGGCGCTCCTCATTTCAGAAATTTTTAACACATATGTCTATGTATAGATGAGTATAAGTGGTGGCAAACTTCAGGCCATACCAGGTGGTAGGAAAGATAATTAATATTTTATTTTTTTATAACAGAAACTAATTCTATTACAAGTTTTAAAAAAAATTCAGAGAGAGAGGAAGAGGGACACAGAGAATGCCAAGAAGCCTCCACACTCAGTGCTCAGCACAGAGCCCGAAGCGGGGGGACTTGGTCCCACAACCCTGGGATCATGACCTGAGCCAAAATCAAGAGTCAAGAGTTGGATGCTCAGATGACTGAGCCACTCATGGACCCCAGAACTAATTCTGTTTTTGAGCTACTACTGGGAGGTGTGAACCTAAGTATAGACGTTTCAGGGCTTACTCTTCTGTTTCCTGGAGTCGTGACTAAGCTTTGCGGGTTTGGTGGGCAGAGGAAGGTGGAGAGCCAAGGTATTGGGTGTGGACACAGTACGTGTTCCTTGGTGTCACCTACCACCCTGCATCTTGCAGTTCTTGTTCCTGTTCTGTGTCTAGTCACTGGCCCGTGGAGACAGCTGTGGCAGTCTCTCTCGTTCTGACTTCCACGCCTCTGAGGTCTGGTCTCTCAGCTACTTCTGGGTCCCTTTTAGGTCATTCAGAAAGCATGTGATTCTTCCCCTTCCTTTGTGGGTGTTACACAAGGGGGCGTTTGCCAGGTCTCAGGGCTCCCACACCTCCAAGCCCTGGGGGGCCCTGGCGTCCTTGCCACCTCCCTTGGTGCCCCCTTCCCTGAAGTGATACCTCGCTCTTCTTTGCTCTCAGGTCTCCCAGCTTCTCTGGGATTTCTATGTAATTTGCCGCGGGCGGGTGCATGGTGGGGAGGGGCAGCAGTGGCAGGGCACAGGGCCCTTTTTTTAGAGACCTGACAGTGTGTAATTCACGGTTTTCAACTGGTGCATGGAATCTCTGTGTAACCTGAGAGTAAGCAAAAATGGCACAATCCAGGCATACGTTTTTCCAAATCTATGGCTTGTGGCATCAAATGATGTGCATCTCACAAGCTCAGCTTCTTCAAACTCAAAAGCTTGGCTTTTGAACCCCTCAAAGCTATTTATTATTTATGCCAGGAGTGTCCAAAGCCTATTTAAAAACTCTCAAAACATATGGTATCTGTCCTTCTCTGCCTGACTTACTTCGCTCGGCATGTTGCTACAAATGGCCAGATTCCATATGTTTGCACATACAGGTGGATTAGAAGGAACTTAACAGAGGACCATGGGGGAGGAGAAGGGGAAAAATAGTTGGGGAGAGGGAGGGAGGCAAACCATGAGAGACTCTTGAATGCTGAGAACAAACTGAGGGCTGATGGGGATGGGGGAGAGGGGAAGGGGGGAGATGGGCATGAAGGAGGGCACTTGTTGGAATGAGCACTGGGTGTTATATGGAAACCAACTTGACAATAAACTATGAAAGAAAAAAAAAACTGTCAAAAGCCAGGAACTGACGTCTTTGTTCCGTGTAGAGGATTTTAACTGCTGTCTAAGCAGTGGAAAGGTCACAGGGTAACAGGAAATATCAGGAGCAAAGACCACACCACCAGTAAGATAGTATGCCGTTTGTCTGTCCTTTGCAAAAAATACTCATGGGGTCAATATTCACCTTTCTGCATGTTGGCTATTTGTTGTTTAATTGTGTATTTCAGAGATATTTCCATAATAGTGTATGTAGACTAAAATTCTTTTGAATATCTGCTTGCAGTTATTTTGTATGGAGTGTCATAATGTGTTCAAATGGCATTTTCTTATCTCTTTTATGGTATGTTTGTTTGTTATTACAAAAAATGCTCCAGTGGGGTATCATCACCAAGACCCCTTTCCCAAGGGGGTTTTAATCCATATTGTGTCCTGAGGTTTATGTATTTATTTTTTTTTCCCTTTCAGCATTGAGTTGACTGGCTCTTAAGGGAATCCCCACAGAGAAGAATGCTGTGCTTCTGGGAATATTATACCCTCTGGGCTCCCCTGGAAGGGGTTAAGCCTCTTGTGTAATTTTGCTTGGCAGTTCTGGGTGTTGGTAATTTTTCTTTTTCTTTTTTGTTTTTAAATATTTATTTATTTTGAGAGAGCGAGTGAGCAGGAGAGGAGGAGGAGGAGGAGGAGGGAGGGAGGGAGGGGGAGAGGGAGAGAGAGAGAGAGAGAGAGAGAGAGAGAGAGAGAGAGAGAATCTCAAGTAGGTTCCATGCTGTCAGTGTAGAGCCTGATGTGGGGCTTGAACCCATGAACTGTGAGATATGACCTGAGCTGAAATCAATTTTAGAAGCTTAACCGACAGTTACCCAAGTGCCCCTGGGTGTTGATTTTTCTTTCCTTTCCTTTCCTTTCCTTTCCTTTCCTTTCCTTTCCTTTCCTTTCCTTTCCTTTCCTTTCCTTTCCCTTTCTTCCTTCCTTCCTTTCTTTCTTTCATTCTGTCTGTCTGTCTGTCTGTCTGTCTTTTCTTTCATGTTTATTTTTGAGAAAGACAGAGCATGAATTGGGAGGGACAGAGAGAGGGAAACCCAGAATCTGAAACAGGCTCCAGGCTCTGAGCTGTCAGCACAGAGCCTGACACAGGGCTCAAACCTGCAAACTGCAGGATTATGACTTGAGGTGAAGTCAGATGCTTAACTGACTGAGCCGCCCAGGTGCCCCTCTCTCTAAAGAGAGATTTCTTCCTGTCTTGGATGAATTTGGCGAGTTGTCAGCTAGAACCCTGGAAAAGCTCATGTATCTTGATGCTGACCCAGGACCTGAATCTGCGGAAAAGGCTTGTGTAAAGTGGCAGCATCTCAAGGCACCATGCTGGACACTGGGTTTCTCTGAACTATAATTGGAACATGGTGGTCACCTTCTGATGGTCTTCTGTAAGACAGCCCCACTTTTGGTCAAGAGTTAGGATAACAGCCTGGTGATTGTAGTACTCAGAATAGTTGAGTCATTCCAGCATGTCCTCTGGAGGGAAAAATAATTGGCCAAATTCAACTTCAGTCTTGGGTAGAGGTTCTTAATATCAGACATAGGCAACGACAGTAGCCTTTTTGAATTCCAGCTGACAAATTCAAGTTCAATGGCAGAAATATAGAGCTCTGAAACGTGCTTAACAAGATGAAAAAAAAATTGGGAATTCCCTTAGGAAAAATGATTTCTGGGCTATGGTACTGAAATTTTGGGTTCTAGTGGCTCTGACTTTGTAGCAAGTGGGGAGATACTATTTTAATGTTGAAAAGATTTTTATTTTTAAATTTAAAAATGTTTCCTCATGCATGCATATAACATTTATTATGCTCTGTAAGAGAGCCTGTGTTAGGCCTATATGTTTCTTCATCTCACCCACCCCCATTAGCATGCCCACAAAACCGTAATACTTCCTTATTTTTAGCCTCTTATCTCCCATCCTCCTGTCTTCTAAGCTGCTATTAACATTCATATGACATTGTTAGGTCAGGAGGGAACAAAGCATGGAGCATGTTTCCTCACTCTGCACTCCATACCTATCTCTTGCTCTCATCAGGGCTATCTGAGAGTCACCTTATTGGATGCGAAAGTGACACATTCTACTCCCAAATATAGGAAGGGAGATGTCATTATCAGGGAGGGAAAGGACTTGCCTTAAGACAGTAGAGACTGATGTGTGTAAAATTCTTAGCACAGTGCGTGACCCATGATACATTCTCAACAAATGTTGCTGTTTGATTACTGGTCTTGTCTCTGGGTTGATGTAAGTTTGATCAGGGAGGGCAAACTCACCTCCTTACTTCCTGCTGGATACTCTCTTAATGAGTGAAAAGTCCCAGAGGATCTTTTTCAGAAGACAAGCTGTGGCAGAGCAGCTCAAGATTAAATTTAATGCAGCTGTTTATCAGACAAATGAGATCGAGGGGAAGAAGGATGGCTTTGTATAAAAGGGACATGGCATATTCTCCTCTCCTTCTCCTTGACCTTTCTAGCTAAGAGAAAACCAGTTACTGTAATTACCTAAAGTAGCTGAACTTTAATTCACTTAGGGACCCCAATGTATAATAGACTAAAAGAAACGTGGACAAATAGCTCAACTTCAAATTTGGATCCCCATCTAAACTTGCTGATGAAGAGATTCTGTCTCCAGATTTGCACAAGAAGACCTGCTCTAACCTTGGGTTAGTCAATAAATTAACTTTCCTTTTCCACCAATTGTCAGTTGAAGACATTCTTACCTGCTTTTATTTGCCAGTTCTCCTGATTTTTTTTATTTTTTTTATTTATTTTTATTTATTTTTATTTTTTATTTTTATTTTTTACAAATAGTTTATTGTCAAATTAGTTTCTACATAACACTCAGTGCTCATCCCCAAAGTGCCCTCCTCCATGCCCATCCCCCCCTCCCCCCCACATCCATCAGTCCTCAGTTTTTGTCAGCATTCAAGAGTCTCTCATGGTTTGCCTCTCTCCCTTTCCCCCACCATTTCCGCCCTTCTTCTCCCCCTTGTTCCTCCGTCAAGTTCCTCCTAATCCTCCTATACGTGCAAACATATGATATTTGTCCTTCTCTGCCTGACTTATTTCGCTCAGCATAACACCCTCAAGGTCCATCCATGTTGCTACACATGGCCAGATTTCATTGTTTCTCATTGCCATGTAGTATTCCATGGTATAGATAAACCACATCTTCTTGATCCATTCATCTGTTGATGGACACTTAGGCTCTTTCCATGTTTTAGCTATTGTGGAGAGTGCTGCTATGAACATTGGGGTACATGTGCTCCTATGCCTCAGCAGTTCTCCTGATTTTTACCCAGAGTCTCTCAGCATGACCTGAGTTGGCCCTTATTCCTACAGATGAGAAGTTCAGCAGACCTGGAAGCACTCAGGAGCAAAATGCCTGCCCCTCTCTTCGGCTGTAGAAGACTGATGGCAATTAAGATACTGTTAATTGCCATCATCTACTGTTTTTACCTGTATTAGTCTGCTCTGGCTGCCATAACAAAATATCCCATACTGTGTGCCTTCTCCAATGAACATTTATTATCTCACAGTTCTGGGAGCTGGAAGGCTAAAATCAAGGTGCTGGCAGAGTTGATTTCTGGTGAACCTGTCTTCTAGGCTTGCAGATGGATATTTTTGTGCTGTGTCCTCATCTGGCCTTTCTTCTGTGTACTTATGAGGAGAGAGTGGTCTCTGGTGTCTCTTCCTCTTCTCAGAAGGACACCAGTCATATCAGATTAAAGCCCCACCCTTATCTCCAAATACAGTCACATTGGGAGTTAGGGCTTCAACATATGTATTTGGGGGGACACAATTTTATAATATTACCTAAGCCTTCCAAATTTAGACTGGCTTATATGTCATTGATTTCTTTTACCAGATGTATTGATTTGCTATTACTGCATAGTAACTACCCCCAAACTCAGTGGCTTAAAACAATAATTCGTTAGCTCTTCTGTGTCTGTGCACCAGCTGGGATTTAGCTGGTCTGCTCCTCACTCTGCTTCAGGCTTTGGCAGCTTGGAAACTTCAATTCCAGATGCCTCTCATTCTCCTCCTCAGGCTAGCAGGCTAGCCCAGGCTTGTTCTGCTTGTGGTGAAGGCAGAGTCATCACTGCACAAGGCACAAGCCCTGCTTGTGACTCATCTACTAAAATCCCCATTGGCCAAAGGAAACCATATGATCAAGCCCAAAGTCAAGGTATGGGAAAATAGGTTTAGAGGACTGCAGACCTACATAGCAAAGTGTGTGGATTCAGGGGGGGGATGAAAATTGAGACTGATCATGGAACCTTTCCAGTGTGTCCTTTTGGCCACAATTATTCCCATTCCTCCATGTGCAAGATATGCTCACCTTTATCTCAACCTTTCATAGACAGGAGATAGGCTGAGCAATTTGCTAAATCACCAAAAGGGGTATATTTTCCAATGTCCTCTTCAGAAGTGTTCATGAAAATGATGGGAAAAGGAAGGGCATTGCAGAGGGCAAAACTAATAAGCCTGGAGAATAGTTGATGAGGAGTTATTTCGGGAAACAGAAGTAGGATGAAGAAGGAGCATTCTTTACTCCCAGAATGGGGAAGAGCTGGTAGCACTTGATGAGGGAATTTCACTATGGCTGCTATGCGCCTATAGTTCTTCACTATTTCAGAAGGAAAGTGAATTGCCCTGTTTCACCATTGTATATTGGGAGTATTAAGGTAGATAACATAATTTTTGAGTTGACAAGTTTCCAAATCAAGAGGAATCACATCCAAGCTTGATATAGATCATAAAATCCTAGACTTCAAGTCTGAAGCCATGGTGTGATAAGACTTTGAGGTTCTTGAGATGAGAAAAAGAAGTTTGGTGAAAGCATGTTCTTTTTTTTTTTTTTACAAATAGTTTATTGTCAAATTAGTTTCTACATAACACTCAGTGCTCATCCCCAAAGTGCCCTCCTTCATGCCCATCCCCCCCTCCCCCTCACATCCATCAGTCCTCAGTTTTTGTCAGCATTCAAGAGTCTCTCATGGTTTGCCTCTCTCCCTTTCCCCCACCATTTCCGCCCTTCTTCTCCCCCTTGTTCCTCCGTCAAGTTCCTCCTAATCCTCCTATACGTGCAAACATATGATATTTGTCCTTCTCTGCCTGACTTATTTCGCTCAGCATAACACCCTCAAGGTCCATCCATGTTGCTACACATGGCCAGATTTCATTGTTTCTCATTGCCATGTAGTATTCCATGGTATAGATAAACCACATCTTCTTGATCCATTCATCTGTTGATGGACACTTAGGCTCTTTCCATGTTTTAGCTATTGTGGAGAGTGCTGCTATGAACATTGGGGTACATGTGCTCCTATGCCTCAGCATTTCTGTATCCCTTGGGTAAATTCCTAGCAGTGCTATTGCTGGGTCATAAGGGAGTTCTATTGTTAGTTTCCTGAGGAACCTCCACACTGTTTTCCAGAGGGGCTGTACCAGTTTACATTCCCACCAACAGTGTAGGAGGGTGCCCGTTTCTCCACATCCTCGCCAGCATCTAGAGTTCTCTGATTTGCTCATTTTAGCCACTCTGACTGGCGTGAGGTGGTATCTCAGTGTGGTTTTGATTTGTATTTCCCTGATGAGGAGGGATGCTGAGCATCGTTTCATGTGTCTGTTGGCCATCTGGATGTCCTCTTTGGAGAAGTGTCTGTTCATGTCTTCTGCCCATTTCTTCGCTGGGTTGTTTGTTTTTCGGGCGTGGAGTTTGGTGAGTTCCTTATAGATTCTGGATATTAACCCTTTATCTGATATGTCATTTGCAACTATCTTTTCCCATTCCGTTGGTTGCCTATTAATTTTCTGGGTTGTTTCCTTTGCTGTGCAGAAGCTTTTAATCTTTATGAGGTCCCAACAGTTTATTTTTGCTCTCGATTCCCTTGCTTTTGGGGATGTGTCAAGTAAGAAGTTGCTGCGGTGGAGGGTGAAAGCATGTTCTATTCTACCTCCCTCTATGTAGTTTCACTTTTGCATTTATATAGAATGTAATGATTTTCAAAGGATTTATTGATTTTGCAAAGGAATAGATAATTCCACTTATCCTTTTGCTATTATTTGCTGACTTTATTAAATTATGTCCAGGGATGCCTGGGTGGTTCAGTTGGCTGAGTGTCTGCCTCTTGATTTTGGCTCATGTCATGATCCCAGGCTCATGGGATCAAGCCCCATGTCAGACTTCCCATGGAGTCTGCTTAAGATTCTCTCTCCCTCCCTTCCCCTTTCCCTCTTCCTTTCTCCCTCTCTCCCCCCTTCTGCTTCTCTCCCCTACTTGTGTGCTCTGCCATGCTTTAAAAATAAAAGTTAAAAAATTAAATTGTGTCTAGAGAATTAAGATGGTAAGCTTTTATTTTATGGAATATTGTAGAGCGTTTTCACTTAACCAACTGAGCCACTAAGGTACCCCAGTGTAGAGCTTTTTCAGACATTGAATATGGTCAGTGTTTAAACATTATCTTACACAAAGTCACTTATATTCTGTGCATACGTACGAATACATGTACATGCATATTATTTAATTAATTGTTAAAGTCATCAAATTGTTTAAAAAGAAGAAAAAGAAGTTTTGGTAAAAAGCACTACTTAACATTGCAGGAAACTGCATCTATCTTGAGTGTATTTTTCCTATTATGTGAGTACACAAGGGATTCTTTTCCTAGAGTCCCATCATTTGGTATCTGTGTTGGGGAGGAATTGTAAGCAAAAGTAACACTGTTCCTAGTCTATACTTGCCTGGTGCCCAAACAGGTAATTTGCTGATTAAAAAAAAAAGTTTAAAATTTTACTTTTAAAATCTAGTCTCAATTAAGGAGTGACACTTTATTTTTTTAAATGGTTGTTGAAATATTTCTTTTTAAAAATTTTAATTCCAGTATAGTTATTATCCAGTGTTATATTAATTTCAGATGTACAATAATCATAGCTTTTCCATGAAGTATTAGGAGAGGGCCTCATCAATCTCTTATTGAGCCCAGGGTAAACACTATATCCTGATTTTCCTTTGGAATTAGGACTGCGAGAAGATGAGTAGCCAGAAAAAACTCTAGGGGGACATGGTTGGGATGGTGATAACAGCCTCCTGCACACGTGATGTTGGGTGTTGTCCTGATAATCATAGCTAATATTTTTGAGCATGAGCCATTTGTTTAGGTAGTTCTAAGCATTTCATATATTGGCTTAACAACTCTATGGGGCAGGTCCTATTTTGCCCCATTTTTTCAGGTAGGGAAACCAGAGCACAGAGATTTAAAAAAAATTATCCAAGGTCTCTGCACTAATAAGTGACAGAGTTGGGGTTTGAATCCAGGCAGACTGATTTTAGATTCACACATTTTTTAAAAAAATGTTTATTTATTTGAGAGAGAGAGAGAGAGAGAGCGAGCACGGAGCCTGATGGGGGCTCAGACTCAGTAACTGTGATATCATGACCTGAGCCGAAACCAAGAATCAGACCCTTAACCGACTGAGCCACCCAGGCGCCCCAGATTCACACTTTTAACCACGATGCTATTTTGTCTTGATGATTCAGGAAAATTCCCTGCATCTGAAATAGATTCACTATAAGAAACAGAGGACAATTTTAGAAAATAACTTCTCCATTTGAGCAAAAATATACGAGGGAACATTTCCTCTGAGAATCAGGAGTAGGCTATTATGGAAAGATAATGTGGAAAATCCACAGCAAGAAAAGTCTGCCATAAAATTAAATATGACAGCTAAAAGGTGTCAGGGTAGAGGGAGTGAATAGAATACTTGAAGCCGTGGAAAATGGACTTCTTTTAGTAGAGGGCAAATTTGAGAACTAGTTCAAAGACATAGCTTCAAAGAATAAAAGATTGAAAATGGTAAGCTAAAATTTGGATGGCATGTCACAGAGATCCAAATGCTTTGAATAATAATTGTTTTCTGAAGGGAAAAAAACAACAAAAAGACAACATCATAATCAGAAATAAAGCAGAAACATATCTTTATCCAATAAAAAGTTTTATTTTATTTTAAATATTTATTTATTTTTGAGGGAGATAGTACATGAGCAGGGGAGAGGCAGAGAGAGAGGGAGACACAGAATCAGAAGCAGGCTCCAGACTCTTAGCTGTCAGCACAGAGCCTGATGTGGGGCTCGAATTCACAAACTGTGAGATCATGACCTGAGCTGAAGTTGGGCACTTAACCCACTGAGCCACCCAGGTGCCCCTCCAATGAAAAGTTTTAAGTTTTAAAATGGAGGAAAATTGATGACAAGAGATCATATTAATTATCTGTTCCTGTATAACATATCACTGCCATATTTAGTAGCTGAAAACAACACACATTCATTATCTCATTTAGTTTCTTAAGGTCGGGAATCTGGGAGTGACTCAGCTGGTTGATCCTAGGATTAGTCAAGCCATTGATCGGAGCTGCAGTCATCTGCAGGTAAAGTTCTAAATTGATAATCAAATTACTCAACAAGCATAGTGGGAAAATCTTAAGAGTGAGCATGGGAAAGAGTTAAACGTACATAGATGGTAAACATAAGTAATAATTTGAAAACAACTTTGAAAGAAATAATCCACATGGTTAAGAATTTAAAAAATGATGAGGTTTATGTAATTGGAAAATAAGTAATAAAAACACAGGCTAATGAAACCTGGAAGATGTAGTAAAAGAAAGAAATAACATGCTGATGGTATCATAGCTGGATTACATTGCGCTGATTTTTATGTATCAATTTATTGTTAGGATTTTTGGATTGTAAGTGACAGAAACAACTCAGATTAATTTAAGCAAAAGAATTTATTGTTACTTTAACAGAAGAGTTCAAAGTATGGATCTGGCTCTACTTATGGTTGAGTTTGGGGGGCTTCAGTGTTGTCATCTGGACTCAATCCTCTGTGTGGTCTCTGTCTCTCTCGCTCTTTATTGTTTTCCTTTAGCTAACTGTATTTCCAGGTAGCCTCTACCTTTGTGATTCCAAAGATAGCCAACACCTAGGCTCCAGGCTAGCTCAAGGTTTACATCTTTAGAGCTAGCCATGTCAGAGGCAAGATGGCACCTTCTCTGTAACACCATCCAAAGGCAGGGGGATGATTCTCATTGCAGCCCAGGTTATAGGCTCTTTTAAGAGGCGAGTGGATCAACTCCTGAGCACGAGAGGGTACTTCAAAATTAAAAATGAGGGGAAGGCAAATAAAGGGGGCAATGGTCCCTACAAATAGTGATACCAACTTTTCTTGGTTTTACTACAAGCTAGGTATGTGCCACTTACATATATTATTTCAGTAAAACCTCACAATACATTTTTTTGAGGTATTATTATCCTCATTTTACAAGGGAGGAAATTAAGTCTCAGAGAGATTAAATAAATTTCCTAAGGTTTTTCAACCAGTGAATTACAGATACTCAATTTAGACTCATGTCTATCTAACTCTAGAGTGTGCTCTTAAGAAGGAAGGGGGGGAAGTCCCACAGTCCTGACATCTAAGCATGAGCAAACATTTTGGTGTTATCTCTCTCCAGCTCTCTCTTAATTATGGCTTTCTATTGCTAGTCTTTTTATAATTGTTAGGCTTTACTACGAGATTGACTGGACAGTCAAAATGGAATTGTTTTTAATGTAAATAGCAATATTTCTGTAAAATCAAAGAATTTCTTTCATCTTTTTGTTAGGGATTTCCCCCCTTCCCTTTACAAAATATTTATTTGTTTGTTTGTTTATTTCTTAGTTTATTGTCAAGTTGGTTTACATATAACACCCAGTGCTCATCCCAGCAAGTGCCCTCCCCCATGCCCATCACCCCCCTTCCCCTCTCCCCCACCCCCATCTGCTCTCAGTTTGTTCTCAACATTCAAGAGTCTCTCATGGTTTGGCTCCCTCCCTCTCCCCAACTATTTTTTCCCCTTCTTCTCCCTCATGGTCCTCCGTTAGCTTCCTCCTAATCCACCTATATGTGCAAACATATGGTATCTGTCCTTCTCTGCCTGACTTATTTTGCTCAGCATAACACCCTCAAGTTCCATCCATGTTGCTACACATGGCCAGATTTCATTCTTTCTCATTGCCGTGTAGTATTCCATCGTATAAAGATAACACATCTTCTTGATCCATTTGTCAGTTGATGGACACTTAGGTTCTTTCCATGTTTTGGCTATTGTTGAGAGTGCTGCTATGAACATTGGGGTACATGTGCCCCTAGCAGTGCTACTGCTGGGTCATAGGGGAGTTCTATTGTTAATTTTTTGAGGAAACTTCATACTTTTTTCCAGAGGGGTTGTACTAGTTGACATTCCCACCAACAGTGTAGGAGGGTGCCCATTTCTCCACATACTCACCAGCATCTAGAGTCTCCTGATTTGTTTATTTTAGCTACTCTGACCAGCATGAGGTGGTATCTCAGTGTGGTTTTGATTTGTATTTCCCTGATGATGAGGGACACTGAGCATCTACAAAACATTTTTTCTAATAAGCTTTTTTTTTCTGAGATGAGCTTATTTTCACCTGTTAATCTTTGCTTATGCCAATGTGATTTTATTAATAATTTTTAGTATGAAATATATCATACATAAAAAGAGAATATAACACAACTGTTTGAAGAATAGTAATGAACACTTATGTACCCATAATACACATTAAAAAGAATGTTTTCAGAATCCTTGAAGCTATATATCCTTCTCTTCAGAGATAACCATGAACTTGACTTTGGGTTAATAGTTCCGTTGTTTTTCTTTCTAGCTTTACTGCATATTACATTAACCATATGACTGTGGAAAGTCCCTTGACCTCTCTGGGCTTTAGTTACTTCATTTTTAAGTTGGGAATAATGAGAATATCTACCTCATAGAGTTGTTACAAAGGTTAAATGAGTTCATGTAATATACTCAGATTAGTGCTTGGCACAGAGTACCCACTATATAAAATAACTGGCTATTATGATTAATTCTTTAAAAATTTAAAAAAATTTAAAAGTTTATCCATTTTGAGAGAGAGAAAGAGAGAGAGAGAAAGAGAAAGAGAAAGAAAGAGAAAGAGAAAAAGAAAGAGAGAAAGGAAGGGGCAGAGAGAGGGGAAAAGAACCCCAAGCAGGCTTCGCACTGTTAGTGTATGCAGAAGCTGACATGGTGCTTAAATCCATGAAATGAGAGATCATGACCTGAGCCAATATCAAGAGTTGGACTGAGCCACCCAGGCAGCCCTATTATGATTAATTCTTAAACAATATATTACTTATATATTTGTTTTGCTTGTTGAGCTTTATATGGAATCCTACTATATGTATTCTCCTGTGACTTGCTTTTTTTGGTTTAAAGAGATTTATACATTTTTGTTTTAAAGAAATTTTTTTGGTTTAAAGAGATTTTATACTTTTTGTTTTAAAGAGATTTATACATACGGATATAAATAAACAGTTGATTTTTGTGTTTTGTAGAATTCCATTGTGTAAACATCCCCCCATTTATTTATCTGTTATACTCTTGATGGATATTTGGGATGTTTATTCATTTTTCTGACATTATAAACCATGCCTTTATGCATAGTCTTATACACATTTCCTAGTATACACACATTCTAGAGTTTCTCTCGTTAATATACCTCAGAATGTAATTGCAGGACTATGGAATATGTACATTTTCTATCTTCCATGACTCTTTATCTTTTATTTTCCAGCTTTTTGTCTGTCTATGATGCATTATGGGTAATTCCTTCAAAACAGCTATAGCAGATACTATCAATATCCCATCTCCATATATCTATCCCCTTACTGTTATCACTTCGGTGCATATGTGCCTAGCTTCTAACTGCCAACAGCTGGATTTCTTTGCTCTGTTTTTCAGAATCCACTTTGCCATTCATGTGGCAAGTCAGACGTGTCTGACAATGTCTTCATGGGAACAATGATTGATAAGATGCATGAATACCCCAATTCCCTTCCCATTGGGTGAAATAACTCTGAGGTGTGTGTTCTAGATTGACTTCCAGAGCACTGCTAGTGGTAGTAAGCTCTGGTTGTCCACAGTGGTAACTGGCTTGATGATACATCCTTTTTTCCCCCCTTATTTTTAAAAAAAGTTTATTTATTTATTTTTGAGAGAGACAGAGACAGTGCAAGTGGGGGTGGGGCAGAGAGGGAGGGAGAGAGAAAGAATCCCAAGCAGTCTTTATGTTGTCAGCACAGAGTGCCGTGTAGGGCTCGAAATTATGAAACCACGAGATCATGACCTGAGCTTAAACCAAGATTTGGATGCTTAACTGACTGAGCTACCCAGGTGCCCAAATGAAATGTCCTTAATTGGTTGCTTTGCCTTCTCTGTTTCATTTACTTATGTCTTTACTGGTGTTTCTTTCACCTCTTTAAAAACATTTTTTTTAATGTTTGTTTATTTTTGAGAGATAAAGAGACAGAACACAAGTGGGGGAGGGGTGGAGAGCAAGGGGGACACAGAATCTGAAGCAGGCTCCAGGCTCTGAGCTATCAGCACAGAGCCTGACAGGGGGCTCAAACTCATAGGTCATGAGATCGTGACCTGAGCCGAAGTAGGATGCTTAACTGACTCAGCCACCCAGGCACCCCAATCTTTCACCTCTTAAATAAATTACTTGCATTCAGATCCTTGTCCTTCAGGGCTGACTTCAAGGGGAGCTCTAATTAAGATAATGTCTTCCAGTTCACCAGTTCTCTCTTCAGCTGGTCTAATCTGCTGTTTCACTTTTCATTAAGTTTCTAATTTTTATTTTCATTTCTAGAAGTTTTATTTGGTTTCTTTGTAAATCTGCTTCACCAACTTTGGTAGTCTCTGATTCTCTATTAATCTTTCAATTTCTCCTTATCTATCTCTTTTTAAAATTGAACATTCTTATTTTATAGTATATATTTGATAACTCCAACATTATCATTCTGATAATGTTTTCTTTGCCATTCTTTGTGGTTTGTTGTTTCTGCCAACTCTTACTCATGGTGATTTCTTTCCTGTTATTTTTAGTGACTTTTGATTCGCTGAGGACACTACCTACCCGAGACTACTTTAAATTCTATTTTTAGCTTGAGATTTTCTGAGTTATACAGGTTGTTTGAATCCTGACTCTCATTTATGAAGCCTTATGTAAGGGGATTTATACACATGTTCTCGTTTAATTCTGACCCCCTTCCAAAAAATTCCATGTGGTAGATATTGTCTTTATTTTAAAGTAAACTGTAGTATGTTTTTTCCTAATATTTTTTTCCAGTAGCAATATATTTTACTTGCTGGGTACGTCAGTGCTCAGCCTAAAGATGACATTTTCTATCCTTCCTTATAATTAAGTGTGGTCATCACTAAGTTCTGGCCAGTGGGGTTTAGAGTGGATGTCAAGTCGTAGCTTATGGCAAGCTTCCCAAAGAGATGGCTGGTATACCTCTTACCCTTGCTTCTTAACCGTTTTTCCATCCTGCTGCCTAGAATGCATATCCTGCTTACGACCATGATGGTGAGGCCACACTCTAAAACAAATTGAGAATGGAAGGAGTTATGTCCCTGAGGACTTTTCAGTCAGGCCTCCATACCAGCCTTGGGCCGCATATCTCTGAAACTCCTATACTAGAGGAGGATAAACTTCTATCCTAATTAAGGTCTACTGCAATTTATTAAAAATAATTTCCTCCTAAGGTTTGCACAGAGTAGTGCTTTACATTTATGTAACAATGGCAAAGTGAATGATATTTGGTATAAGGGAACTGCTGTATTATATATACCAAGCCAAATTACTTAGTTGGTTTCTAGGGCTCCTTTAATTTCCCCCCACTTTACCCATCTATCCAAGCCCCCCCCCCTCAACACTGCCACTGTCTGTAACATACATTTCCTCATTTAGGCTGGCCTACCTACATCCCCTCATTCATACTGGTCTGATTTATACTTCTAGGCTTACTCTGAAGCAGGAGTTCAAGCTTGAAAAAAAAAATCATTGAAAGACTGAGGAATATTTCAAGCAAGAGAGAGAGAGAGTTAGAGCTAGAGCTCGGATTTAAAGATGAACAGGAAATAAATGTGAATGGAGGGGGGCAACAAGAGAAAAGACAAGGCAGTTCTATCAATTTCCCATCCAGGGTGGGTCCCTAGGCAGTCTATCATGTCTTTCAGTAGTTAAATTTTATGTGCTAGGGAGACCACTTTAACATTATGAAAGAGGCTGTGAATGGGCCCCTCCTTAACAGTAATGAAACCTTTCAAGACTTAAATTTGTCTTCATTAAGTCATTTTTAAGGTTATGAAGACAGTACAGATTATTACTATAGGATATCCTGAAGTTTGCTCTTACAGTTAATTTCTTGCTAAAATGGACAACAGAGCAGTGTTAACATGAATTGTTGATTTATTTTTTTTTATTTATTTAAAAAAAATTTTTTTTTTTAATGTTTTATTTATTTCTAGGAGAGAGAGAGAGACAGCGTGAGCAGGGGAGGGTCAGAGAGAGAGGGAGTCACAGACTGAAACAGGCTCCAGGCTCCGAGCTGGCAGTCAGCACAGAGCCCGACGCGGGGCTCGAACCCATGAACCATGAGATCATGACCTAAGCGAAAGTCGGACGTTTAACCGACTAAGCCACCCAGGCGCCCCATGAATTGTTGATTTAAAAATAAAATAATTTTTTCATACCTTACTTCATTTGTATCTGTCATTCTTGTTTTTTGTTTTAAATGTCTGTTTACTAGAGACATTGGTAACTGAGGCTTTGGCTAACTTTTTGAAATGTAGGGAATTATGAGGTGCTTGGGTGGCTCAGTTGGTTGAGTGTCCGACTTCAGCTCAGGTCATGATCGCAAGGTTTATTCTGTCTCAGGCTTTCAGCTGACAGTGTGGAGCCTGCTTTGTAGTCTCTGTCTCCCTTTCTCTCTGCCCCTCCCCCACTCACTCTCTCACTTTCAAAAATAAATAAACATTAAAAAAATGTTAATCTGCACAAAGTGATAATGGTTTCTTGGTTGCAGGACTTTTCAGGGTCCTTCGTAAGGTGACATTGTGAGTCTTTAAGAGAAGCGTAGAATAGGCAGCATTCCCAAATTTTGATTCCAAGATCTGTTGTTAAGTGAGCATCTCACAAAAAGGAGTGCCCTGTGGAAAGCCCTTGGGTCATAGTGAAACAGGTGACATAGAAGTTGTAGGCTGTGATGTAATGAGGATTCAGGGGCTGTGTAACCCAGCTATCAGTAATCTGACCCATGAGACTGCCGTTATCAGGCACAGAATCATTTCACTTTTCAGCCCAAATAATCCATACAGATCTTAGTCTAAGGACATTAGGTTATCTTATAGGAAAAATAACTGAGGCCCAGGGAGGTTAAGGAGCTTGTTCAGGGTTGTACCCTCGTTAGTGGGGAGCTAATACTAGCATCTCAGTTCTCTGATTCTCAGAGCCAACCCTATTGCCTCAGTAGGTGTGGTGGACTGTAGGGGAACACTGAGTTCAGCTAGTGGAGTAGACATTGGTGAGTGAGCAGTGGGGATAGGCTGGTTCAATGTTTACGGGTTTACGGGGTATCTCTATTCCTTCAGTCATGTTTTAGGTGACATAGAACAAATTTCTCACCATTCTGGTCATTGGATCTGGATGAACTCCAGTTTGTCAATTTTCTCTCAAACCATGGAATCCAGATCTAGTTCTGATTTTTCAAGTCTGCTTTGACCATTACAGTGTGCACTGGGATACCTTTATTCTTACTTAGATCACTATTGATAAACTATTCTTGAGTTAATGAAGACCAAGAACAAGATAATTATTTTTCTAGGATCCATGCATCACTTTGGCTCATATTAAGCTTGTGGTTAACCCCGGTTCTGTTTGATGTGACTTACTGTCAAGTTTTCTCCTAAGTTTAAATTAATCAGGTAAGATTAATTACATTAACCCTGTTTTATTTCATCTTGGTAGTTTTGGCTCAGTACTTTTGACTGTCAGGATTAATTTTGCATCTTGACTCATTTATTCTTCCAGGTCTTTCTTCTAGTGTGGCAATAATTCCAGTATGCGATTGTAGAATACAGGCTTCTGATTTCTTTATTTCTCAATCCAACTATGCTTCTTGTAAGAGCAAGAGGAAGTATGCAAGTTTCTGATTTCTTTATTTCTCAACCCAATTATGTTTCTTTGTAAGAGGGAGGAGTGGACACTGAGGAGCATTTACTACTTATTACTTGCAAGGTGCTATGCCAGGAACATTATGTATATTTTATTATTTAATCCTCATTCATAATTGTATATGATCATAACTTCCTCTTCTATAAAAGGAGAATGAAAATTCTCATCTCAAAGAATTTTGGAGATTGAGTGAGACAATTTAGGTTATGTACTTACTACACTGCCTGGCAGATTGTAGGCACTTGGTGTGTATTATCTGTCTTTACTTCTGTCTGTCTTCCTTCATCTTCCCTTTGGACAGATAGGGACAAGGACAGGAAACTGTGATATTCCATTAAGGACCCCTCTCTTGATGCCACAGAACCACCAGTCAGCTCCTACTAGTATCGTTAGCCAATTTTCATACCACGTGAATATTATTTACTGCTGCATTACAGATTACTCCCAGACTTAGCAGCTTAAAATGAGACACATCTATTTTTCCCCCCATACTTTCTGTGCATGAATCTAAACACAGCTTACCTGGGTCCTCTGCCTTAGGATTTCTTACGAAGCTGCAATCAAGGTGTTGACTAGGGTACATTCTAATCTGAAAGGTTGACTGGGAAGGAATCTTTTTCAAACTCACTCATATGGTTAATGACATGAATCAGTTCCTGGAAGGTTGTTAGATTGAGGGCCTCAGTTTCTTCTTTTTATTTAAAAAATTTTTTTTTAACTTTTATTTATTTTTGAGAGAGAGAGAGAGCAAGCGAGCAGGGGAGGGGCAAAGAGAGGGAGACAGATTCTGAAGCAGGCTCCAGGGTCTGAGCTGTCAGCACAGAGCCCGATGTGGGGCTTAAACTTACGAACTGTGAGATCATGACCTGAGCCAAAATTGGATGCTTAACCAACTGAGCCACCCAGGTGCTCTGAGGGCCTCAGTTTCTTGCTGGCCATCAGGTGGAGGGCACCTTCAGTTCTTGGTCATATGCCCGTCTTCAGCTTGCTTCATCAGAGCAAGCAGATGGGAAGAATTAAAGAGTGGGAACAAGACAGAAGTCACAGTCTTTTATAACCTAATTCAGAAGTGACATTCTGTTATTTTGCTGTGTTTTATTTATTGGAAATGAGTCATTAAGTCCAGCCTCCACACAAGAGGAGGGGATGATGGGAGTAAAAACTAGTAAGCAGGGACCATTGAGTGCCATGCCAGCGGCTGCCTCCCGCATGCCAAATCTTTATCAGACAGGCCTGGGATATAGGTCCAGGTTTCCAAGTCCTTGCTCTTTCTCAAAAAGTCTACCGCAGGAAGACTCTTGAGTGTTGGTTGTAGTCATAACTGTGAGCTGATTACACAGCCCCGTTTCATCCTCTCAAGACCTCAAGTCCTCAGCTTTCTTACTCTCAGCAAATAGCTTTGTTTCCAATAGAGAATTTAGACAGTATCATATTCCTTGCATATGCCCTGCTGCTTGGTACATCTGTGTTTTGCATACTTGGTTCCCTTTGCCTTCAGTGTTCTTTTTCTACCTGGTTGAACTTTTTATTATCCTCTAGGAATTAGCTTGAATCAAACTCTTTGGTGAGGTCGCCTTTGTTCCCTGGAGCAGAGTTAATTATCCCTTCTTCTATATTTCATTGTCTCTTACACATACTTCAAAGATGGCTCCCCTCACTGGGTTCAATTACTTTTTTTATATTGTCTCTCTTTTCATATTTTATAAGCTCTGTGGAATCAGGGACTATGTCTTATTCACCTTCATATCTCTATGCCTAACATTTTATGGAGTTTAGTAAATATTTGTCAGATCAATAAATGAATGTCTACTACTAGCTCCCAAGCATGTACATAATAATAGGTGAAAAATAGCAATAATGAAAGGTATTTTCTTCTGATATTGGTGTATCCAGTGACTAAGGTCATCCTTGACTACCTCCTTTCTTTCATACTTGATATTACATTATACCATTGGCAAGTCTTGTTGGCTATAACTTCTAAATAACCTATTTCATTGAATCTAGGATGGCGTTGATTGTAACACATAGTAATATGTTGCTAGGTATTATATATATATTACAATAGTATTGTATATTATGTATTACATAGTAATATTGTATATATAGTATAGTATTACAATACTACTAAGAGAAAATGCTGCTAATTAAACTATGGCATGCCACTGACTATAGAATATATCTTGATTGCATGGGTATAATATATGAAAAGATGAATATCTTAGAATTGATTAAATATATATATATACTCTTTTGAACACTTCCCACCATTTCCACTTGCCTAAAGTAATACTGTGTCTCATGTAGAATATGCAATAGTTTTTTTGCTGGTCTCTCCAGAGACTATTCTTCATACAGCAGCCAGAGGAATTTTTTTTTTTAAGTCAGTCATAGTGCTCCTTTGACCTTTGTTCAAACATCTTCAGTGAGCCAATATACTCAGAACAAAGTCAAATTCCTCAGTGTGGTGTACAGATTCTTGCACAACCGGGTCAATGCTTACCTTTCCACTTTCATATCACTACTGCTCTCCCCTTTGCTCACTCTGATTTATCTATACCTTTCTTCTATCTATTCTTTGATCATTCTAAGCTTATTCCCACCTCAGGGCCTTTACATTTGTTATTCCTTCTCCTTGGAATGCTCTTCCCTTAAAAGTGTACAGTGCTTCTTTCCTTACTTCATTTATGTCTCTACTTACATATCACAACCTTGAAGAGATCTTCATTCAGAACTCCCTCCCCTATTTAGATTTTGTCACAGAATTTATCACTGTTCAACAACGTGTGTGTGTACGTATGTGTGTGTGTGTGTGCTGACCCTAAAAGAAAATCTTTCCTGAAAGCAAGAATTTTGTCTGAATTGTCCACTGCTATATCCCCAGTCTCTATAAGAGAGATGCAATTAATTATTTGTTGAATGAATGAATAAATGTTTGATTGAAACCTACCTTTATGGTTAATCATCTTTCATTAACACCCACAAAGTGGTTTGATATTTACATGTCTGTTTATGAATGTTATCTCAAATTTCTCCATTTAGAAGTTTTCACCTAAATAAAAAATTCTACAAATGGAGGTAGGGATTTTCTTACCAATTTACATGCAAACTATTTGAGTCTCCTCATCAGCAAAAAGAAAGTTCAAGTGTGCCTAGACTGGCCCCATGGTGTTTGATATCACTGTCATGGCCTTCCTCCAAGGGCCAACTCCCATCTTTCCCTTTCTGCCTGATGCCATGCATTGTGAGTTTCCATTAGTACTGCCCTGAAACTCTGGCATGCAGGACTCCTGCCCTGGGTCTTGTGCTTTAAAGGGCTCCATGCTGGTACTCCTTTGGTCTTTCTCCTCCTGGAGTGCAGAGTCCTTGAGATCAAGAGGACATAACCACCTGAAACTTATATTTCTTACTTCTAGAACACATTTCTGGTATAAGAGACTTCAGAATTTCCTGCCCAAGTGGTCACAAGTCAACTTCCAAGGCTCAAAGTCTCTTTCCTGTGTCTTTTCTTGCTAGGGTTGAGGATGCTGACTTTGCATGCACACTTGGGCCAAGGGATGGCCCAAATGTTGACTCTTTCAAGGCTAGACGGAGCCTTCACATGTGGCCTGGGTTGTCTCTATGTGTGTGCCCTGGGTTCCTCATGGTGCAGGAAGGAATAGAGGAGAGTGGGCCACTTTCAACATGGATTTCTGGGAATCCAAGGATTCTGGATTTAAGTATATTTGTTCAGGCAGAAGTATGATGTTAGTTTGATATATAACTTTTAAACATTTAGATATATTTGGGCTTCCATTTGTACTCTTGGCCAAGGATCTGCAAATATTAGGGGTGAACTTGGTTCCACAACTGCATTAATAGTGTTGCTGCTTTAGATTTATGTCTCTGTGGGCTCACTGACTCTAGATGAAGTGTTTGCAATTTAAAACAAAAATGTTTGTTTATTTTGAGAGAGAGCAACCATGAGTGGGGGAGGGGAGAGAGAAAGGGAGAGAGAGAATCCCAAGCAGTCTCCGCCCTGTCAGTGCAGAGCCAGACCCCTGGGATGGAACTCATGAACTATGAGATCATGACCTGAGCTGAAATCAAGAGTTAGACACTTAACTGACTGAACTATCCAGGTGTCCCTGAAGTGTTTGTAATTGGGAAAAAAAAAAAAAATGAAAATCAAGAAATAAAGCTCAATTTATAGATAAATGAAGTCTTCCCTGGGGCCTCAGTGTATAAATATAGAGATACAGGATTATTTTGGCTACCACAAGAATAAAAGCTCGAAACTCTGTTGACTCAGTGACTTCCATCCCCACCCTGATCCCTCCCTCAGAGTGGCCTTGAGGCATAGCTTTGGAACTCCAGGACTTCATAGACAGACTAGGTTTGAAAATTATGGCTTTATATTAATTTCTTATACTGATGTTGGGCACACGTGTGTTCTGTGAACCTGCCTTGAAACAGTACTACATAATCAAACAAGTTTGGAAAAAGCAAGGCACTGTTAAACTTCTTTGACAGTCACAGTGCACAGCAAAGTGAAGTTTCCTTCCCCCTCTCCAGCTTGTTGAGAAATAATGACATGCAACATTGTGTAAGTTTCAGGTGTACAACATGATGATTTGATATACGCATATATTGTGAAGTGATGACCACAATAAGGTTAGTTAACAAGTCCATCACCTCACATAGTTATTTTTTTTTTTATTGTGGTAAGAACTTTTAAGATCTATTCTCTTAGCAACTTTCAAGTATACAATACGGTGCTGTTAACTACAGTCATCATGCTGTAATTTGGATCTCCAGGACTTACTCATTTTGTAAGTGGATTTTGCACCCTTTGACCACCTTCACCCATGTGCCCCAACCCACTGCCCCTGGCAACCATCAATCTACTGTTTCCAGGAGTTTTTCTTTTTTTAAGATTCTAAATATAGTAAGATCATAAGGTATTTGTCTTTTTCTGTCTGACATGTTTCATTTAGCATAATTCATGGTCAAGGTTCATTCATGTTATCAAAATAGTAGGCTTTTCTTCCTTTTTAAAATATTTCACTGGAGATCATGTACAACAGAGTGATTTGATATATGTATATGTTGCAAAATGACCACAATAATGTTAGTTAACACATTTATCACCTGACATAGTTGTCTTTTTTTCTTTTTGTGGTGAGAACTTTTAAGATATACTCACTTAGCAGTTTTCAAATATACATCTATATGTATATTGTATCTCTCTATATATTTTATTTATCCATTTATCTGTTATATATATATATTAAATATTTTTATTTATTTCTAGGAGAGAGAGAGAGAGAGCGTGGCAGGGGAGGGTCAGATAGAGAGGGAGACACAGACTCCGAAACAAGCTCCAGGCTCTGAGCTGGCAGTCAGCATAGAGCCCAACGGGGGGCTCGAACCCACGAACCGCGAGATCATGACCTAAGCGAAAGTCGGACGCTTAACCGACTAAGCCACCCAGGCGCCCCTATCTGTTATATTTTATCTATACTTATTTATATCTATATATTTATATCTATTATATATTTATCTATATATATTTATCCATTTTATTTATCTACTCATCCATCAGCAGACAAGTTTGGTTGTTTCCATATCATGTTTATTGTGAATAATGTTGCAGTAAACATGCAGTATTGCTTGGAGATGATGATTTTGTTTCCTCTGGATATACACCCAGAAGTGAGATTGCTGGAGGATATGGCAAATCTATTTTTAATTTTCTGTGGAATGTCCATACTGTTTTTCATAGTGACTGTACCAATTTACATACCTACCTAGTGTGCACAAGGGTTTCCACAGATTACCTCTTGTCTTTCTTTTGATAATTAGCATTCTAACAGGTATGGGGCGCTATCTCATTGTGATTTGGATTTGCATGTCCCTGATGATTAGTGATATTGAACTCCTTTTCAGGTACCTGTTGGCTATGTGTATATCTTCTCTAGAAAAATGTCTGTTGAGGTCCTTTGCCCATTTTAAAATCAGATTATTACTTTTTTTGCTGTTGAGTTATAGGAGTTCTTCTGTATTTTGGATTTTATCTTCTTATCAGATAGGTGGTTTGCAAATATTTTCTCCCATTCCCAAGGTTGTCTCTTGATTTTGTTTCTTTTGTTGTGCAGGAGCTTTTTAGTTTTGGGTGGACCTACTTGTTCATTTTTGCTTTTGTTACTTGTGCTTTTGTTGTCAAATCCAAAAAATCATTGCCAGGACCAATGTCAAGGAGCTTACCCTCTATGTTTTCTTGTAGGAGCTTTACTGCTTTAGGTCTTACATTTAAGTTCTCCAATATGAGTTAATTTTTTGTAAATGGTGTAAGATAGTGGTCCAGTTTTGGTCCAGTTTTATTCTTTTCAGTGGGAATATCCAATTTTCCCAAAACTTTGTTGGAGACCATCTTCTTCCCCATGAATATTCTTGGATCTCTTGTCAAATATTAGTTGGCTGTATATGAGTGGTTTATTTCTGGGTTTCTGATTATGTTACATTGATCTATGTTTTTGTTTTACTGGTATCATACTGTTTTGATTATAATAGCATTTAGTATAGCTTGAAATCAGGTGATACTTCTGCTTCGTTCTTCATAGGATTGCTTTAGCTATTTGGGGACTTTTGTGGTTCCATACAAATTTTAGGATGTTTGTTTCTATATCCGTGAAAAATGACATTGGAATTTTGATATGGATTGCATTGTATCTATAGATGGCACTTTAACAACATTAATTCTTCTGATTCATGAACACAGGATATCTTTCAGTTCATTTGTGTCTTTCATCAGAGTCTTGTAGCTTCTTGTGTAGAGATCTTTTACTTTCTTGATTAAATATATTCCTAGGTATTTTATTCTTTTTGTTACTATTGTAAATGGGATTGCTTCCTTAATTTCTCTGATAGTTCATTATTCATATAAAGAAGTGCCAGCTGATTTTTGTATATTGATTTTGGATCCTGCAACTTTACTAAATTCATTCATTAGTTCTAACAGTTTTTTGAGTGGAGTCTTTAGGGTTTTCTTTATATAATGTGCCATCTGTAAAGAGACAATTTTACTGCCTATCTGATTAGATGATTTTGATTTCTTTTTCTTGCCTAATTGCTCTGGCTAGGACTTCCAATACTATGTTGAATAAAAATGGCAAGTGTGGGTATGCTTGTCTTGTTCCTGATTTTAGAGGAAAAGCTTACAACCTTTCAGCGAGTATAATGTTAGCTGTGGGCTTGCCAAATATGGCCTTTATTATGTTGAAATACATTTATTCTAGAAATAATTTGTTGAGAATTTTTATTATGAAAGAATGTTGAATTTTGTTAATGCTTTTTATGTATGTATTGAGATGATAATGTAATTTTTATCTTTTTATTAGTACGATGCATCACATTTATTTATTTGCATATCTTGAACCATCGTTTCATCCTAAGCTGAATCCCACTTGATCATGGTGTATGATCCTCTTAATGTGCTCTTTTAATTCAGGTTACTATTATTTTGTTGAGATTTTTTGCGTCTATATTCATCAGGGATATTGGCCTATAGTTTTCTAATCTGGCTTTGATATCAGGGACTCATAAAATGAGTTTGGGAGTATTCCCTCTTCAATACTTTTGGGAGAGCTTGAGAAGGATTGGTGTTGAGTCTTCTCTAAATATCTGGTAGAATTCACCAGTGAGACCATCTGGACCTGGGCTTTTCTTTGTTGGGAGGCTTTTGGTTACTGATGTAATCTTCCTAATTTGTTATTGGTCTGTTTAGATTTTGTGTTTCTTCATGATTCAGTCTTGGTAGCGTGTGTGTTTCTAGGAATTTATCAGTTTCTTTTAGGTTGGTGCATAATTGTTCATGACAGTTTCTTATAATCCTTTGTATTTCTGTGGCAACTGGTGCAATGCCTTCTCTTTCATTTATAATTTTATTTATTTGAGCCCTTTCTCATTTTTTCCTGCTTAGCCTAGTTAAAGATTTGTCAGTTTGTTAATTTTTCAAAGAACCAGCTCTTAGTTTTATTAATATTTCCTATTCACTTTTTTATTTCTGTTCTAATGTTTACTATTTTTTTCTTTATGCTAACTTTGGGATTAGTTTCTTTTTTCTTCTTCTGGTTCCTTGAGGTGCAATGTTAGGTTGTTTATGTGAGATCTTTCTTTTTTCTTGATCTATGCATTTATAGCTAAAACTTTTCTTTTAGAACTTCTTTTGTTTTGATAGGCATTGCCAATTTCATTTGTTTCATTCAGTTCAGTTTGGGGTACTGGATAGGTCAGTTGGTAGCACCTGCTGGGAGGTGGGCTTATTAGGATCTCTAGATGGTCAAGGTCACTGCCTGAGCTCTGAGGTTGGGAGAGGAAGGTGTTGCTCGCTGGGCTCTATTTTTGGGTGGGCCTGCTGGCTGGGCTCCATGTTCAACGTGGGGCCCTGGGTGGGCTTCCTTGTCAGGTGGGGCTACTAGCTGTTTTGTGGTCAGGTAAGGCCATAAGCTGGGCTCTGCAGTTATCTCTGGTCAGTGCTCCACAATTGTTCCTGGTAAGATGGCCTCAGGCTGTGCTCTGTGGTCAGATGGGGCCACAGGCTATTCCCTGAAGTTGGGCTGGGCTGCTGGCTGAGCGTTACAATCAGGTAGGCTGTTGGCTATGCTCTGCTGTTGGGAGGGGTTCCTGGTTGGGCTGTCCAGTTAGGCAGGCCCTCCAACTCTATTCTGCAGTTGGGTGGGTCTGAGACTGTGCTTCACAGTTGAGCAGGGTCGCTGTCTAGAGCTCTTTTATTGGTTGGGGCTACAGATTAGCTCCATGATTGGGCACCTTCATTGGCTGGGCTTCCTGCCTAGGCAAGACCACAAGTTGTGTTCAGCAATTGGGCAGAGTTGTACTCCCAGCTGTGCTATTGTAGACTGGGCTCTGGGGCTGCTCAGGACAACTGCTCAGCCTTCCTTGTTATGTGGGGCTGGAGGCTATGTTTCCAGCAGTTGTGCAGGGCTGCTGGCTTGGCTCTCTGTCTGGGTGGGCTATAAGTTGTGCTCCATGGCTTCTAGGCATCCGTGGCTATGCTTCCTGGAGGGATGGGATTGGAGGTTATGCTCAGCAGTTGGGTGAGGGAGTGAATTTGTTCCCCTGCTCAGCAGAGCCTCAGAATTGGATCCATGCTGGTATGGCCCTGTTAGCTTGGGATCCAAATCTGGCAGCACTGGCAGTCAAGCTCCCTGGATATATGGGGCTACTGGCTCAGGTCTGTAGATAGGCAGAGCCACTGGCAGGTATCTTTGCTTGGGCTCTGGGGGAGCCAGAACTCCGCCTACCAAGATTTGATTGCTGTTTGCTATAAGCCCCGCCCTCTGCCTCATCTCTGTTTAATCTCAAGTGGTCAAACTTTGCAGCATTTCCCAGCAATCCCTGCGAGGTGAGGTGAGACTGACTAGGCCTCTGGGAAGCATTCTGCAATGCTGGGGAGGGTGGGTGTCTGCCTTGGGTCCTCTTTTTCCTACTGAAGGAGCTATAGGTTCAAGGGTGCCTTCCTGGTGTGGCACTGTGCTAGCCTGGGGGTTGGTTAATGAGTTCAAAGTGAAGCCACTTTTCTTACTCTTCGAATGAGGTCCTTAGTCTCTCTGCCCCAAGGGGTGCTTCAGCCTCATGCCCAGGTTTTTTGATTTTACAGTGGTGTCTGTCTATGGATAGTTGCTAGTTGGTCATATTGTGAGGGAGATTCAAGTTGGTAATGACCCGTCACTGTCTAGATCCAGGAAGGTGAAATTTCTGCAAGAAAGGACCGTTGCTTTGTTTAATCCAGCTTTTCTCAAGCACATCTTACCAGGAAACTCTTTTCACCCAGAGACCCTTTTAATATCCATGCAGTCCACTTTGAGAAATGTTGTCAAAGACAATTCCCTAATGTAAAACTGAGCTAGAAGACCATAAAGTCTCCTTACTTGTGTTTTCTCTATAAAAATTCAGTGAGTAATTATACATGATTAATATAAAATTTATATTTAAAGGAATATAGGCTTTATAGAAATATTGTGATAAATTTTTTTATTATACTAAAACTATTGTCACCACCTTAATTTTATATTATGTATTTTAATAATGTATTTAAAATTGAATTTTGCTCTAAGGAGAAATGTTTAACTATCACTCATTTATTCAAGGTGTAAAAAGGCCCTAAGCCTTTTTCACAACTCCTGACTTATTCTTGCCACCATCTTCTGTTGCTACACTTAAATGTCTTTGCTGCAAATTCTAATGGTAATAGCAAAGATTCTAATCTTATGTTTGGATACTCTCAGGCTGCCAACATTTCTGACTATTTTTTATATGATATATGAGAACTAATTTTCCATCCAAACAGCTGCTGTCTTTGTCCTTTAACTTGGCATTAATTTGGAAGGTAGAGAGTTTTGAGTGCACACAGTGCACTGGCTGTGCACATGGTCCTTCATGATGATCTCTTCCAGACAGAAGATTCTTAGTGACCTGAATCCTTGTCAGACCTGCAGCGATGTTATTCATTAATTTCATTTAATACTCCCATCAGATGCGACGGGATGCTTCTGTTCCAGCTGTTCTCTTGTGCTAATGTCAACTTTAGTATTTGATTTTTAATCTCACCAGTGTGTTGTGCACAGACTGCCTTCTGTTCTCTCTCAGGTTTTAAAAGGATTGTAGACAGATCAGGAAAAACAAGTATAGTTTGTTTTTTGTCTGTTTATTTTTAGTAAGTTCCCAGGAATATGACATGGTGAGCCACAATCAGTTCTGCAAGGGATCTGACCTGCCCCCTGCAGATGCCTCTGGCCCATTCCTACCACCCCTGGTGCCCCATCCTGGGGATACTCTGTGGATGTGGCAACATGTGTTGCCATGGAAACCCACTGGGCACTCACACAGATGCAACCTGGAAATGTTGAGGCATTAACACTGTCAGGGTGAGCTCTGATCAACGGGCATTGGGTGGATAAAATTTCTTCTACTGACAGTTCTAAAACATATTTCATATGGCTTGTCAGATAGTCTTTTAGGACTGAGAAGCCAGTTGTCAACAGTGGAGGCCAACTTGATGACGGATATTTATAATGGCTCTTCCTCTTGGCCTGCTTTGCTGACACTGTTACTCATACCTTTTCCTTAGAATCACGTATCTTTGTAAAGTACTGACACAGGAGTCTTTGTCTCAAGCTCTGCTTTCAAGAGGATGCATGTTAAGATAATGACTAAATTATAATTTTGGTTACTGTATTTCACAAAAATATGGGTTAATAAAACTAATTATTTTGTGATTCTGAACTTGTTTCTGAAATAAGTTTTTAGAGCTATAAACATTGAGTCGAATTTATTTATACATTTAACAGTTCTCCTTTTGAGGAAGTGGGACTGGCTCAAAACTGTATCCATGAGCTCTTTCTTCCATGCCTGGTTTTTGAGACCATTCTAAGTAGTATCTTAAGACATTTGGTAAAATTCAGATTCAGTGAGTGACTTTGGCACATGGATCCTGGTACTCAGCTCACTGTGTGCTATCATTTTCTCAGGGCACTTGTTTTCCAGTATAAGGTGATATTATCTACTGACATGCATAAATTATAGGCAGATATATCAACATTGATTCTCCTTGGCTGGGCTTTTGTTTTTTATATCTTACAGAAATAGTAAAAGAGGATAAAAAATAAATGAACATTGTAATAAGGAGGAAGAAAACAATGAGGGTAAAATAAATAACACCAAATACATGCTATAAGTCCTGGGCAATGACTATAAGGGCATTTCAGTTGTATGTGTGCTTCCTGGTTGCCAAAGCAAAACTGTCAATAAGATAAGTAATGATAGTTATAGTGTCCATAAAATACAATTTTACCTTCTTTCGAGGAGGTTCATCTGCTTTCTACCAAGATTTGAGAAAAATTTTCTGGACGTTCCACAGAAAAGATGAGTATTTTATGATCAGTCAATTAACAGTCTCCATGACATGCCTGCTATACTGGAAGGAAGGACTTTATGGTACTGTTTCTTTTAGCCAGCATCTTCCAGTGTTGCCTAGTCAGCTTTCTGATGTTCACATTGAATAAATGGTGGGCCACTCATCTTTGAAGCCATCCTCCACAAGTATGGTTTTCCCCAAATGAACTTTTAAAAATAATGTTTATTCATTTTTGAGAGAGGAGAGGAGAGAGAGAGAGAGAGAGACAGAGAGAGAGAGATTCAAGCAGAGAGAGAGGGGAACAGAGGATCTGAAGCAGGCTCTGTGCTGACAGCAGAGAGCCTAAGGTGGGGCTTGAACTCATGAACGGTAAGATCATGACCTGAGCCAAAGTTGGACACTTAACCCACTGAGCCACCCAGGCACCCCTCCCAGGTGAATGTTTGATGAGAATTGGGATAGCCTGAAGTTTACCCTGGGAGTACACTTTAGGTCTAATAGGACACAATATCACTTAAATATACATCTCTTAATGTGATAATGTTTCAGGTTTGGGGGTGAAACAGTGATTTGTCCAGCAATGAAACAGCACCACATTGTCTGGACAACAGAGAGTCCTTTATCCCTTTTGGTATCTCTCACATTCATCATATTGCACCTTTGTGACATGTTGATGAGCGTGCTTTTGTGATTAGCTGAATATTCTATGTCTCCATCTTTGTGACATGTCTGTGGGGATCTGGTTGTCAAACAGGCCCCGCACTCAAAATATTTCCTCACTCTCTCTTGGGGGCTCGGGCAGTTTGGTTGGTGGATCCTCCCTGATGTCATGGTAGTCGGCACAGGAGGGTTAGTCATCAGGTAGAAATTTGTGTTCTGACACTCCACTGCCGAGGGCAGCCTAGGAGTCGGTGTGGTGCAGGGAGCGTGGAGACATAGGCTATACCGTTGGGTGGGTGATGATTTCCATTTTATCAGAAGTGTCACAATCATTTCTCACAATATTTATGTGAGGGGAGGTGATGTCAGCCTTGTTTTACAGACAAGTGGCCGACAGATATTTATATCAAAGACTTCTGAAGTCAAACTTCTCATTGAGGAAAATATTAAAATTTTTTTTAAAGTTTATTTATTTTGAGAGAGAGAGACAGAGAGAGTGAGCAGGGGAGGGGCAGAGAGAGGGGGAGAGAGAGAATTCCAAGCAGGCTCCACACCATCAGCATAGAGCCCGATGTGGGGTTCAAATCCACAAACTGTGAGATCATGACCTGAGCCAAAACCAAGAGTTGGGCACTCAACTGACTGGGCCACCCAGGTGCCCCTGATTTTCTAAAAAAAATTTTCCAAGATAGCTCTTTTCTTCACTTTTTTTTTTAGATTTTAATTTTTAGTGTTTATTTATTTTTGAGAGAGGGAGACAGAGCATGAGCAGGGGAGGAGCAGAGAGAGGGACACACAGAATCCGAAGCAGGCTCCAGGCTCTGAGCTGTCAGCACAGACCCCCATATGAGGCTTGAACTCATGAACTGTGAGATCAGGAGCTGAGCCAAAGCTGGACACTTAACCAACTGAGCCACTCCGACAACCCCCTTTTCTTCACCTCCATCTGTGGTTTTAAAACTTCCAAAGCTAACTCAAATCTCAAGTTTTCTGTAAAGTTTTTCCTGACCTCTTCTGATTGAGCATAATTTTCTTCCTTCAGGCTCCAGGGGAGCTTCACGCAAACCTTTATTTTAGTTTGTAGTGCATTGTGGCTATTTGCTATTGTGAGTTCTTGAAGGTCAGGGGCCAGTCATTTTTCATCTCTGTAAGTCTGTTGTCTTGTATGATATTTGAACATAGATTTCCTTAATGTGACTTTGCCCTAGTGATTAATTTATTTGGGAACTTTCCTTGTCTTGTAAGGAATTACCATATATATGAGATCCCATTATAGAAACCAATAGTTATTTTTTGATAGACAATAAAAACCAGATGTGATCTTCTTTAACCTTCTAGGAAACCAAGAAATTCCACTGCTCACATGAGAGCCTTAGAGGAATACTTATGAAGTCATGTGTTTGCAATGGGAAAGGTAGACAGTTCCATAGTGATCTTCCTCTGTCCTGACAGATACCTTAAAAGCAGATATTAATAAGATGCAAATATTGTGTTTCTGCAGAGTTTTGCTCTTTGTGCCGGATCATTGCATATGGTTAACAGAAGTCATGAGAGCTATAATCACTGCAGAGTAGTCCCTGTGCAGACACTAAATGGACCTTACTACAAGCTATATTCCAGCTGTCGATTGGCCTGTTGCAAACAGTAAAGATTACTTTTTATTGAAGATGAAAGCTATTTACCTTAAGTGTTTGATTTGGAGTAGCTGTGTCCATCTCTGCCAACTGCGTAGAGTAATATAGGACTACTATGACCTGAGAGTTGAGGTAGGCTTAATAGGGGAGAATGGTTATAATCTTTCAGATGGAGAAATTTAGGTGGATGAAGTTGTTAGTCGTTAGAAAATAAAGGAATGAGGTGAGGGAAGCAATTTTGATAAAGGAAGATGGAAAAAGTCATTATAGCTCAGTTGTACCTATGCTTAGCCTGTTACCTTGAGTTCTGAGACTGCTGGAAATAATCTAAGGAAATGATCTCAGAATCAGGGCCATGTTTTGCTCATCTTTGTATCCCTGAAGTTAAGCCGAGATTATCAAGCAGATGATAAACATTGTAAAAGATATATGGAATGGCACAGTGGAAGGTCTTGGGCTTTGGATCAAATAGACCCATGCTTAGATCTCGGTCCTACCACTTATCATCTGTGTGTTCTCGGGAAAATACTTAACCTACCTGATCTTCAGTTACCTTGTATATAGAAATGAGAATAGCACATACTGCATAGGTTTTTGTGAAAATTGAATGATATCTTATCTGTAATGTGCCAACATAGAAAAAATGCTCAATAAGTGATAATTTATTTGATGAGTAAATTTTTGATGCATAAATAGAGGTCAAAACTCAGTTTTCCCTTATGTGAAATATATTTTTTAGATTATTTTGTGAAGGATAAAATAATAATAAAAATCTCTTTATAGGACCCAAAATAGCTCAAACAAATTTGAAAAAATAAAGAATAAGATGCAAGGAATCACTATACTTAATTTTAGTACATATTAAATATCTATTATAATCAAGGCAGTATGATATTTGTGAAGACATATAGATGAATGTAGTAGAATAAAGCATCCAGAGTTAGACTCACACAAATATGCCTAATTTTTAAATTATTAAAATTTTGATTGTGGTATGATAAAAAATGCATAAAATTTACTATCAACCATTTTTAAGTGTACAGTTCAGTAGTGTGAAATATATGCATGGTATGCAACGGATCTCCAGAACGTTTTTTTGCCCAACTAATTTCTGACAAAGATGCAAAAGCAATTCATTGGAGGAAAGCTAGTCTTTTCAACCAATGATACTAGAGCAATTGGATGTTCATAGGCAAAACAACCCACCACCAACAAAAAACAACTTGACCTAAACTTCACACCTTATAATTAATACAAAATGGATCACTGGAATTAACTGTAAAATGTTAAACTATCAAATTTTCAGTTAAAAAACATAGGGGAGGTGGGTGCCTAGGTGGCTTAGTCAGTTAAACATCTGGCTCTGGATTTTGGCTCAGGCCATGATCTCACGGTTTGTGGGATTGAGCCCCACTTCCGGCTCTGTGCTGATAGCGTAGAGCCTGCATGGGAGTCTCTTTCTCCCGCTCTCTTTGCACCTTCCCCACACATGTGCACGTGCTCTCTCTCTAAAAATAAATCAATAAATATATATATTTTTTTATTTCTAGGAGAGAGAGAGAGAGAGACAGCGTGAGCAGGGGAGGGTCAGAGAGAGAGGGAGTCACAGACTCTGAAACAGGCTCCAGGCTCTGAGCTGCCAGTCAGCACAGAGCCGACGCGGGGCTCGAACCACGAACCGCGAGATCATGACCTAAGCGAAAGTCGGACACTTAACCGACTAAGCCACCCAGGTGCCCCAGTCAATAAATATTTTTAAAAAAACATAGAGGAGAGGTGCCTGGGTGGCTCAATTGGTTAAGTGTCCAACTCTGGATTATAGCTCAGGTCATGATCTCACGGCTTGTGAGTTCCAGCCCTGCATGGGGCTCCAGGCTGTCAGCATGGATTCTGTGTCTCCCTTTTTCTCTGCCCCTTCCCAACTTTCTCTCTCTCTCTCTCTCTCGTTCTCTTTCTCTCTCTCTCAAAAGTATATAAACATTAAAAAAATAAAATTATAAGGTTGGAAAAACTCTATAATTTTGAGATGATTTATTGTAAATGATGAATTTTTCCTCAAGTACCTTTGAGGGTTTTGGCTTCACAGAGAAGTGTTAAGCTTAATAGAAAGCTTGCATATGTGGGACATGTTTAGGTTTCTTAGGATAAGAAACTCTTGGGGCACCTGGGTGGCTCAGTTGGTTGAGTGTCTGACTTCGGCTCAGGTCACGATCTCATGGTTCGTGGGTTCGAGCCCTGAGTCGGGCTCTGTGCTGACAGTTCAGAGCCTAGAGCCTGTTTCAGGTTCTATGTCTCCCTCTCTCTCTGACCCTCTCCTGCTCATGCTGTCTCTCTCTCATAAATAAATAAAACATTAAAAAAATAAAAAGGATAAGAAACTCTGTTCCTGACTCTCTACATGCCTCTGGGGTAGCTCTAAACAGTTTCCACAGGATCTCTAAGACTTCAAGTCACCAGGAGACAATCTTATAATTTCTGCTGGGGTCGGAGGTGACATTTCTGGGATCTGGTTTTCAAAGGAGAATGATTTCAAAAGAGGATGAGTGCATAGGCCTCTTTTCCTAAGGATCTAGAGCATTTAATTATAGTTTTCTGTGAAGGGCACAGTGGGACCGAGGCTTTTCCCTCTCAAGATGCACTCAAGGCCTCCAGACTCCAGGCCGACTTGTTCAAGGTCCCTCTGCTCCTCTGACTAATTAGACTCTTGAGTTAGAAGTCTGGGCCTTTAACAAATAAGATGGTGAGCAGATGGAGAAGACTGAACTCTTTAATGGAATTAAGACCCAGAGATTCCCAAGGAGAGGTTTGGGGAGGGAGCCTTTGGCTGTTGCTGAGGAAGATTGAGGCAGATTTCAGTTGGAAAATTTCATGGCTAAAAATCCTTACTCAACGGGAGGCTGTAAACAGGCAATCCTTTCTAGATAAATAGAGCAGGGAGCAAATTGATTTCACATGCACTGCTTGATTTGCACGTCTACCTCTTCTCTGACATGTGGTTCCGTGGCCCCAGGAGCTGGGTGCCTGGATAGTTGAGGGTCTTCATATTAGTGTAATATCACGTACAGCTTCATTTAGAATTTAGGGTTTTATTTTAGGCCAAGACAACTTGTAGGTTCAATATAACATGGGAGGCCGAACTTTTACCCTATTCGGCTGCTCTGCCCACAAAAATGGATGTCTTTAAGTGAAGAGAATTAACTACCCTGATTGGCAAAGGACACGTGGGATTTGGCCTTATGTCTCCAGCTGTGTTTGTTTTTGTGAAGAGAAAGCAAGCTAAACCAGTGCCCCAGTCAGCTGAGACACTGCTTCTCTGTCATTTCCTGTCCTGGACTCTGAAGATCTCTTTGTTTTGGCTTGAATTGCATGTATATGTGTACATGTGCATGTGTGTGTACATGTGCATGCATGCATGCGTATGCATGTGCCTCTGTGTGTATGTGTGTGTGTTGTGTTGGTGGGAGACAGACTGAGAGATCTCTATGTGTTTTTCCTCTGAGTTTGCTGGCTTGTATCTCCTAATCTATTAATTTCTTAAGGCCAGTTTTTTTCTTGGCCCGTATATTGTCCCTGTTCAGTAATTAATCTTTCTTGTTTTTTACTTTGAGAGAGAGAAAGAGAGAGAATGTTAAGCAGGCTTCACACTCAGCACGGAGCCCAACATGGGGCACAATCCCACAACCCCAAGATCATGACCAGAGCCAAAATCAAGAGCCAGATGCTCAAGTGACTGAGCCACCCAGGACCCCCTTTGTTCAGTAATTAATCTTTACATGACACAGGGGATGAAGCTATATTATGAAGAAATCCAGTTATTTTAATGGTGCAGAAGCCTTTTAAACATCTGACTTACTTTCATTAAGTCATTTTAGAGATTATGAAGAAAGTGTCGGTTATTTTTTTGGGATAACCTCATGTTGTGTTCTAATAATAGATTTCTATGCTGAAATGGTCAGGAGTGATGTGACATTATGAATTGTGGGTCTGTGCACATTTTCCACTGGTTATTCTTTTATGTAACAGTCTTGCATTCTTTATTGTGTCATTGGAATGAAGCCACGTAAAATGTAGGGGCCACATATCCAGCTCAAGCCATTAATATCCATTGCCATTGACTTTTTTTTTTTTCCAATTTATTTCTAGGAGAGAGAGAGAGAGACAGCGTGAGCAGGGGAGGGTCAGAGAGAGAGGGAGACACAGACTCTGAAATTGGCTCCAGGCTCTGAGCTGCCAGTCAGCACAGAGCCCGACGCGGGGCTCAAACCCACGAACCACGAGATCATGACCTAAGGGAAAGTCGGACGCTTAACCGACTAAGCCACCCAGGCACCCCTCCCATTGACTTTCTTAATTAGTTGCCATTTTAAGAAGTGAATTTCCTCATGTCCATTTTTAATCTTACAGAGAATTGTGGATGGAGTTTTAGGAAAATTTGCTCAGTTCTTTGGGAGATATCCAAACACAAAAGCAGAAAAAAGTGTTTGTCAGCCATTCAAAAAATTATTCAGATCCTCTGTTGTACTCAGAAACCTTGAAAATAGATCAATTTACATATGACATTTTTAATAGCTATTTATAGTTTGATTTACAAAATATGCTCAGCATGCAAACTTGCTGGGTACATACTAAAGGAATAAATACTTAAAGGAATTTTTAACTGAAGTTTAAGCTGAACTCTTGCTTAGCCAGAGTTGAAATGTATGTGTTCTTGGACATGTCTTGTCTATGAAATAGATAAATGAATATGTCTTTATTAAAATAAAGTACATATTGAGGATTAAAATATAGGGTTTTACCTTGAATGGTATTATTTCCCTCATGAAATTGTAATTTGGAGTAAGTAATATCAGGCACTGCAGGAAATAGAAGAGAAGTTTAAGACATGACCTCTTTGTTTGGAATTCTACAGTTTAGTTAGGGAGCTCTGACTAGCATGTGTGAAGGCATTGTCGCTGTCAGCAAGGCAGTCTGTAATTAGATGGTACATTGTGATGTATGGATCGTAATTACCAAAGAACTTCAGAGAAAAGAGGAAAGAATGTAGATTAGAATAATCAGGGAAGAGTTAGTGTACCGTTGTTCCAACGTGAACAACTAAAAATTCAAGCTTTTTAGATTCATTTGGGTCTTCAAAAAAAAAATAGAATCAATTCCATATTTCCTTTGGTTGAATCCTCTTCTAGAAGTCTATTTAAGTCTATGTTCATCCGTTTTTCATCATATTTTATACTCTGTCTCTTAACCTCTGCCTGATATTTCCTTCTTTTTTTTTTTTTTGGTCTCTTTGAGATTCATGTTGAGTAATTTCCTCAGATCTATCTTTGTGTATATCAATTCTTGCTTTTTCTATGTTGACTCTGCTATTTAATGCATTTGCTGAATTTTTAAAATTTCAATGGCTATATATATATTTTATTCCTAGAAGTTTTACTTATTTATATTCAATGTGTCTTTTTCTGAGTTTTCTTTCCTGATTGTAATTTTTAAACAGTATACTGCTCTTAAGCTTTTTTCATATCTTTTTGTCTCTAATCATTAAAAAAATTTACTTCTTTATTTTTTGTCTGTAACCATTTTAAACATAATTATTTTCTAGTCTTGTCAGATTGTTTGTCTGAATTTATAGAAGACCTAACCCTGGAGATTTGCAGTGCTTTTATAAAATATTGCTTACATATTTCCAGTTATTGAGCTCAAGTGTATCTTCATTGGTATTTTATCTATGGGACTCGTATGTGGCCAGGATTGGGGACACAGCCTTTTAGAGTTGTTTTACATTAGTATTCTAGGGTATTAACAACCTGGAACATAGTTTTATGTTGATTTCTTAGGTTGAGGGTTAGCTCATCATGTGGCTAGTATAAACTCAAACCAAATTTCTGTGTGTGGCTTAGACTCAGATATATGTGTTCGTAGGAGAGGATATTTTTTCCACTCCAGGTTAGGCTTGAAATAGACAACTTGTTTTTCAAGCATCTCTGTGCTTCTGGTTGGTTTGTTTTTTCCCCTAATCCACCTTTCATGAGAGTGGATCTTTCAAGGGTCCTAGCTTGTAGCAGAGGCTTGAGTTCTAATTCCATCACAGAGAAAAAATATCAAAACCCATAGGGTACCCCAAACAAGTATTCCCCCTTCCTCCAGACTTACAGAGTGATGCCAATTGGAAGGCTTCCCTTTCTGGTTTTTAAGAGCTTCTTGTTCCCGACAACTGAGAATCTTATTTTCTTACAAGCTCACCTACACTTTTAAAGAATGCTCCTAATATTTTATGCAGCATCATAGAAGAAAGATTTTCAGGATTTTTTTCACCCCCAAAAGCAGAAATCCTTAATTCCTTACTAATTCTCCTCATAAGGGGTATTCCAAATCTTGTTAACCTCTTGAGCTTCATGACTGCAGTTATTCCTCTGCTTTCTAACATTATCAACTGAATCTCTCTTTTGGGGGCATCCTTTTATCTGACTGAAATAAAGCACGGATGTCCTCCATTTGGAAAAAGTTTTTGCTTGACTGCCTTTTCTTTTTCTGCTAATTCTTTTCTGCTTTTCACAGTTGAAGCCATTGAAAGAGCTCTATTAATATATTGTGATTTGTATTATCTGATTATCAACTCATTTCTGAAGGTCTTATGATCCATCTTTCATCTCTGGCACGGTACTGACACTGTTCTTTCCACTGACACCAGTGACAGCCTACATGCTACATTCAGCAGGCTTTTCTCCTGCGCCAGATCTCACGCTATTTTGCTTCTCTGAGGTTTTCATGTTGACCGTCTCCTGCTTTAAACATTTTTAAAAAATTTCTTTGAGCCTCTTGCCACAATTCTGTTCTAATTCTCCTCTGTCGTCCTCTTACCTGTGTAGCCCTTCTTCTCTGACTTCTTCCTTGAATTCTTCTCCACACCCATTGAATGGAGGGGGGCATTTCTCCACTTCATTCTACAATTTTCTTTTTCTACATGACCTCCATTATCATGTCACTTCTTTACAGATGATTCACAAATCCCTACCGTTAGCTTCAAGTTTTGGTTTTTCAGTCGTTTCTTGGATACTTTGAATGTCCTGCTGACATGTCAAAATCTTGGATTTAAAACCAAACTCATGCTCTCCCCATCCCCAATAACCCATTCTTGTGATTTTCCTAATTCTGTCTGGATTATCATCATTTTCGTCTCCAGAGCTTACAAAAAGATTAGAGAAATCTTTTCTTCCCATCAAATTTTTCTTTCCATTTTCTCTCTGATTTATCTCTTATTTGCAATCTTATTGTGTCTCTTCTTGCTTTTATTGCTCTGTACTATTTGTCTTCTAAGTGGTTTATCTACCCATAGATTCACTTTTCTATAATCCATTCCACCCACCAGGTTGAGATCTGCCTATTTATTTCACCAATGTCATGTCATTAGACAGCTTAAAAACTTTAAATGACTACTAACAAGATTAATCCCAAACTCCTTATTCTGATAGAAAAAAAAAAAAACGTGGAGAATCCGGTGCTGTTGTTTTGGGTCTGACTTTTGCTCTATGACTAATTTGTTTTGTGAACATGGTGAAATCACTGGTCACCATGTAAAAGGTCTCTTTTCTCTAAAATGAAATACTAGCAGAAGAAAAATAACTGAGAGAGACTTTGCAAATCAGGAGAACCAAATGTCCAATAAAAGGTGAATAGACACTCAGTCATAGTGAGATATGACCACGCACCACTAGAACAGATCAAATAAAAAAGATAGACAACACCATATTTTGACAAGGATGTGCCTGCAGCAACAGGGTTGCTGCCGTTCCACGAGTTGCTGGCCCAAGCAATTCTATTCCTAGAAATGTTTGCATATTCACCAAAGGGCATGTATAAGCATGTTCACAGCAATAGTATTCAAATTAGCCAAAAACTTGAAATTACCCCCAAATCATAGGATGGGTAAATAAACTATGGCACATTCACAGTGGAAGAGTATTCAGCAGCAAGAATGAGAAACATGGATGAAGCTCCTAAACATGATCACAGGAGCCAGACACGTGAGAGTACCTGCCATGTGGTTTTATTTCTAGAATGTGCAAAAACAGGGGAGACTCATCTGCCTGTGGTTACCCTTGGGGGGAGGATACCAAGTGAAGGAGCACAGGTTGGTTCTGTGGTATTGGTGAGTTCTTTCCTTTGGTCTTGGGGCTACATGGACGCGTTCGGTTTGTGAAAATGTATTGTGCTGCATACCAACGCTATGTGCACTTCTGGTATGTATATTATGTTTTAATAAAAGATTTTAAAATGATGACTCAGGGGAGCTATAAACAATGGGTGCAATGAGGTAAATAGCCTTCCCAAGTCTGTTCCCCAAATAATATGAAATAACTTTACATCTACAAAAATTTGATGAAAACCACTTCTCAACATGAACGTAAATAATGTTGAGACTGTAAAATAACTGTGAGTAAAAAGAGAAAAGTCAACAAGTATCAGCACTCTGGCCCGTGTGTTCCCTTCTTCCAGTGTGGGGTTCTGTGGCAAGCAAAAGCAGGCGGAGAGAAACTGCAAGACACACAGGAGGGACTCGAGTTGAGAGGCCTGTGTGTGAGTTGGCGCCACCAACAGAAAGACTGCATCCACGCTAAATCAGAAAATCCTAAAAAGGTAACCAGGTAGATCAGAACATGACAGCGGAGAAGGGATTTCAAAGTATTCAGGCCTTAAAGGACCAGATAGACTAAAATGAAGAGGACCAGATATGCAATTTAAAGGGACAAACTCTAAGTTTGTTTTGAAAGAGAGAGGGCAAGTAGGGAAGGGACAGAGACAGAGGGAGAGAGAGAGAATCCCAAGCAGGCTCCACGCTGTCAGAGTAGGGACCGACATGGGGCTTGAACCCACCAACATGAGATCATGACCTCAGCTGAGATCAAGAGTTGGTTTCTTAATGAGGTGAGCCACCTAGGCGCCCCCAGACTATATTTTAAAAGAAAAACTTGATTTAAAAGGATAGTCTTCTGGGGAAAAAAAGCTTCTGAGGGAGAAAGAGGCAAAAGGGAAGGAAGAATGATCCTTGGGAAATCAAGTGGTAAAGGGAAAAAGAATAAAAGACATTTTGTGTCCCATAAGACAAAAGAGACTAAAAAAACTGGAAACCGCTCTTGCTTCGGCTGCACATACACTAAAATTGGAACGATATGGTGAAGACTGGCATGACCCCTGTGCAAGGATGACACACATATTGGTGAAGTGTTCCAGATTTTAAAAAATCAACAAAAAAACTAGAAGCCTTGCAATCTCTCCCCTCACCACTAAAACAGTCCGACAAGACCCCACTAAAGTACCTGGACCTTTGTAAGCTGAAAAGGAATTAAACAAGGAATCTTCTAAGATGCTGAATATTATAAAAATGAACAAAAAGAAAGTAAAGTTTACAGAGAAATATGTCAGATAATCAGGAAATGAATTTGCATGCAAATCAACCGAGGAAAATTCCCCTCCTGGAAAACAGCCACGAAGCAGAAGAAAATTTTAAGTCTGCACTCTTATAGTGAATGAAATATCCTGAAACAAGCATTTGAGGATATGAAAAACCACTTTAAATATGAAACCCAAAAACTAAAAGCATAAATGGAAAAAAAGAAAAGAAAAAGAGAAAGAAAAAGAAAAGGAGAGAGAGAAGTGCCTGAGTGGCTCAGTCAGCTAAGCATCCCACCTCGGCTCAGGTCATGATCTCACAGTTCCTGAGTTTGAAACCCACGTCCGGCTCTGTGCTGACAGCCCAGAGCCTGGAACCTGCTTCAGATTCTGTGTCTCTCTCTCTCTCTATCTGGCCCCTGCCCCACTTGTGTTTTTTCTCTCTCAAAAATCTATAAATAAACATTTTTTAAAAAGGGGGGGGAGAGAATGAAAACAAAAAGTTAATTAAACTCAGAAGAAACGGTAGAAAAAGAGAAAATTATCTCAGAAATTAAATTATTAGATGCACAAAGAAGAATGGACCAAATGAACATTTAATTAAAGGTAGGAAAATAACCAAAGGGATGGTAATGAGTAAACAAAAAAGTAAGAAGGCTCAGAAAGTAGTAGAAAAGAAAGACAGGCAAAGAAAGAATAATATTCATGTTATCTGAGACACTGAGGAAGAAAATAAAAACAATGGAACAGATCTAATATTTAATTTTATAATGCAAGGAAATTTCCAGAAGTAGAAAAAGACCTAAATCAACACATGGAAGGGCTCATCTGTCAAAACTTAGCCCAGAAATATCAATTCTCAGGCATAGCCTTGTCCAACTAATAGTTCTCAGAAATAACAATAAAAGCCTCAAGTTCTCTTTCACTAGACAAAAAGGTCAAATTACTTACAAAGGCAAAAGAATTAGACTAGCATTAGACTTTCAAAACCAACATATGAAGCAAGGCAACAATGGATGTTTTTGTACTCCTACATATATCTCCTTAAGCTTTGTGTTGGGATGCAGTTAGTGTTGCTTAGAAACACTTTGATCCTTTCTAATATGGCTTTTATAATTTGCCAGGTGAGTCTGGAGCAGCGCTCAGTGCAGGGCTAGTAAATTTCCTAATACTGAGACAAGACCTCCCTAGAGTTTGTTCCTGTGGGGTGGGAAGTGGGGGGTAGGGTGTGGGTGGGGGTGGTGGTGTTTGTCCAGCTTGGCTGGTGTGAACATGTTCTCCCCTTTGCTCTGTGTGAGCACTTCCTCCGCTAATCCTTTGGATGATCCTTTCCCTTGTCTTGGGCAGTTCTTCATTAGTCATGCACTGATCAGTACCCTTTTGAACATGTTGGGGGATCTTCTGCAGATTTCTGGGGCTCTCTGTGCAGCTCTCTCTGCTCTAGCATTCTATCTGATGAACTCTAGCTGCCCCAGACTAGCTGCCCCAAGACTCTCAGTCCTGTCTCAACTCAGAATATCTCAAGGTTCTGCCTCAATCACCTCTCCCCAGGCCACAGCCTGGAAATCCACCTAAGGCAGTAAGCCCAGATAATTGTAGGGCTCACCTCATTTGTTTCCTGTTTCTTGGAGATCATTGTCACTCCTTGCCTGATCAGAGTCTTGAAAACTGTTGTTTCTTGTATTGTTCCAATGTTAATTTTCTGGCTTTGGGGATTATACTATGGCTGTGTAAGATGTCATCAGGGAAAGCTAGGTGAAGGGCACTCAGAAATTTTCTGTACTACTCTTGCAACTTCCTGTAAGTCTGAATTCAAAATAAAAAATTAAAGATATTTAAAAATGAAGGTTTTCACTTAATACTTTTTAAAAGAAAACCCAAAAATATTTAATTACTACATCTATTGCTGATGTTGTGTTGTTTCTTGTAGCACAATAGGACGTGACCAAAACTAAACAAACATACTCTACTCATCCAGGAAGTCTAGCTGCCTAAAGATATTGACCTTTTAAATGCCAGCTGGGCCTTTCACCCAAGAGGGCCTGCTTTCAAGCAAACTGAAGGTACCCATTCACTGAATACTTCTAAAGCTATTTAAAGCACTTACATTCTTTTCATTTTTAACTATTGCATATTGGTCTTTCATTAAGTCACATAATTGAACATTATGTTTTAAAGTTTTTATCTCTGCTCATGCATTCAGAAACATGCCATTCTTTTTATTGTTTTATTTATTTATTTATTTATTTATTTAGAAAAATGCCATTCTTAATATAATTTTCTCCTCTGCACATTCTGTCTGCACCTTCTCACCTTAAGGCCCATCTCAAACAACACCTGTCCATGGAGTCTTAAACCCCTTTTGGAAGAGATATAACTTCATGTAAACATGAGAAGCACTTTGCTCCTATTATAATGAGAAACGTAAGACTGCAATTTTAATCAGTAAAAGGTTTTCATAAATGAATGATCTCTGTAGTCACTTCTTTTATCCATGTTTGGACTGAACCGTAACTGAGTCTTGAGGATGGATTAGATTTGGAAGGTTGGAGAGAAGGAAAGAAGACATTTTGGGTAAGGATATTATCATGGGCAGAGGCAGGAATAAGGAATGTTGAGGAGGGGACTTCTACTCAGCTGTTTTCCCATCTCTTTAGAAAGAATATTATAAAGGAAATTATGATTTGGAACAGGAGCAGAGAGGTTTTGGATTTATTAGCTATGTAACCTTAGAAAGCCACTTAGCTATCTCTGGGCCTCAATGTTTTCATCTGTAAAACACAAATAATAGAACATATTTCACATAATATTTGTGAAAAACAATGTTTAAAGTATACGTTAAAGTACTTTGGCAACCAAAAGCTGATGCATAATTTTTCTTTATCTTCTGGTTTTATATCTAGAATAAAATGTCTGCAAAACGATCTGCTTTAAAAAATGAGTAAGCTATTGAGTCTTCTTTGAAGATAGATGTTTTCTTGGAGTATCTGATTATAGCAAAGTGCTTTGCAAAGATTAAAGTTCTTTTTTCTCTGCTCCTTTTCTTCTTTAGTAAATGAAGAGCTAAGAAATCACTCTAGAATAATTGATATTAACCACTCCCCTAACTGAGGACAATAAATATAAGCATCTTGAAAATACTTAGTCTTTCTCTTGGAACAGTAATTCAACTTTGAGTCATAGAATGTAATCTTTATTTAGAAGGGTCGGGGAGGCCTCCCCAAGAGTTATCAAAGGTAGAGGCATGACAAATAGCACCCCTATCCAGGGAAATGAAATGCAACAGAGCTCTTCATGTTTTAAGGTTTAAAAAGAAAACCTGCCAATACTTATGGTAAATCCTTGGGCATCAAGTTAGAAAATATAGGTCCTGGAATCAGCTGGCACACCAAGATGGTTGTGGATGTGGATCATAAGAGCTGAGAATGTAGAGCCATATCTCTGTGGTCCAAAGATGGGGCTCTGGCCAATCCAGCATTCAGACTTTGGGGCTGTTTTCTGCTGAAGAGCTGTGCCATGTGCCTTATGCTGGAATTTGAATCAGAGAGAAATCATTACCAAGTAGATTAATATCCTCAGTGACCATGAAGAGTCAGTCTTCAGCAGTGACACTGTGGCAGCAAGAAGCAATGGCGTCAGTATATTGTACTGTTCCCACTCTTTTCTTGCCTGACTCTGTGGCTAGACTATTTCCTCCAACCCCAAAAGTTTTGGGATGGCATCAATCTAGTGATGTGCTGACAAATATTCAACAACTGGCTCTGTGGGAAGAAAAAGCCCCAATTCGTAGCATTGCCAATCTTTGTGGTGTAAATACTCCCACCATGTAGTGTAAATACTCCCATCAAGGTACCAGTGTGGTGTTAGTGAACATGCTGTTGGGAAGGGATGTGATACTACCCTACCCCATACAGTTGAAAATCCACATAAAACTTTTGGCTCCCCCAAAACTTAACTACTAGTAGTCTACTGTTGACTGGAAGCCTTACTGATAATATAAACAGTTGATTTATACGTATTTTCTGTGTCATAAGTAATATATACTATATCCTTAGTCAAGTAAACTAGAGAAAACAAAATTTAAGTAAGAACATCATAAAGAAGAAAATACATTTACGGGGAAAGAACCCACATGTAATTGGATTTGTGCAATTCAGACCTATGTTGTTCAAGACTCGATTGTAATTTATTTATTAATTTACATGACTTAATTTTGAATAATGGCTGTATTTGACAACAGCCTTGAAAAATTCCTGAAAGCTTAAGAGTTAGCCCTCATGAGCTGATGAGAACTAGCTCTAGCACATCACTGGATAAATCCATGAGGATTTGGGATGGAAGGGACCCCAAAGTTGATGTAATGGGCTAGAGATAAAATTGGAAAAATGACAGGTATAATTGTTTTTGTATCCTGGGTTTATATTCATATAGGTTTTACAGTGTTGGGTCCCAAATCCCCCAAACCTGAGACAAAATAGTGAAACAAGGACATGGCTTTGAAAAATATAATGACCACAGAAGTCCAATGTATTTTTTCTTAAGTTCTGAATGTTCAAAGTCCTTGAGCATTTAGACAGAGTTGGATTGCCTCCCTCATTGAAATGAGGTTTCTTTATTATCAGAGTTCCTGTTCTGTTTATTCAGACTGTTTTTCTATGAAGGAGACAGGGCAGTGCATATTTTTGTTATGGCTAATGTCATTGCTTCCTTAGGACAGTGGCCAGAGAGATAAATTAGCTGACTTGACTGAGCTGGAGCCAGTGACGTATCTGCTCAAACCCATGTGGTTCTGTTTGTTCCTTCTTTCATTTGCTCAACAAAGATCTAGAGCCCCTACTAGGTACCAGGCATTGTATTAGTATCAGGAATATAAAAATGAATAAGATGTGAATTGTGCCTTAAAAGTGCTGACATTATCCCATGAATCTCCATTCATCTTCTATGGGAATGAGCACCCCCAGGGAAGCAGATGTGAAGTAATGGAAATGTTTTCACAGTAAAGGATCTTGTTTGGGTCGCCATTGTGGTCCTATTAGAGTACTGTGTTTTAAACTTTAAGGTTGAAATGTCCTACTGTCTTCAATATCAGAGTTCCTGATCACAGCACTCTTCTTAAAATGCTACCCTTTCACCCTTGCTGAAGTATTTAAAGCAAGTATGAATTAAGCTTTTAGAGGTTATCCAACCAGGCCATGGAGAAGTGAGGCAAAGGTCTGGATCAGGGAGCCACATCTCAGAAAGGCAGACCCAGACCAGGTGGTGTTTGGGGGGCCTTGGGGAGTTATGGACCATAGAAGGAGTGCTCGAGGGGTGTGAGGTGGATGGGGAGAAATAATGAAGAGACTGGTAATAAATTTGCCCATTTCTCATTGTTGTCTAACCCAGGTTCTGCAAAAGCAGATTAACCAAAAGGTTAATCAAGGCAGTATAACGTGCTAATTAAGATCTACTTTGAAACTTAGAAGATGTGTTCAAAACCTTGAATTTTTATTATAATAGACCTCTTGACCTCTGCCGAATTATGAACCCCTTTGAACCTTAATTTCTTCATCCATAAAATGGGAGTAATAACAGCAGGGTACGGATTACTATAAGACTTAAATGAGAGTGCCTCTATACTGTGCCTAGTATGGTGGCTAATTCACATTATAAGCTCAATAAATATTTGTTTCATTTCTTCCTAGACATCTAAAAGGACAAGCATTGAGGCATAGAGAGTAGACTTGAATTCTCCATCTACATAGATAGTAGCATCCAGCAGCTATCCATATAAGTAATTATATAGCTGAAATCAACTGTTCAGTTTGCTAGGATTGCTGCTCAGTCAAGTGGCTATTAGCAGAAATGAGTAACCTGCCATTGCTTCCACTGAAAATGATATCTTGATTATGGTGCCCTGTGAGTTTCCCGATTAAATATATCTAAGTGATTACTTTCATTAACCTCCTCTATTATCATGGGTATAAGATGTAGGGAAACAGATCTGGACTGAATATAACATAGCAGAGATTTTCTAATTATTACTTTTTTCTGAAAGTACAATGCACTGAAATAAGTTCAGAGTCCTGATTGTGTTCAAGAAGTTGGGTTTCCACTTACCCCAAGTGGAACAGAAAGTTCATCCAAATTGTTTTCCATCTATGACGTTTCTTAGGTGGATAATTTGGTATTTATTAAATCCACTAGAGGAGAGTCTAGCTATCTGTTGAAAAGGTCTTCCTGTCAGGTAAAAATAACTACAAATAGCCCATTTTCAGCCAGCAAGTAATATTTTTAGAATGCTTATGAAGAATCTAGGTTGTCATCTTTGAAATGTGTGAACTTGGTAAGAAAAAAACATTTCTTCAAGGGTTAAGAAATATTTCTAATGTTTCAATTTACTTCTCTTCTGAGGTCACCCAGAAAGTAGGAATAAGATGCTTTGGTTCTCTATAAAAGTTCTGTAGTGTCCAGTATGAGGAATCAGGAAAGGATAGTGGGAAGGAAATAGTGGACTGAGGATCAGGACTTTTGAAATTCTGTCTTGGCTCAATCTTTGGCAAGTCATTCAATCTGGCTATCTCACTTGTAAGTATTACCTACTTCTAACTAATAATGAAGATTGCTCCACTATCTTACTTAAAGGATCACTGTGTGATCAAATGGGCAAATCTATATGGGAAAATTCTTTATGTTGGCTTGAGCTGTACAAATGGTGGTTTTGCCATTACTTCAGCTTCACAGTTCACTAAATTAGCAACTAAACAAATATTATCTTTCAGTCATGCCCCAGACAGATGGTTTGGTTTTTATCCCTTCTATTTTATTGATTTATATTTTTATCTTTACTATTTATTTCCTTCTGCTTGCTTTGGGTGTAATTTGTGCTTTTTCTAGTTCATAAGGGTGATGCTGAGGTCATTGATTTAAGACCCTTTCTCTTTTCTAATGTAAATATTTAATGCTATGGATTTCCTTCTACAATATTGATTTACCTGCATCCCATTAATTTTGACATGTTATCATTTCCTTTCAGCATGAATATTTTCTAATTTCTCTTGTGTTTTATTACTTAAAAATGTGTTCATTTTCAAACACTTAGAGATTTTCCAGATACCTTTCTGTTATTGATTTCTTGTTTAATTTCATTGTAGTCACAGAACATATCTTTCATTTGTTTCAGTTCTTTTAAATTTGTTGATATATTTTTTAATAGCTGAGAATATAGTCTCTTTTGGGGAATTCTTTACATAAGCTTGAAAAGAATATGTCATTTTCTGTTGTTAGTGGAGTGTTATATAATGTCCATTAGGTCAAGTTGGCTTAAGATATTATTCCGGTTTTCAGATTCTAATGTTTTGTATATTTGTTCAATCGGTTACTTATAGAAGAATGTTGGATTTTCCAATTTCCTTGTCAAATTGCGGATTTGTCTATTTTTTGTTTGTTTTTATTTTGTATTTTTTGCTTCATGTATTTTGAAAGTCTTGTGTTAGGGGCATATTCCTTTAGGATTGTTAAGTGTTCTTGGTGGGTTGTTTCCTTTGTCCTTATGTATTATCATTCTTCATATCTTAAAATATTCCTTATTTTGAAGTTTGCCTTGTCTGACCCAGGTTTCTTTTGATTTGATGTATCTTTTACTTTTAACCTATCTTTATATTATAAAATTTATATAGAAAGTGGGTTTTTGTAGATTATATATAGGTAGGTCTTGCTATTTTCCAGATTTGATAATTTCTTCTTTTTAATGGAGGCACTTAGATCCCCTTGTCATTTAATGTAATCATTGATATATTTGGATTTAAGTCAACTATCTAGCTAATAGTTTTCTATTTGCCATCTGTTTTTGTTTGTTCTCTGTTTTCTTTTGGATTGAGTGCTTTTTATGATTCCATTATTGGATTATTAGTTACACCTCTTTTTTGATTTTTAGTGGTGACATAGAGTTTTGAAAACACATATTATCTTATTATGGTCCACCTTTTTTTGTTTTTTTCTTAAAAAATTTAAAAATATTATTTATTTTTAAGTAACCTCTGTACCCATCATGGGCCTTGAACTCACAACCTCAAGATCAAGAGTCACATGTTCTACTGTTGAGCCAGCTAGGTGCCCCTTTATGGTCTACCTTTAAATAACATATGCCATTTCCCATTTAGTATAAGAATCTACAGTAGTATACTTTTTGTTTCCTCTCCCATCCTTTGTGTTATTTTTGTCATACATTTTACTTCTACATATGCTATAAACTCAACAATATATTGGTACAATCAATTTTAACAAAAGAAATAACCACTTTTATATATACTCTGGTTTTACCAATTTTATTGCTCTCCATTTCATTTTGTAGATCCACATTTCCATCTTTTAAAAAAATATTTGTTTAGTTTTTGAGAGAGAGGGAGAATGAGAGCATGTGTGAGTTGGGGAGGAGCAGAGAGAGATAGGGAGAAAGAGAATCCCAAGCAGGCTCTGTGCTGTCAGTGCAGAGTCGACATGGGGCTTGATATCAGGAACTGAATCATGAGCTCATGACCTGAGCTGAAATCAAGAGTCAGAGGCATAACCAACTGAGCCACCCAGGTGCATCCTCATTTCCATCTTTTATCATCCTCCATTTTCCTGGAGAAATTCCTTTAACTCTTTTTATTTTAAGTTTATTTATCTATTTATTTAATTTTTTATTTTGAGAGAGAGAGAGAAAGAGAGAGAGAGATGGCGCATGAGTGGGGGAGGGGGCAGAGAGAAAGAGAGAGAATCTTAAGCAGGCTTCATGCTCAGTGCAAAGCCCCACATGGGACTCAATCTCATGACCCTGGGATCATGACCTGAGCTGAAATCAAGAGTTAGATGCTCAACTGATTGAGCTACCCAGATGCTCCTTTTAACTCTTCTTTTAATGCAGGTCTTCTTGTAATGGATTCTCTCAGATTTTATTTTTTCAAAAGTGTTTTTTATTTTGCCTTTATTTATAAAAATATATTTTTGCTGGGTGTTGAATTCCAAGTTTGACATTTTCTTTTGGAGTAGACTCCATTGTCTACTCTTTTATATAATTTCTGATCAGAAGACTACTGTAATTTTTTATCTTTGTACTTTTGTATGTAACATTTCTTTTTTTATCTAGCTGCCTCCAAGATTTTCTCTTTATCTTTGATTTCAGCAATTTGAGTATGATGGGTCTAGGGATGTGTGTATGTGTGTGTGTGTGTGTACTTATCTTGCTTGTGTTTCTCTGAGCTGCTTAGATCTGGTGTTGTCTTTCATTAATTATGAAATATTATCTGTTATAGTCATTTCAAATATTTCCACTGTATTTCTTTCTTTTCCTTCTGGAATTTCAAATATATGTACATTAGACTGATATTCTACCATAGGTTTTTATGCTCTGTTCTGTTTTTTCCTTTCTGTGTTTTTAAAATGTTTTTAACCTATTTAAAATTATTTTTGAGAGAGAGAGTATGCGCAAGTGAGGGAGGGGTAGAGAGAGAGGGAGAGAGGGTCCCAAGTAGACTCCATGCTGTCAGCACAGTGCCTGACGAGGAGCTTGAATTCACAAACTGTGAGATCATAACCTGAGCCAAAATCAAGAATCAGGCAGTTAACTGACTGAGCCACTCAGGCGCCCCCTCCTTGATTGTGTTTTAATTTGGATAATCCCTTTTGGCTTATGTTCAGATTTACTTATTCTTTCCTAAGCTATGTCACATTCCAAGAATTTTTTTATTATTTTCAAATTTATTTTGAAATTTTTACTCCAGGTATTTTAAATTTCAGATTTACTGAAGGTAACAACCACAAGAAAGTCTAAACTCAGCTCACATCATGCTTTTTATTTCTAGGTTTTCCACTTGACTCTTTTTTAGAGTTTTTATTGCTTTGCTGAGATTTTCCATCTCTTTATGCATGTTATCCCTTTATTTTACTGTATTATCTAACATATTAATTCTGGTTATTTTTAAGGAGCTGTCTTATAGTGCGAGCATCCAGATCATCCCTGGATCTTGTTCTGTTGATTGCTTTATCCCTTGATAGTGTCTTGCTTTGTCTTGTTATTTTGTGTGTCTCATTTTTCGATTGAGTGTCAGACATTTTGTGTAGAATAGGGAGTCTCAGGTAAATAGTAGTTATGTTTTGAAATGAGCATGGATCTTCTCATTTCATGGTGCTCCTTTGGAAGCTTGAATTAGTATTGTCAGTTGATAAGTAGATGAATTTAGGCTTGTCGTCACTGTAGTTAACTCTAGTAAACCATAGACTTCAAATTCCTTCAGTAGTGGACTGTTTTTACCTTGTGCTTAACATGGGGCCTGGCTTGAGAGTTTTTCTCAGTGTTTATGCTTCACATTCAACTTTTAGCAGGCCCTGCACATTTGCATCAGAAATAAGATATCTTCTCACACTCTTGCTATTTTATCCTCAGATATAGGCTGTCACTTGGTGTGAGGCTTGTGGTGGTGGCCACAGGGAAGTTTCTTCATTCTCTTGGTTCAGCTTTAGTCTTAAGTGGGTCCTGTGTCGTTGTGCACCAGTGCTGGCACTTTCTCGGTATTCCTATCCCTTTTCCCATTGCAGCCAAGCTCTGTCCTATAGGTGTGGAAGCCCGTGTGTGAGGCATATTTCTCTCCACTGCCTTCAGTGGTAAGAGAACACTGCTTAGTATGGGTGCGCGATCCTTGGCCAGAGAGGGTTTTTTATCTCTCCCACGGGAGAGCTCTTGGTTCCTTTTCTCTTGAGAAACAGGGATCTTTGCCAGGGTCCTGAGAGTGGGAGTGTTTCCTACCTTCCTCCCAACAGCTTTAGGGTTTGTTCCTCTTGGAATAAAACCTAGTGAATGGGCAAGACTCTGTGCTTGTACCGCTGCAGTGACAGATGTTCAGAACTAGAACACTGGCACCACTGAAGGACACTCACTCAGGTTTCCTGTTCTTCCCCGAATCTCCCTCCAGAGTGCCCGAGAAAGCTTCAGGACAATGAACTGGTAAGTGGGTACAGATTCTGCTTGTATGTGGAATTCCAGGAATTCCATACTGTTTCATTAACTCACACTTGACTTTTAAGAATATGTTAACATTTTAGCTGTTTCTTTTCTTTTTTTTTTTAAACCTACTTTATGGCAGCTGCCTTTTCCTTTCTTGCTCTGCCAAAAAAGAAACAGTTTGAGAATTCTCTCTCTCCTTGGAGGGGTTATTCGTCATTGGAATTTCATTCATTTGGTTGCTTTGTGTTCTCAGCTCTCTGATGGGCTCAAGGGAAGTTACAATTGTATATGGATTATTTGTTTTTTTGTCATTGTTAGGGTGGATCAATGTTCTTGTGGCTTTCTATATTCTAGTGGACGTCGAACTCCAGGAGAGTTTAACACAGGAAATATTTATAGGAATGCATCTAGATTATATGAAAGTATGAGGGCTAATACGGCACTCTAGGGATAGTAATTGCAGAGCACTGTTACCACCCTGTTACGGGTTGAATTGTGTCTCTCAAAAAATATGTTGAAGTTCTAATCCTGGGTTCCTAAGAATGTGGTCTTATTTGGAAAGATAACCATTGCAGATGTAACCAAGTCAAGACAAGGTCACGAAGGTGGGCCCTAATCCAATGTGACTGGCACTCTTGTAAAAAAAAAAAAAAAAGAGAATAGATGGAAAGAGACACAGGAAGAACACTGTGTGACCACAGAGAGAGAGAGGATGACGTGATAGATACATCTACAAGCCAAGGAATGCTGAGGATTTCCAGAACACACCAGAAAGGGACAAGGAAGGATCCTCTCATGGACCTATCAGGGAGATCATTGTCCAGCTAACACCTTCATTTCAAACTTCTAGTCTCCTGGACTGTAAGTCAAATTTTGTTCTTTTAAGCCACTCAATTTATGGTAGTTTGTTATGGCAGCTCTAGGAAACTAAGACACACCCTTAGGCCTGAAGGGGCAAGGAGGGACAGAAAGGGCTGTGTGGTACTGTAACACCACACAGGGTGACACCCACATAGAATGGACCCCAGAGATAAATACCCTGACCTCTGTCTCTTTTGTCTCTTCATCCCTGGGGCTCCCTTTTACTAAACTTAGCTGGAATCCAGAGGGCAAGGGAGCTGGGTTAGGTAGTCCATATAAGTTAGCCTCCTGGGGTAGAGAGCAGAGTGGGGAAATCTGGATGGGAGATATGAGGAGCTAAAGAAAGAGAGCCTGTCCAGCAGGGCTTTGTGTGACAGACAATGTAACTTTATAAATTTGTTTTGGGTAGGTGGCATGGGGTTATTGGAAAGATCACAGAGTTATAACAGGGTTACAACAGGTTTTGTCCCAACTCCACTCTGACTCACTGTGGCCGTCAATATCTCATGTAACCTTTCTGATCCTCTATTTTCTCATCTGTAGGAGGGGGTTAGACCAGATGATTTTTGAGTTCCCTTCTCGGTCTTGTGTTGTGTTTATAGAAATGAATAATTTTACATTGGACAAAAAGATATCTAAGATAAATTTTCTGAGCTTTATAAGTTGAAGATTTAATGATTTTGAGCCTGGTTCAGTGATGAAAATGACCATTGCTGTTGATGATAATTTTACCTTTATTTGACTTGTCTTTAAAATTAAGAAAAAAATGTTTTCATATCTACCATCTCTTTTTATTTTTATTTTATTTTTTTACAAATAGTTTATTGTCAGGTTGGTTTCCATATAACACCCAGTGCTCATCCCCACAAGTGCCCTCCTCCATGCCCATCTCCCCCTGCCCCCCACATCCATCAGTCCTCAGTTTGTTCTCAGCATTCAACAGTCTCTCATGGTTTGCCTCTCTCCCTCTCCCCCACATTTCCCCCTTTCTTCTCCCCCATGGTCCTCCGTTAAGTTCCTCCTAATCCTCCTATACGTGCAAACATATGAAATTTGTCCTTTTCTGCCTGACTTATTTCACTTAGCATAACACCCTCAAAGTCCATCCATGTTGCTACACATTCTACCATCGCTTTTTAATGTAGCAAAGAGTTCTGTGAAAATTTTGTTGCTTAGGGTTTAAAATTCTTTGTTGTGTGTGGGTGTTCACAATTCAAGTAGTCCATCTAAGAGAAAAGTTGTACTTTTTATTAATGCCATTTGCTTTTGTCAAAGAACTTATCACTTATGATTATTATCATCGTCATTATTTGCTGTCTTTTCAATTACTCTTTCAGCAGGGAGAGAGAGAGAGAGGGAGGGAGAGAGAGAGTTTGACCCTCTGTATTCTCTCAGCACTAAAGAGCCAAAAAGTTGCTTATTGATTTTCTTTTGGCCTTCAAAGTCAAAGGTGAAATGTGCTTTCAACTCTCTGTTCTTCCACATGGGCTACAGCATTCTTGGTATGGTGATGTCCCTGGGGGGCTTGATATCATTGATCCAGATGCTAGACTTGGCTTTGAGCAAGCACAAAGGCTAATGGTCTAGTATTGTTACACATCACAGACAAACCAGATGGAATTAGTTTTCAGATTTTTTGGTGTCTGCAAGGTGAGATGTTTTCCCCTTGGGTGAGGCCCAATTCAATTCATAGCTCATTCACAAGGGCTTCTTATCACACAAATCCACTGTTGTCATTTTTCTTCTGCTCTCAAAATATTCTCAGTTAACAGTTCATCACAAAAGACCTCTGGAGTCAACTTATTTCTCAAGGCAAGAATCAGGAGAGCTTTTAATATGGTGACATGAGAAAGGATACACTTGTTTAGGGACAAACAAAACACTCAAATGATAGACACATACTTGCAAGAATATATGCCTATGGTTTTTTTTTTGTTTGTTTTTTGCATGTATATAACAGGACTGCGACACATGGATATAAAGTGGATGACTGAGTAGTCAAAAATAACTTTATAGGGTGGTGCCTGGGTGGCTCAGTCGGTTAAGCATCGGACTCTTGGTTTTGGCTCAGGTCATGATCTCATCGTTTATGCATTTGAGCCCTGTGTCAGACTCTGCACTGACAGTGTGGAGCTTGCTTGGGATTTTCTGTCTCTCCCCCACATTTCTCTCTCTCCCTCTTTTTCTTACAATCAAGAAAGAAACATTAAAAAATTATATCAAAAAGAAATAACTTTGTAGGAGGCAATAGAGTAGGCAACATTGACACAGGATGGGGGAGAGAGTGAGAGTGAGGATGAAACAAAGAGGATAAATGAAGGTGGTATTGGTTTTTTTCTTTTAAATGTTTATTTATTTTTGAAAGAGAGTGAGAGTGGGGGAAGGGCAGAAAGAGAGGGAGACAGAGAATCTGAAGCAGGCTCTGCACTGTCAGTACAGAGCCTGATCCGAGGCTCAAATTCACAAACCATGAGATCATGACCTGAGCTGAAGTCAGAGGCTTAACTGTCTGAGCCACCCAGATGCCCCCATGGTATTGTTTTATGTAAGTTCACTTTTCTTAACTTAGCATGCCTCTTAAGAGCTTGGTGATGGCTCATCTGGTTGGGAGTAGTGTGTGTCAGTGCAAAGGAGGCATTGAGGCAGAGGGAAACACAAGACTCAGAGAAACCATCTTGTGGCACTAGGGAGAAAGCTTGTCCATTGGCAAAGGTTTTGTATTTGCCTCCACAAAGAGTATTTGGAATGTCAGGAGAAAGTCTATGGCCATACCAGCCCGAACATGTCTGGTCTCTGGAATTTCAGGAGAAGGAAGGAAGTCCCAATAACCTGGGATCTATGCACCAAGGGAGTCTTTGCATAGAACTCTATTTCCATGTTCTTGTTTCTTTTGTAATCCAATGTTTTTAAAGATCACTATCCTGTCAAAGAAGCAGAAAGATTAAGAATCCCTGAATCAGGAAAATAACTTAATAAAGATGTACCTAGGTGACTGATGTCAGTGATTTACTAGATCCCATGCCAGGAGGTAAACTGAGTCCTCATCAACAAGCTGCACATGATTCTAGGTCATCATGTAGGTAAAGAGCTGGTAGAGATGGAAGTGGCCCTGGCACACTCAATGTGTGATATATGCACAATATAAATTTTTTGTTACTTGGACTTGGTTTGGTTTCCCAGTAAGAGTAACTGTTCTACTTGGTAAAGCTTGATACCTATTTCCTTTCTCACATCAAAATAAATGTGAGAAGGATCAAATGTTAAAATCTAAAAATATGGATTTATTCAAACACTAGAATAAAGCTTTTATGAATTTAAAAATGAATGGTCATGGCTCTTCTAAACATGATATGAAACTTAGAACCACAAAGAAAAGAATAAACAGATTTGCCTATACAAAAATAAAAAAAAAATTCTATTTGGAAAAAATGCTGTAAGGAAAGGCAAAAGAGAACAGCCTGGTGAAAAAAAAAAACCCAACCAGAACACTTGTGACAAAAAGACTCATTTTCCATAATACCCAAAGAGCTCCTGAAAACAGAAAAGACAATGACTAAAAATTCAGAGAAAAAAGGGCATATATCACAAAGAGGGAAGTCGCATATAAAGAATGAAGGGAGACTCATGCTCACTGAAAATGAAATACAAAATCAATGGACAGATGATCATTTTATCCCCACTGGATTGGCAAAGATGAAAACATTTGATAATCTCCTCAGCTGGAGAAGATAGATGCAAACAGATACACAGGTACATTGTTGTTTGTGGGAGAACTAACTGGCACAAGTATTTGAAGATAAATCTGGCACTATCTATAAAAATCTAGAATGCTTACTTCCTTTGACTCACCATCTCTACTTTTATGAATTTGTTTCATAGATAAACTCATATAAATATGCAAAGTTATATGTACAGGATGTTCCTTGCTGTTTTCTAATAATAACAGCATCAAACACATAGATGTTAAGAAATAGCCTAAACGCCCATCAAAAGGTGGCAGTGTGCATTCATTATGGCACATTATTAATACTGTGGTTTATAGCCATGAAAATGGAGTAGAGGCATATATATTAATATGGAAAGCTGTCTGACATACATTAAATTGAAAAAAATTTGCAGAATGGTATATATAGAATGATCCTATTTGTGTTTAAAAACAAAGCATTCAGAATATTCCCAACACATGAAGCTGTGGGCAGTGATTACCCCAGTGGTGTAGACTGGTGGGTTGAGATGCTGAATGGGAGGAGGGTGGGGGAGGATTGAAGAATTTCAGGATCTCCCCACCCAGTCCCACTTAATGGCTTTCTCTACTGTTTGAGTTAAAAAATTTTAATTTATAAAAAATATTTTGAGAAACATTCATAACATTTTTTTTAATTTGAGAGAGAGGGAGAATCTTAAGCAGGCTCTTTACCTCCAGCATGGAGGCTGATGCGGCACTCAATCCCACAAACCATGAGATCATGACCTGAGCCAAAATCAAGAGTTGGACACTTAACCCATTGAGCCACCCAGGTGCCCCAATAAATGTTTTATAAGAAGGGATTACTTGCCAAGAAAACAACAAATGCCTGTCTCATAGATTAGATATTCCCATTTATGTGATGTTGAGAGGTTAGGGAAGGACCTATTAAGGTAAGATTGGTGGCTCACCAAGATCCCCCTCACCACTTGCATTTGTGGAGGATAGACTGGTGTTTAAGGCAGCAGTCTGTTTATGTCACTGAAGCTTTGATAGAATCTTAGTTCTACTGTTTATTAGCTCTGTCAGCTGGACAGATTACTTCACCTTTCTGGGAGAAAAATAATAGTCTGCCCTGAATGATGTTTGTAAAACAGATCACAAAGTAAATTGCATTATTTAGGTTAATTCAGTGGAAAACTGTAAAGAATTTGTTGTATGTTTTTAATTTTCAAGGTGTTTTTACTAACATTATCTTATGTGATTCCCATAACAGTCTAGTGAAGTAGGTATAGAAGATATTCATCCTTCTTGTTTTACAGGTAAAAATAGAATACAGAAAGGGTCTTGTCTGAATTATGGAGGTAATAATAGGAACATATTGTGGACTCCTGACTCCTATTTCAGAGCCTTTCTAGTACATCTCAAATCCTGTAGAGCATTATTGGGCAGCGTTAAATAAAGAGAATGAAAAATTTCATGTGGTTAGAAGCCAATACAGCCTTCATAGGGTATGGGTGGGATGGTCTCCTATAGAGGCCATTACCAATTTCCCTTGAGCTTTGTGTATTGTGGGAAATCAGATAAATGAACAAGTTGAATAGGAAACAGGTAGGCATCTTTCACCTTGTTTCAGTTTGCCATTCTGTGACTTTCCCAGATGGAGGTTGTTTCCTTCTGGGTTCAGGGGCATTTGATTTGACTATGTCTGTTTTGAGAGGAAGCTCCCATGTCCCTAGCACCGATATCCACTCTGGACTCAGACACATATTTCTTTGGCTCAGGGTCATCGACTAGTTTGGGACTAAGGGCGGTGCTATAGACTGTGTTTCTGTCCCCTCTAAATTTCTATGTTGAAACTCCCAGTGTGATAGTATTAGGAGGAGGGCCCTTAGGAAGTGGTTAGGTCACAAGAATGGAGCCCTCATAAATGGGATTAATGCCCTTATAAAAGAGAATCCAGAGAGTTGCCTTGCCCTTCCACTATGTGAAGTTGTAATGAAAATATGGTGATCTATGAACCAGGAAGCATGCCCTACTGGCAACTTGACCCTGGACTTTCTCACCATCAGAACTGTGAGAAAGTAACTTGTTTTGCTGGATAAGTCACTCATCCTATGGTATTTTTGTTATAGCAGCCCAAACTAAGGCAGCATAAGAGAATTAGTTTTTTGGATATAGGATTGTAGCCGAAAGAGTATGTGTGGAATCGGAGAAAATGTTAGTGACTTTTAGGTGGTGGTAATATTTGTGTTACCTAGGGAAAAAAAAGAGTAAGAATTTGGGGATGTGTCATTCTTTAATTAGAGTCTTTGAGACAGACCTACCTGAATCTTCCTGAGCAGAGGAAAAAAAAATCCTCTATTTTCAGAGTGAGGGGAAAGGAGAAAAGGCTGAATTAGCTTCTCATTCCGTCTAAACATCCTTTCAGTAGTTTTTGTCAAGCATCTGCAAGTTGACATAACGTAGAGCCGTTCAATCTGGTTCTAAATTGTTCTGTTAAATGCCAGACAACTTTTGTCACAGAAGCTGTCCCCCCTCCTTCGGAATGATTGTCTGTAATTAAGGAGGAAACCAGAAAATAATGATAGGGTTCTCTTTTGCTTTTCTAATGGCTTTCTTATTAAGTATGTCTGAAAAAGCTACTGAGATGTTGATTTCCCACGTAACCAAAAGAAGCCAGCCATTATATAATTATTTCTTTTTAAAGACTACAAAGAGAAACATATGAGAAGTGCTTTCAATGGGCTAGAGACACCATGAAGCACAAAGAAAACAATTCCTTTCTGACAAAAAAAAGTGCAGTGAACGGATTAGGTATAAAAAAATGTCTTTGCCAACAACCTTGAGGCACCAATGCCTGTCAGCCTTGGTGTGGTTGTTGAAAGTGTGCTGTGGCAGGAAGAAGAGATCAGGAAGGAGGGCATGTGGAAGAGAGCAGTGGGGCTGTGAGTAGGACAATGGTATTCATGCCGTTTAATGAAGCCCTCACTTACGGAAAGATTTCTCACTTACATTTCCGCTATTGGAAGAGACCAAGATGTTTACAGGCTGAGACTTGATTCAGATCCCTGATGACATCATCAGTGTTAGTTCTGTGTGTTAGGAAGGGGTGAGGACCACGTTCTAAATGCCCATATTCTCAACTACCAACTTAATACTCTACCGGGTGCCTGAAGAATTGTGATAAATAGGGAGCAGGGTAGATTTCCTTCCCTGTTTATTGCTGTCTTTCCTCCTTCCCTCCTCCCAGACAGAGTAAAGAGAGACCTTGTTAGTATGGTTGCCCACTAAAGTGGAAGGTGGCCGATATTAGCAAGGACAAGGGTTTTTTTTGTTTGTTTTTGTTTTTGTTTTTGTTTTGTAGATGTTTTATTCTACAGGATGCCTATATAACCCAGAGGTTCCTTTTGGCCAAAGCCACATGCTATGAATGGCTAAGATTCATTCCCAGATTCTTCCTCTCTGGTAACGTGGGCTTCTCCTCTTTAGGTCATCTTTCCCTTGTAGCCCATTATGGGCCTTTTAGGTTGGTCGGATACCATGCCAAGAAAATGAGAGCTGATCCAGGAGAGCTTTTGTGCAGGTCCAGCATAAACTTGATCCTTTTCTACGGCACCCCCACTTTGATTATGGAGTCCATTTTGTGCTTTACTCATATAGGGGTTGCTCCTCCTTTAAAGTGGATTGACAAGCAGGGTTGGGACAAGGGAATGCCTTCAGGAAGTGATAGTGTGTCGCTAGTGATTATCTTAAAATATCCCGTTAGCATCTCAGGTCATTTTATAGTGGAAAAAGCCTGGACTGGAAGACCTAGATTTTAGTCCTAGGACTATAACCATATTACTTCCTCAAATCTCAATTTCTTTGTTCACAAAACAGGGTGGGGGAAGGGTAAATTATTTAGTATTTAAGATTTCTTGAATTTAAAATTAGTTGGCATGAATTAGCTGTATTCATCATACAATAGTTGGATATTAAAATTAGGAGAATATTTAGAGATCATTGGAAATCCTATGATCTAACGTCCTGTGAAGAAAGTTCTTTTGTGCAACATCTTTAATAGGTGATCATTCAGTATCAGTTTGAATGTTTCTAGGACTAGGAGCACACTGCATCACAAGTGAGGCATTTCAAATTTTTTTAAACAACTTCTTTAGCATATGGCAAAATGTGCAGCCCAGTAATATTCAGTCATTGGTCTAATTCTTGCTGTTTCAGGAGTTGTATTGTTTCAGGAGTTCTATTTTATGTGTCAACTTGGCTAGGCACAGATACCCAGATATTCGGTGGAACACCAGTCTAGATGTTGCTGTGAAGGCATTTTTAGATGAGATTAACATTTAGATTAGTAGACTGTGAGTAAAGCAGATTACCACCCCCTCCATAGGGTGGGTCAGCCTCATCCAATCAGTTGAAGGTCTAAAGAAAGTATAGGCTGAGGTCACAGCTGCCTTCAGACTGTCTTCAGACTCAAGCTACAACATCAAGTTTCTCTTGGGTCTGGAACCTGCTAGCCTGTTCTGCAGATTTTGGGCTTGTCAGATTCCACAATGACATAAGCCTCAAAGAAGGGAGAGTAGGAGGCCAATGATTGTCTTGAAACATCAGTATCTGTCTGTCTGTCTGTCTATCTATCTATCTATCTATCCATCCATCCATCCATCCATCCATCTGGTTTATATCTATGTTCTGTTTCTTCAGAGAATCCTGTCTAATATACCCAGTGTGTTAGGCCTTCAAATATTTGAAGAAGGCCATCTTGTCATGCCATATTAAGCTGGGTCCCAAGAATGGGTAGATAGTCTGATGGACCTCTTTCTGGGGCAAATAAGAGCAAAGTTACCCCTGGATTCAGGAGAGGTAGAGACAAAATGCCAAGAGATTAAAGAGAAAAGAAAGAATGCAAAGTACTGAAGGTATTAGCACAGAACTTTGCACCTATTAGATCCTCCGTTATTTTTAAAAGATGTTTATTTATTTTGAGAGAGAGAGAGACAGAGAGACAGAGAGCAGGGAAGGTGGAGAGAGGAAAAACAGAGAATCCCAAGCAGGCTCCCTGATGTAAGGGCAGAGCACAATGCAGGGCTTGAACCCATTCACCATGAGATCATGGCTTGAGCTGAAGCCAAGCATCAGACGCTTAACCCACGGAGCCACCCAGGTGCCCCTATTAGATTCTGCTTTAAAACAAGAACTGTTATAATTAATAAAGAAAGAAGTACCAGGCCAGGAAAGACAATCATTCCCACCAGTGTCCCCTAACATTTGTAGAGCTTGTTGGGCTATCACAATATTTGCTTTCACGCTTGGGAGATAATTGGCACTTAGCTGTTACAGCAGCAGCAGTAGGGGAAAAAAACCCACGAGGAAGAGGGTAAGTCTGGTTTTCATCTGCTAGATCCGGCACATGCCCATGTGAATGAAAAATAACAGCGATGCGATGGCTCAGCGCCTGGACATCTGTTGTCACCCTGTCTGGTAGCTGTGCTTTCTTCCTTAAGCATGAATGAGGTGACTGAGGGGGAACTGGAAAATCTTTTCAGTGTGGGAGCCAAGGACAGCATGCCGGAGGCAGCACAGAAATCTGCCTGCGGTCTGATTCATTGTGCAGCAGCTTGTACGGGACATGGGGGACTGTGGTAATTTTTGCTCGTGCTTCCGTGATGGGCTCCCCCGCCCCAATTGTGTCTCTGGTACCAACATCAGTCTTACAAGTCCACGGCCCAAGTACAACTGTTTGGAGTTTTTTTTCATTTTTACCCACCTGCAGATATACTTTAGTGTAATTATAATCAGTGGATGAATAGAATTTTGTATTGTATGTTTTTTTCACTTAACATTCTATGATAAACATGTTCTTATATGGCTTCTCTCTCTTCATCAGTACTATTTTATAAGTGTGGTATTATGGTATTTTGGAGCTGATGTATCATGGTTAACCATTCCTCATTGTTAAACATTTCCAGTGCTTGTTATAGAAAAGCCCTACAATGAATATCTTTTTGTGTAGTGCTTTTTTTTTCATCTTTTGAATAACTTCCTTCAGCAATTCCCGAGAATGAGTCAAGAGATGTGAATATTTTAATGTCTTGATATACAGCTGACCCTGGAACAACGTGGATTTGAACTGTGCAGTTTCACTTACACGCAGATGTTTTCCGAATATACAGTACAGGACTGTAGATGTATTTTCTCTTCCTATGATTTTCTTATTACCATGTTCTTTGTTATAACTTACTCTATTGTAAGAATACAGTAATATAATATGTATAACATACAAAATATGTGTGAATCAACTGTTTATGTTCTCAGTAAGGCTTCCTGTGAATATTAGTTAAGTTTTTGGGGGTCAGAGGTTGTATGTGGATTTTTGACTTTACAGTTCAGCACCCCTGGGGCACCTAGCTGGCTCAGTCAGATAAGCTTCTACTTGTGTCATGATCTCTTGGTCATGATCTCTGTGCCCCAGAGCCTGGAGCCTGCTTTGGATTCTGTGTCTCCCTCTCTCTCTGCTTCTCCTCCACTCATGCTCTGTCTCTCTCTCTCCCTCTCAAAAATAAACAAACATTAAAAAAGTAAAAAAGTTTACAGTTCAGTATCCCTAACCCCTATGTTGTTTAAGAGTCAATCGTATATTGCTAATTGTCTCCTAAAAGGGTTTACATTGGTATAAATTCTAAAAACAATGTGCAAATATGTCACTTCTGCCAGAACATTGCCAGACCAAGTGTTAATTATAACGAATAAGAGTAAAATTCTAGTGTAGTTTCCTTTTCTTTCTTTTTTTTAATTAACAAAGGTAACAATTTTCCATATATTATTTATTGATTACATTTCTTCTTTTGTGTATTGTCTGTGCCTTCTCTGCTTGGTTGGCATGTTGATTTTTACAGATTAATTTAAATGAGCTCTTTGCATATCAGTCATAATTAGTAGAAATATTTCTCCACTGTATTATTTTTAATTTTATCTTTATTATTTCCTTTTGTGTAAAAGTTAATTTTTTTCTTAATCTTAGTGGGCTCTCAAATTCTTTTTTTAAAATATAATTTATTGTCAGATTGGCTTCCATACTACACCCAGTGCTCATCCCAACAAGTGGCCTCCTCAATGTCCATCCTTCACTTTCCTCTCTCCCCAACCCCCATCAACCCTCAGTTTGTTGTCTGTACTTAAGAGTCTCTTGTGGTTTGCCTCCTTGTCTGTTTGAAACTATTTTTTCCCCTTCCCTTCTCCCATGGTCTTCTGGTAAATTTCTCAAGATCTACATAGGAGTGAAAAAATATGGTATCTGTCTTTCTCTCACTGACTTATTTCACTTAGCATAATACTTCCAGTTCCATCCATGTTGCTGCAAATGGCCAGATTTCATTCTTTCTCATTGCCAAGTAGTATTCCAGTGTATATATAAACCACATCTTCTTTATCCATTCATCAGTTGATGGACATTTAGGCTCTTTCCCTAATATGGTTATTGTTGAAAGTGCTGCTATGAACACTGGGGTACATGTGCCCCTATGTATCAGCACTCCTGTATCCCTTGGGTAATCCTAGCAGTTCTATTGCTGGGTCATAGGGGAGTTCTATTGTTAATTTTCTAAGGAAACTCCACACTGTTTTCCAGAGCAGCTGCACCAGTTTTCATTCCCACTAAGAGTGCAAGAAGTTTCCCATTTCTCCACATCCTTGCCAGCATCTATAGTCTTCTGATTTGTTCATTTTAGCCACTCTGACGAGCATGAGGTGGTATCTCAGTATGGCTTTAATTTGTATTTCCCTGATGATGAATGATGTTGAGTATCATTTCATATGTCTGTCGGCCATGTGGATGTCTTCTTTGGAAAAGTATTTATTCATGTCTTCTGCCCATTTCTTCACCGGATTATTTGTTTTTTTGGGTGTGGAGTTTGGTAAGTTCTTTATAGACTTGCATACTAGCCATTTATCCAATATGTCATTTGCAACTATCTTTTCCCATTCCATCGGTTGCCTATTAATTTTGTTGTTTCCTTTGCAGTGCAGAAGCTTGTTATCTTGATGAGGTCCCAATAGTTCATTTTTGTTTAAATTCTTTATTATCTTATTAAGAATAATGCTTTAAGGGACGCCTGGTGGCTTAGTCGGTTGGGCGTCCGACTTTCACTTAGGTCATGATCTCGCGGTTCGTGGGTTCGAGCCCCGCGTCGGGCTCTGTGCTGACTGCCAGCTCAGAGTCTGGAGCCTCTTTCAGTCTGTGACTCCCTCTCTCTCTGACCCTCCCCTGCTCGCACTGTCTCTCTCTCTCTCTCCTAGAAATAAAAAAAAAAAAAAAGAATAATGCTTTAAACAAATCCTGTGTTGCCTTGAACTTGTTTTTTTGTTTTAATCTGTGACCTGAACTTGGTGAAGTGTTGCCTAACTTTTGAGAGCATTTTGATGTTCAAGTTCAGATCTGGTTTACAGTGGTTCTGATGATCCCAAACTCAGCCAACCAAGAAAGAAAAAAATTCAAAACTAAGGTTTGGCTCATTTTGTTATTCAGAATACACAGTTAGTAGTGTAGTTTTTGAACTATGAAGTGTGGTTCATTCCCATTTTTGTGTTACACAGAGTGCTTGAAGTCTTTGAATGGTTTTAGTGTCTTTCATATGTGCTCCATATGTATTCTCCATGAGGGGAAAATATCTTTGAAGACAGGGTTTATGTGCTCCGTTTAGTTGGTGTTGAGCCTGAGCCTCAGTAATTGCCATATTGCCTGGGATGCCCTTCAACCTGGTTACTGCCTGGGTCAACACCTGTCACTCGCCCTGAAGCAGCTATTGATTTAAGGCTTCCATTCTGGCCAATTGGTTTGTGTCTTGTCTCCTCCCACATGGCAGCTGTGAGGTTGGAAAGGAACTCTGCCCCAACTTGGTGGGCCTGAATTTGGCCATCCTCTGCTCTTCTGGGCTGAGGCCAAGAGTCTGCTATTCCCAGCAAAGGCTATGGTTAAGTTGTAAGTGAGCTCCAGAGTGGAAGGTTGGAAGACACTGCCCAATGGTGTATTCTGCTCACAGTGTCTCTTTTGTAAGTGTGTCACACAGTTGTTGACAATCTGGGGATTGTAGACCTTAGAACTCTATGGTAGCAGGACATTGATGTGACCCAGACTGATAGCAGGCTCCCCTAAGGGTTCTATAGTTCAAGTTAAGATTTTTAGAAACTGTAGTAAGCATATCTGGCCCAGCTTGGAGTTAGTACCTGCTCCAGGTGTATAAAGACAAAGATTATGGGTTCTCTCTATTAATTGATGGGAAGGTTGTGGAGTCATTAAAAAAAAAAAAAAGCTGTATGCCCAAAGTGGGGCTTGAACTCTTGACTCTGAGATCAAGAGTTGCACACTCTACTGACTGTGCCAGCCACACACCCCGGAGTCATGGTTCTTGATTGAGTGGGAAAAGGGGAAGAAGAACATCTAGATTAAGCAAGATTCAAGGTCCTGGAGAGAGCAGGTCTCTATAATCAGGGATGAGGCTATAAATCAAAGCCCAGATAAATGGTCTGGATTTAGAAAGTCTCTGGCTTCCAGCAGGGAAATGGAAATCAGTAAGAACCCAAGAACTTGACAGAAGTAGAGCAAGTTAAGCTGGAAGCCCACTGGAGAGGGTAGAAGGACAAGTTGGTACTCATAGAGGCTCACACAGGAGCCCTGGGTAGCAGGGAAAAAAATTGCCTACTTGGTCTTGCCCTGTTTCTCTGCTCAAGCTGTCTCTCTTGCTGATATGCCTCATTGGTTTTTTTGGCAAGGACTTAGACTCAGATTCCTGGGGGAGTATTTTAGCTCTGGGCTCCCTAGAGGAGGTATCAAGGCTTGCCCTCCTTTCCTGACTGGATTATATGCCCCTGTCTATGAACTTCCATACTACTCTATGCAGATTTCTAACAATGCTTTTACCACCTTTTTTTAAATCATCATTGTCATCACCACCATGACTCAGTTTTCAAGACAATATTTAACTAGGAAGTATTTCTTACAGAATAAAGCAGAAAAATAATATAGCAAATACCAATGAGCCTGCCACCCAGATTTAGCAAATGTTAATATCCTTTTTACTGGGTTTTATAAAGAAATAAAACATTACAGATACAGCTAAAGCCCCACCTTTCCATCACAGCCCTTCCTTCTCTCTCTGGAGAGAGGTCGGCACAAAATGATTCTCCATTTTAGGGTGTGAGTCTCTGGAGTATGTGTTCTTAGAGGTAGCAGAATATCTTATTCATCTTGAAGTTTTAGCTAATAGTGGTGCCTACTGTGAGCTAGGGATAAATAAATATTCAAACAATGAAAGAATGAATGGTAGAGTGTTTATTATCGTTATTATTCTATCCTTCACTGTATCTAATAGAGGCTCTATAAATGTTTGATGAGTTGCACAATCAAAAAAAGTCTTGGTCTCTTACTGAGGATAATTTCCCCTGTTTTCTCATGTTCCTTTCTCTGTTGTGTTAACTAATAGCACACATATGCCTCTAGCTCTTAAAAAGAGATAATGTTTGGACATCTTTAGGCTTTGCAAATATGTGACACAGAAACATAATCTACTCTGAGGAACTTACACAATATATATAAAGACCGACTTGATTTCCTCAAAATTAATTTCAGATGCAAAGAGAAAGGAGAGAAAAGAAGAATATATGTGAAGGCATGTGGTGTATCAAGGAAGAAATCAACTAAATTAAAAAATTTTTTTTTATGTTTTATTTATTTCTAGGAGAGAGAGAGAGAGAATGTGAGCAGGGGAGGGTCAGAGAGAGAAGGAGTCACAGACTGAAACAGGCTCCAGGCTCTGAGCTGGCAGTCAGCACAGAGCCCGACGCGGGGCTCGAACCCACGAACCGCGAGTTCATGACCTAAGCGAAAGTCGGACGCTTAACCGACTAAGCCACCCGGGCGCCCCAGAAATCAACTAAGTTTAAAAAAATGTTTATTTTTGAGAGAGAGAGGGAGAGGAAAGTGAGTGGGGGAGGGACAGAGGGAGAGATTCCCAAGCAGGCTCTGAGCTCTCAGCACAGAGCCTGATGCGGGGCTCAAACTCACAAACCATGAGATCATGACCTGAGCCGAAATGGGACACTTAACTGAAGGAGCCATCTAAGCACCCCAAGGAAGAAATCAATTAAATTAGTGTCATTAAAAAGTATCTATATTTATGCTGAGTAGAAAATTCTCTAGACTACCATTTTACATAATCTGTTATCAGAAAATGCCAGATCCAATAACTTGATAAACACAAATGTGGAGGCACACACACACAGAAGCACACACTCTATTCATTTGTGTCTCTCATTTTTGTGTGTGGCTTCATAAAATCTTTTGGGAGACTTTTATGGACTTGGATGTATAGTGTAGAAAAACTAGAGTTTTTAGCTCTTATTATAGGAAGCCTTCTCAAGATAAATTAACACAACCAATCCTACAAAATGCACATTTTTCCCCCATGGGATACTGGAAGTCTCTTCCTTGCTTCCATGTATTCTTAACCAGCTGCTTTTTTGGTTGAAGGATATTGATGTTTCCACACAAATTTGGAGCAAAGGCTTGGTTTTATTCATTTTCCCCTCTGAAAGAGTGATGTTTTTCAAAATGAACATACTGAGCAGCAAATTATTATCCCATTAAGGGCTTAAAATTATAGACAGCTGAGCCAAACCTGCTACTAACTCTTTTTTTCTGGATACAGCCTAATAAACCAGCTACAAATTCCAGATGATCAATTTGCCTACCTGTAATGGTAATTTACAAAACCCAGTGTTTTACTTTAAAGCCATTGAGAGACAGTCTTGAATGAGAAACTTGGCTTCAAGCACTCTTTGGCAAAAAGCTTTTACTAGGGCTCTTGCATTTTTCATGGTTTTGATGTCCAGCCCCACCAGTTCCTTTTTCTTTTATTTTTTAAAAATTTATTTTGAGAGAGAGAGAGAGAGAGAATGCACAAGCAGGGCAAAGGCAGAGAGAGGAGAGAGAGAATCCTGGGCAGGCATGGCACTGTCAGCACAGTGCCTAATGTGGGCCTTGATCTCACTAACCAGGAGATCATGACCTGACCCAAAACCAAGAGTTGGGCGCTTAACCAACTGAACCACCCAGGCACCCCATCAGCTGTTCTTGATATCAGAAAGGAGTCTACCACTGTTGGTTTCACTACTACATTGACCATTAGTACAATGTCTCTCTATTTGAAAAGTAGTTGGTGTCCAGTACCTTTTGCACAATACAAATGGCCATGAGAGATGCATGATCATATGCATTAACTCATTTGTTAATTAATTCACTCAACATTTACTGAGTACCCACTATGTTCTAGGCACTGAGCTAAGTACCAAGGATTAGAAGTTGAATAAGAAACAGTCATTGCCCTCATGGAGCTCAGTCTAGCAGGAAAGAGAGACACTTAAAAAAAGAAGGCAATGCAATGGCCTGTAATAGAAACAGAGACAAGGTGCTACCATTAGGTCTGTATTGATTAAGCAGCTTCTGAAGAACATAAGGAGCCCTTCTACCAACCACGTTTCCTCCATTCTTATAGTCCATGGCATTGTGTAATTGTTGTCTTCAAAGGTCAATGAACACCCATTCATGATGGGAAGAGTTTCCAGGAATTCCAATTTCCCAATATTCCCTTCGTGCCCCTCTACATGGTGTACTCCAAATGAAATGGATTTACTCATTAGGTGCAAATACACATTGCCCTGCCTTTCTTCTGCTCATGCTTTCTCCTATTCTTGGACTGCTTCCTCCCTGTTGCTTTATTTAGAAATCTGAGGTAATTCAAGGCCATGCCCACTTTGCTCTGAGCCCCTGGAGGACTTGGAGCTATGAGGCCTAGGGCACAGAGCATGCGATTGTGCTGAAGTGTTTGAAGTCGATCTGAGTCTCCACAGTGGACTGTGAGCACCCCAGGGGCTCTTAGACCCGAGGAGAGCATAAAGTGGCCCAATGCAATTTTCAATAACCACTTGTTTACAGAATAGGAACTTTTTGATACCAAGGAGAGAAAATTCAATTCAGATTTTCCTGGCTGAGCTGTTATCAGGAAATCCCCTAGATTCACAGCTTGAATTTCATCACCTTTAAAGTGGGGAATATTTAAAAGCCTAATTATAAAACCTCATTGACTGGAGACATGACCTAAAGGGGTATCTAAAAGCTTTCTTTCTGTGTTCTGATTTTTAAGAACATAAATGTTCCAATGAATTTGATGCTTGGCCAGAAAAAATAGAAGCTTCTAATTAGATAAGGGAGATTTGCCTCCAATCAGGTTTTGACTCACAGATCCAAAGTTCCATGCATTGTTCTGGAATTGGCTTGTCATTATCCTGACCTGTGCAGCTGTGGCAGAGGTACGTTCTATCAGCTGAGAGGGGTTCTTTTCCTGAGAACTGGTGGGTAGAGACAGGGTCCTTCATCCTGTAGATCCTGATGTGATCTTGATTGTGATTTGTTGGGATCATGAAATTTGGGTCCCTGATACCTAGTAACCTCACAGGGATTTGGTAACCTTCCTATGAGTTGGCATTTTCATAGTTAGCATAGTTATAATGAGAAGTCAATTCCATTGTGGAATTGAAAAGAGATATACATGATTTTTAGCTTCAGAGTCTTACAGTTTAATAGGGGAAAAGACAAGAAAAACACTTTTCAAAGGCATGGAAATAAAAACCATACACTTAAAATTCCATCCAGGTTTGATGCTTTGTGCTTTGGTCCTGGCTGAGCCAGGTGGTCACTCAAGTCCAAAAGGGTCTGGGCACCTGGAACATCAGCCAGGGACCATCTCCATTTGGTCCTGTGATGATGTTAGACTCCACAGACAGCCCCAGTCCTGAAGAAGCAAAAGTCATCACAGCACAGTAATGGGTCCAAGCTGTTATTATGTCGCAGAAATCCCTTGGTTGATTTTACTGGCATTTATAGGCATATTCAAGAGTAGATATAGGTGAGAAAGATCTGAGCATCAGCAGGCAAGGTGGGTGGTGAGACTGACCATGTTGGGTTTGGATGATCTCATAACCAGATCTATAAGGATAGTGGTCCTGATTCAAGTGGGAGACATCTGCAAGGTTAGATCAAATATCCACGGATATACAGGCTCAATGCATGGGGCCCAGGATTCCAGGTAAGGAGGTTAAGGAGTATAATTTGGGTTGATAACTAGAAAGAATCTTCTACAGTTTCACAGAGTAGTGAACTTCAGCAGGGTTTTGGAAGAAAAAAGGAATATCTTTATCAAGAGGATGGACACATGTGAAGCAAAGGAAAATGACGAGGGATTCCTATCCTGCTGAGTGAGAAGACCGGTCCCTGTACAGCTCTGTCCTGGGGAAATGTGAAACATCAGCCCCGTGCCTCATGGATGACCTGGAAGTCAATGGGTCAGGGTATCATTGTCATCCTAGTAATGGGGCATTTACTTCTCATTCCAAAACCACTGTTAGGGATTATTTATTTGTCTTCCTTGGCCATTAGCAAGAGTTGGCAACCACTTTGGCATGGCATAGTCATGAGGGAGTCTTGGAAATCTGTTGCATTTTAAAAATTGCATTTGAAATTCTGAGATATTTTAATCAGGTTAGGATCAATCTACCTCCAAAAAAGAGGATGCAAATTTGAAAACCATGCCATTGTAGCTCTTTAATAGCTAATTATGATATAGGCAAGGAAATGGTTAGGCAGTGACTGTTAGAATGAATAATGACATGAGATGAAATACAAAACAAATCCATACCAGTTTTATTGGATTGGAAGTAAGAGACAGAGACAGGATGAAAATTTACCCAAATCTGATTAGGGAAATAAACCCTCAGACAGAGAAACGACGGATGGTGTGAGCTGATTAGCTTGAGCCCCACTGGGAGGGAAATGCCCTCAGACAACGCACCACTGAATTTCAGTGCTGGAGAGGGCTCAGACATTTAATCCAGATATGCTCATTTTTACAAATGAGAAAAATGAGGCTCAAAGGAATAAACAGCTCGACAAAGGTCCTCCCAGCTAATAAGGGACAGGGTTTGAACTTGAACACACATCTTCTCACCACCGAAGGTTTTGATGCAATTTAATGAATCACAGAGCTTAGCCCATGGATAGCTAAGAAGTCCTTAGCTGTAAGACTGTAAGACTTAGCTGTTAGACTGTAAGAAGTCCTCAGTAAATATCTGTCAGGCTATATGAGTCAGTTTTCCTTGCCATCTAAATCCCTTTGTCACCTCGTCAAATAGTTGGGTTATCAGTAGGAGAGCAGCTAATACCATGTACCATCCCACGCCCTTTATTCTTTTCAGGTGTGGCAGGACCCTGGGCTGAGTGTTGGGTCCCTTGGTTCTCAGAGACAGCTCTCCATCTCAAAGCTGACTCATTTGACTTGTTTCCATGTGCATCCACCTTGAAGAGCACCCAGTGGGCTTGAGCAGCTGTCAGCTCAGAGAGCTAATGTAGAAAACTGAGCCACTCGTGTTCCTCTCCACTCTCACCCGGGCCCAGGGTGCTTCTCCAGTAGTGGTCAGAGCTACCACTTCCTCATACCCTACAGCCAGGGAGCCTTCAGTCATGTTTGTCTTTCTGGGTCCTTTATTTTTCAGTGGAATTAGTGTTAAATTCAGATTCTTCTTAGTCTATGCATCCCAATTACCCCTTCTATTTCTTCAGCCACTGCCTTAGATCAGGAACGAATTGTTTCCTAAGCAACTTCTATCACTATGGACAAAATAATTTTCTCTGTCATTGATCTGGCTATAGCATCTTTTTCATTAGGCTTGAATGTGGGTTTCCACTCCCTTTGGGATCAAGTATAAGATTTTATCACACCCCTTTTCTTTTCTTTTCAACTTTTATATTGAATTTCAATATCTTTCAGTCTTAGAGAGAAATATGAATCTATGGAAACCCTTGGGACTCACAGGGAGTAAAATGTGGGCATGTTAATATCAAAGCAGGCTCAACCCACAGTGGCTGGTAAATTTCTTTTCTAGTCCAGGAGCCTGAAATATAATTATGTATTTTTTCTGACATTTCTTAAAAGGGACCTCTAGAAAGTGAAAAGCAGTTAGCTTTCTATTTATGGTATCTTATCATCTTTGTTTTGATAAAAAAAAATGCCTTATTTTAAAAAGATTTAAAGTAGCTTTTTTTTTTTGTGGCTGAAGATGCTTTTAGATTTCTGGAAGCTTTTTAGTCTCCAGATATGTACATTGGAATGCAAAATGGCTAAGCCTTTCCCAAGATGACACTTCTTTAATTATAATGGTCAAAACAAAAATTCTGAGGTTTTGGCTTCTGGTTGAAGATGAAGGAGTGGGTGAAGAACTGTTGGAAGCTGGCCACGTAGCCGGCGGGCAGCAATTTGAGGTGAGGACACCCAGCACACATGATATACTCAGGGGAGGTTTGTGCTCACACATAGCCTTGACCCAAATTTTGATTTTTCCTTTCAGGTCTCCCAAATGCTATTTCAGTATTTAATTCTGACAATATTTATTAAGGATCAACTGGATTCTGTATCAGGTACTAGGGATTTAAAATGGAATAATATCCTACCTTCCACTGTAAACACAAATCAATTTCAGATGGATTGCTGATTTAATTGTGAAAGATAATGCAGCTTTTAGGGTATAGGTAACTATTTGTGATCTTAGAATACACAAAGTTTTTTTTAGTTTACGTATTTTGAGAGAGAGAAAGAGAGAGAGAGAGAGAAAGTGGGGGAGTGGCAGAGAAAGAGGGGAAGAGAGAATCCCAAGCAGGCTCTATGCTGTCAGCACAGAGTCTGAAGTTGGACTCGAAACCATGAACTGTGAGATCATGACCTGAGCTGAAATCAAGAGTCAGATGCTTCTGAGCCATCCAGGTGCCCCAAAGATTTTTTTTTAAACAGGACACAAAAAAGGAAAAAGAATAGATAAAGGGATAAAAAAGCACTATATTAAGAAATTCTATTCAGCAAAAGACACCATGAAGAGAGTGAAAATGAAGGTGAAAAGATATTTGCCATACATATATTCCCCTAAGGACCCATATTCAGAATTTATAAAGAACTCTTAAAACCAATAAGAAAACGAAGACAGAAGTGCAATAGAAAAATCCACCAAGTACTTGAATAGGGAATTCACAGAAGAGGATATCGAAAAAGCCAATAAATGTGGGAAAATTTGTTCAATGTCGTTAGTCATCAGGGAAAAGCCAATTGAAACCACAATGAAATACTAGTACTTCATTATACAGCAAAATGGCTAAAAATGAAACAGAAAATATTTAAAATTGGTGAGGATGTAGAGCAGCCAGCATGCTTATATGCTGTTCCTGGGAATGTAATTTGGAAACTGTTTTGGACAACTGCTTAGTACTATCAACTGGCAGAACTCTGAGCTCCAATCCAGAAATTTCAATCCTAGGTAGACTGGACACACCCACCCACCAGATGAGCTGGTGTAAGGGTTGAATGAGGAGTAAGGAGGAAGAAAGGAAATGCACAGAGGAAGTGCAGGCTGTTCTTTTGAAGGACTTGGCCATTCAGGTGGGAGAGATGGGATGACAAGAGGGCAACTCTAGGTTAAGGGAGAGCTTTTGTTTTTTGTTTTTTGTTTTTTAAAGTTTTAAAAAATGTTTTATTTATTTCTAGGAGAGAGAGAGACAGTGTGAACAGGGGAGGGTCAGAGAGAGGGGAGACACAGACTCTGAAACAGGCTCCAGGCTCTGAGCTGGCAGTCAGCACAGAGCCCGACGCGGGGCCCGAACCCAGGAACCGCTGGCTCATGACCTAAGCGAAAGTCGACGCTTAACCGACTAAGCCACCCAGGCGCCCCGAGGGAGGGCTTTTGTAAGAGAGATGTGATCAAGAAATAGGGGTTAAAAATATAGGAGAGTTAAGAATTAATTTATGAATTGAGTCTCAGAAGAGATCTTTAGTTACCCCGTCTGACCCCGATATAGGGAAACATAGGAATTAATGTAGATGTAGGTATGTTATCTGTGTGTTGGTGTGTGGTGGAGGGAGTTTTCTATGGTTAGCTTCTGCTTTCTTGGCGAAGTAAGATGCTAGTTAATATGCAAAGGGAGATGGACAAAGGTTAAGTTGAGGACTGTAAAAAGTGCTGAAGCTTTGGAACCATGCTATGGGAATGGGGGAGAGAGGTGGTCAAGGAGGGTAAGACTGGTAAGTGCCACCCAGGCCTCAGCTGCTGTGGGAGGACGTATGCTAGAAGGACATCTGCTGCCGCTCCTGCATGTCTCCCTCAAGGACTGCTCAGTGGCGGAGGGTCTGTCAGGGAGGAGTTCATGTGAGCTGAGCTTGATGGCAGAAGGAGTTGGAGACAGGCTTTCTGGAAACTACATTGGGTAAGAAAGGATGAGAAGTTGTGAGAGAAGTGGTGGACTGGTGGAAAAGAGAGCAGTTGACAAACTGAAGCTCTTGATGAGAGGTAATAATGAGAAGGAAGCCAGACCCAAGGAAATGAGCTGGCTAGAAGGAATGGCCATTTTGCTCAGACATAGTCATCTTGGCCTTTGTTTTCCCCCATTGATGAGGTCTGGTATGGCCTTGATAATGGGTGAATGTTATCTAGGGCTCTTCTCTTGGATACCAGGACCGGCAGGATGAGAGCAGCTGCAGGACAGGAGAGGAAGACCAGGAGAAGGATGCTAATGTTCCCAGTGGAATTAGGGCTAGTGAATAGGTGGCAAGGAGGAGAGTGCAAGAGAGGCTCAATGGTGACAAAATGGGGAAGCATGGGTTCCAGAGGAGGGGGTATTTTTACACGTGGGTAAAAGAGGGAAGTCTTGAAAAGGTGTAAGGAGAAGGAATAAAGCAGAATCAATGCTAATCGTGTACATGAAGAATTTCAGAAAAAAGAAAGGCTGCACTTGAGAGGGTTCTCCAAAGTGATCCTATAATCATGCCAACACGCTGTCTAAGAGGAAAGCATTTGACTTCTAAGAGTAGGTTACTCAGTGCAGTTCACAGAGCAGCGGGCAAGAAAAACAGTCAACCAAGCAAGGGCCACACTAGGGTGTAAGCTCCTTGAAGGCAGGGACAGGGCTTTATTATCTCTGTCCATTGTAGCACTTGGGGTGTCTGTAGTGCACCTTCACATATGAATGTCAGTGTGTGTGTGTGTGTGTGTGTGTTCATATGTGTATATGTATATACACACATGTGAGTGGGTGTATATATGTCTGTATATGTATACATGATTATACACACATATATAATCTCATTTGAATTAGTTTTTTTAAGTTTATTTATTTATTTTGAAAAAGAGAGTGAACGCAATTGGGGAAGGGACAGACAGGGAGAGGGAGAGAGAGAAACCCAAGCAGGCTCCATGCTGTCAGTGTGGAGCCCGATGTAGGGCTTGAACTGACAAATGGCGAGATCGTGACCTGAGCGGAAGTCAGATGCTTATCCAACTGAGCCACCCAGGTGCCCCTCATTTGAATTTCTAAGCATCACATCAATTTTAGTCTAAGTATTGCACTCTTTTTTAGAGGTACAGAACCTGAGGCTTAACTAGGTTGAGTATCTTGTATGAATTTGGAGGGAGTGCTAGGGATCTTCCGACTCATCCAGGGTAGAAGTGTTAAAAAAAGATCGAATTTATAAATTCAGAAATAACACATTGCTTTTGTGGGTTAAATTGTGTTGGATGAGACCTTGATATTTTTTGATAGCATACACAGCAATATATTTTAAAGTGCCTTAAAGTGAAGAAAAAACCCTACCACCACACACACACACACACAAAAAATCAAAACCCATCAGCCCATATTTTTTTTCTCGGTATCTCTGTGGATATTTGCACTTGACTGTGACGAAGTGAAAGAAATTAGTTTTCCCCTGACCTACCATGAATTTATTGACCTAAGGATGCTATAAACTGATATGAACACTTAAACCATATTGCAGTCATTATAAATTAATAGAGCCACTTTGCCACTTTCTGACATACAAAAGTGGTTCAATTTGAATTAATCATTGTGATATTAATAAAGAGAAAAGTTCTGCAAGGTGCCTTCTTTTGAGCACATCCTATGTAAATGGCTTTGATTTTTCAGGGAAATGGAATCTTTTACTCCGAGAAGCCCAACGTACAGTGCCATTCAATTCTGAATATTTTGTGAAATGGTTCACAAGCTCATAGAGCAGCGATGCTGGCAACCACCTTCGGTGGAATTCCAATTCCATCCCTTCCCTGAATCTACTGGAGATTTTATTGCCACTTAGAAACCCTGACATTCTGCAAATTGTACGGTGAACCCTTAATGATTTCTGAAACAAGAATGAGGTAATCTTCACAGCCATTTAAAATATTGCAGAGGTCAAGGGGGTATTTATGGTTTCCTTAATCACAGACTGAATGGACTTTTTCAGTTAATCATTTAAGCAACAAATTGCATATATTATATATATTATCACTAGGAATCTGGTTTTTGTGTTCCTTCTAGGTGCTTTGGGTATCTGTCAGGAAGGCGGGAAAGTCAGACCAGATGGCATGGATTATTATTGGAAGCAGATCATTGATTCATGCGTGCCTTTCTCCTTTTCCCCTTCCTCCACTCTGTCTTCAGTTCTATCAGCAAAACTAGTAATTGGCTATCTGGAAAAAAAGGGAAATTGACTCTCTTGGAATGGCTGCCTGGGTAGATGAAAAGGCACTTCTCCTCCTTCAGATGACCATATGTGTGCTTTGTTCTAGGATCAGACTGAACATATTAGCTTTTGTTCGTACTGTGATGGAGGTGCCGATAAGGAGAAGAGGATTTGAATGTACTTTTGTGGGTTGGAATTTCTGTGTTAAGCTTCTCTCAGGCTTGGAGAGATTAGGTGTCTTTTTTTTCCCCCTCTTGAAAACCTCTTTATGAATAGGAAGTATCTGTTAATCAGGTCATTTTCATCTTTGTAAAATTTTTGAAGGCGGGAATAAGGGGCATACCTGTGTGGCATCTGGTCAGTGCTCTACACGATGAGGTGCTTTTGGATAATAATAACAATGGTGTGAATAAAAACAATACTAGCTCACACTTTCTGAATATTGACATGACTGTGAGAGGGCATGGGGTTTTCAGATTATTATCAAGGCAAGGAAATGACATTGCTCTCGCAGGTGGGATTCCATGTCCCCTGCACCTGTGTACAGTTGATTTTGCAGCTTTAGGAGTTGCTTTCAGAGTCCTATTTTCAAATACTCTAAACCCTTTTACTCATAAAACTCGCAAAACCTGGTCATAAGGGAAAGGTCATAGAAGGCTCAACAGAGTCTGGAATTGGGGATGGGGGTAGAGGTGGGAGCTTGCCCGTAGATACTGAGGGTGCTGTGTGCTAAGGCTGCCTGGCTAGAGCCAGGAGGGAGGGGTGCCCTGGAGGGCTTCTTAATTATTCTCAACATTTGCTCACTACTTGCACTGCTTTAACCTCAACCGGCAAGTGAAATGGAAATTTAGAAGAAAATGGCCAAGGAATCAAATCCCCAATTCCTTGGGGTCTGAATCTAATTTGGATAATTGAGGATAGGGGGATGGTGCTAGAAAAATACCTAAGCAATTGCCTCCCGTGCCTTCTCCACATGGCTTCCTTAATAGAAAGCTGATTTGTGAGAGTTTCTTTCAGGACCCTTGCTATTTTGGTCCTCTTCTGCCACCCCCAGACTAATGTTCTTTTTGAACTGTGAACCATCTGTGTGTGTAGGAGCTCCTGAGCCATCGTGAGATGGTGGCGGCAAAGCAGACCTCCTCTCCCCTCAACCAGAAGACACTTCATAGCTGAACAGCTCTGCAGGGTCACATGTTATTTTCCTCCCTGTTTGGTTCTCTTTGCTATAAAGAGGGCATGAAGGCAACAGTTATTATGGATTACAGCTGCTCATTGTGGCCATTCTTAGTAGAATCAACCAACTCCCCATTTTAGAATGAGTTTATCTCCCTGGAGAATCGGCCCATGTTGGGGCAGGGGTGGGTGGGTGGGTGGGTGGGTGTGTGTGTGTGTTTCTGAATTGTCAAGGCCCCAGCCACTCATTCACATGTGTCTGATCTGAAAGCAGGCCTCTCCGGGTAGGTGGTGGCTTCGAGGGTGGGGAGGGGGGGATATTTGCATTTCTGACCTGCTGCATGCCTTTGCTGAATGAAATTCATATAATTACTACACACCATGACTTCCTCTGGAGTTGTATCCGTTCTGGTTGGCTTTTTTTCTTCCTCCACTTCATCAGCATCCAATTAATTAACAGTTGCCATAGCGACTGTTGCCATGACAGCATAAAATTCTCCCAAAGGGCTTCTCATTCATATTCTAATGAAATACAGGCACAAAGCCGGGTGGCTGGAAAAAGTGGTAAGGAGAATCCAAGAAGAATGGAAGAAGAAATTGGAAGTCTGCTTTGTCTTAAAGTCCTGCCCTCTTTGGCTTTAGCCTCAGACTGTGTTACCTTAGAAAGAGTATCTTTATTTTTCTTTATACTTTTCCCTAATTTCTATTTTTTCCCTAATTCTTCCTCCTCCCCCCCCCCCCCCCCCCCCCCCCTTTAATGCCTGCCTGCTCCCGGGGCCAGGAATATATAACTGTTATTGGGTAAAATGGACTTTTCCTGTCTTAGGGCCATGTTCTTCATTCATTTTTTTTTCTTGGTACATAAAGTGAGGGGCACATTGTTCTTCTTCCGTCATTTAGTCTGACAGGCCTGCTGGTGGGATTTCTAATGGATTCTTCATAGGTCAAATAAAGGAAGTGAGTCTTTGTCATTTGCACTTTCACCTCTCGAAAGAAGATATCTGTCACCTGCCCAGATATAATTTCCCAGAACTCCATAGTTCTAACAAGATTTCTTCACTGCCCTTGCAAATCCGTCCACTATGACACACCTTTGTTTGATATGTAACTGTACTCATTCACTCTTTAAAAAAATTTTTTTAACGTTTCTTTATATTTTTAAAAAAATGTTTAAACTTTTATTTATTTTTGAGAGACAGAGAGAGACAGAGCATGAATGGGGTAGGAACTGAGAGAGGGGGAGATATAGAATCCAAAGCAGGGTCTAGTCTCTAAACTGTCAGCACAGAGTCTAATGCGGGCTTGAACCCACAGACTGTGAGATCATGACCTGAGCTGAAGCTGGATGCTTAACCAACTGAGCCACAGGTGCCCCTCATTCACTCTTTTAGTTTTAAGAAAGGTCTAAACATCTCCAGGTTCCCATGACCTTCTTCCCTCACTACCTCCTCCTAACAGGGGTGCCTCTGTTTGGCCTGAGGTTCTCAGCACCTGTGCTGTAGTTCAGGTCTCCTCACCTTGCTTGCCTTCCTGCCTCCAGGCTCTGTCCCCTCCAAGACATTTCTCCACCCAGTTGTCTCTTTAGAAATCACTGTCAACTGTCTTCAACCCTTCAAAGGACCACACTGGCTATAGCAAGGGTCCTCAAACTTCAGTGTCAGTCAGGGTCACCTGTGAAATATGCAGATCCCTGGGCACCCCTTCCAGAGGTGATAATTCAGTGTGAGTCCAGGGTACATAAGTCCAGGGTAGAGCCAAGGACCTGATTTTCTAACAAACATTCTAGGTTATTCCAGTGTAGAAAATCCATGGACTCCATCTTGAGAAACATCAGCCTAAAGGTGAAGCCCAAATTCTTAGCATGGCATAAAGTCCACGGCAGTTTGATACCAGTCTATTTCCACCTTTTTAACTTCTCTTCTAGTAATGATTCTTCCTCAGTTCTTCCACTCCCATGTACCTGGGTTTCTAACCATAATAAATTAATTTTCCCCTCCTGCATGCCAAAGCCTTTGCTCAAACTGTCTTTGCCTGAAATGCCCTTGCTCTCAAAAGGGATCAGAATATGTCACCCTAAAATATGCCACTTTAGCATAAAGATTATTTGGAGCTGAAGGTAGTGAAGATACAGCAGATACAGAAGGAATTCTCTGCCCTCCCCCTCTCTCCTAAAAGCAGAGCAGAAATTTCCCGTTGTGAAGGTTCCCCCCCCCAACTCCCCCACCCTCTCCTCTCTCCCATATCAGGAGGAGAATGACTTTTAATCACCCGAGAAGACTAGACTCATATCACTGGAGATCAGATTTAGTAATATTTCATTTAAATTTAATTTTTAAAGTCTAATTTAAGATTGTAGGAAGATTTAGTAAGGTTTGTAATGCAGACTTGAGTCTTACAATCTTGCTAAATGACACTTATCTTCCATTAGATTTTCTCATATATTTACCTTCCCATAATTTACTGCTCTTAGAAGATCGACCCCCATTTTTCTTGTAATTTATCCACAATTTATTGTCTTTTGTTAAAATGGTATATAAGCTCACAGGCCTAAAGACTTCTTGGGGCCTCACTTCTTTTCTCTGAGCCCCCTCTCCCCGGCCATGTGCATAGGAAATATACCCTGTTCTTATTAATCAGTCTTTTGTTAATTTAATTCATAGACCCCAGCTACTGAAAACAAGACAGTGGAGGAAAGTTTTTCCTCTCCTACACTCTCTGTGATACTGGTCAGACTCCTTAGTTCAATGTCACCTCCTTCTTGAAGCTTCTTAGTCTTTTCCAGATAGAATCACCCTTTCTTTGTGTCCCATAGCACTTTATTAGGCCTATGCTTGTATTTACCATATTTAAATTTTCTCTTTAAGAGTTGTATTCTTTGCTTCTTGAAGTTTTCTGCTGATAAAAGAAAACAAATAATTACTTGGCATCTACTAAGTACTATTTATGATGCCAGTTAACTATTCTCACCATAAACTGGTTTTTAATCAATACCAGCAGCACCACCAACAGAGCTACCTGAACTGGGTCTTCATTCCAGGCAACACGTCAATGGGTATATATACATGTTATCACTTAATATTCACCTCAAGCTTAAAAAGCTACATTTAGGATTCCCTTGTTTTGGGGGTGCCTGGTGGCTCAGTTGGTTGAATGTTCAGCTGTTGATTTTGGCTCAGGTCACGATCCCAGGGTCATTGGATCTAGTCTTGCACTGGGCTCTGTGCTTGAGCATGGAGCCTGTTTGAGATTCTCTCTCTCCTCCTCTCCACCTCTCCCCCATCCTCTAAAATTAAAGAAAAAGAGTTCCCTTGTTTTACCAGTAAGGAAAGGTCAATGACTTATGCAAAGTCGATAGCTAATAAATGGCACAAGTTGGGATTTATCCAAATTAGTCTGACTCTGGCTTGCCTGGGTTATTGATTTTAAGGTGGAGAAACTTGGCTGAGGATATCCAGCTGCAGAGCAGGAGAGTCAGGCCAGTGGGATTCCAGAGTTTGGTGACAGATACCCTTCACACTGTGAACCCTCAGCTTCTCCTGTAGTTCTTGACATAGCTCATTGAGTTGAAGTGGGCCTGTCAGGTACTAATATGATTTTTATTTTAAGGCTCAGAGAAGTGACTTATCCAGGGTAGTGTAGTTAGAAAGTGGCTGAGCAATCAAGTATTTAAAAATGAATACATTTTTAAGAACTATGATTGCCACCCTTAGCAAATAAAAATACTGCATGTGACATAACTGTATTAAAAATCTGTTATTTTTCTGAAAGTCAAATTTAGATGGCATTCTCTATTTTATCTGTATTTACCACAAAGAGCTCGATAATAGAATGCAGATAGCTTTTTAGTTTTTGTTTTCTAATTATAATAATATAGGAGGTGAGAAAACACAGCATATTCTGCTATGATCTCTTCCTCTAATATGAACTGTTCTATATAAAATTTGCATTTCTATTTTTAAAACCAAAGATAATAAATTATATTGTTTTGATAATTTTTCTACTACCTTAGACACAGACAACCCAAGAGTGGTGTAGTTTGTGGATTAAATGTTTGCTTCTTTCAATAATGTGATTTCAGAAAAAAAACCTAAATTCTAATAAAAGAACTATACAAATTAAAAAAAAAAAAAAAAAGAAAGTGGCTGAGCAGACCAATGCAGTTGTTCACACACTAAAGTGAAATTTCTGCCATGTCACAGCTGCCTCCCAGTACAATGGGTGCTTGGGAGAACTTAGGATGTTGATCACCACTTAACAGTATTCTTTCAAGGGAAAAATAGATCCTGGTGGTTTTTTTTGTTTTTTGTTTTTCTCAAGACCATTAGATTGAACATGTAGAACCTGGGCTAAGTGGCGTCTGTGCAGTAGACATGCATCTCATGGGGCTGCCATATTGTGCCCATTGTTGGTAGCATTTGAATCCAGATCCAAGCAGGCATCTGCAAAATAGTTATGGTCTTCGGAATTAGGAGATCTCAGTCAAATATTTGCTACTTAGTCCCAAAAGGACCATTTGAAAGAGGATTCGGCAACACCCAGCAGCTGATGAAGGAAAGAGATATTTTCTCACTTAATTTCCACAAATGGTTTCTACAACTTCACCTTCAAATCCCTTGCCAAACACAGCCTGCCTGCAGAGAAACTAAAACAGAAATGCTATTAACCCCATATGTTCTGTTTAGAAGAGCATCTGGGTGACAGTATCTGTCTACCAAGCATCCAAAGTCAGCAGAGCCTCACTTCATTGGTACCCAATCTTGCTTTTGCCCCCTCCCCCCCCAACCCCATGGCAAATGCTCCTACCCTATCCTGGGATAGCTGTTCGCCAGTGGCTGGAGCTTTGTTCTGCCTGGGCTTCTGGGGGACGGCAGCTTTTGGCTCTTGTCCAAGGGAAAGCCTGCATTGGGAGGCCACTGAGTGCTGAGGAGAGGGCCCTGTGCAGGTGATGGAGGTTTATTGATTTCCACCTTGCCCAGCTGTATCACTCTGGTGCACCTGCTGCCGGCTGCCAGTGTGATAACATACCGTGCTCAGGCGCCAGGGGAGGATGTAGTGAACAATTCATCTCCTGGATGATTCATCAAGCCCCTGCTTCCCGACCCATTCCTGCCTTCCCCCAACCCCCACCCTACATGTTATTAGCAGGAATAGCAAGGCATCCGATTTTGAAGAGGTGGAGGTCAGAGGGCCAAATTATTAACCTCCACGTCAACTCTAATTAATGCAGCAAGCCACCTGGATATTTAGTGACTGGAAATGAAATCAATTTGAGTTTTAAAATTTAATTTACATACAGCTGGTATGATAAATCAGTGACCCATTGCTAGGTAACTCACTTCTCTGTAGTTAGGGGAAGAATTTCTGTCCTCATTGTTATCTGGGTATTTTGCAAATTCAGAAATTAATCTAGAGCTGTCAGCCTCCCAGGAAAGGGCATTGCTGCTGTAACGGCTTTGAAAAATTTAACTCACTGCGGCTTGGATATGATGAGAAAATGTAATTTCTATATTTTGTTTATAGCTGTTTTAGTTTAATTCATGATCCCCCCTTTCCCCACCCCACAGTGGAAAAAAATAACTAAATGTCTAATTTGGTTTGAGTGAATGTCTTATTTGAGCATTTAAACAGAGCTTTCAAGGAATGCTCAGTCTTTCTAGGAAAAAACGCTTTGAATCTCAGATTGCCTCCATTCTCTTACTGCTTGTCTTCCTAAAATGACATCTGGTGTTGGGAGGCATCCGGTGTGTGGGGGAAGGGCTGTGGCTCTTATGGCCTCAGCGGGAAGGAGAGGGGCTGGGGTCTTCCTTATGGGGATGTGGTATCAGGTCAGTGACTGTTTGTACTGGTTCCTGCCTGCTTTGGACACCCTGCGTCTAGTGTGGCTGGTGTGGCCTGGGCCTGGTCAGGGGCTTGTACTCTGGCTGACCCCTGATGCCCCTGTGGCTGCAGTCAGCAGACACGGGTCCCTGACAGGACTCTGGCAATCATACGTATATTGGTGCCAGGCTGGAAGGGAGGTGGCTTGGAAACGTGAAATCTGAGGGCTCTCCTTGTTCCCTCCTTGTTTGGTGGCCACATGTTTGCCGCCTGACCCTGGGTTGGTGCAAGCAGCGTGGGAGTTCTTTTCCCAGAGGTCTGTCGGTGGGGCCCAGGCCTCCTCCTCTGTTAGGTTCACTTACTCAAGGCCAGCGCTCAAAGAGGGGAACGGGGGACACAGTTCTATTTTTTTAAAATGTTTTTTATTTATTTCTGAGAGAGAGACAGACAGCATGAGCAGGGGAGGGTCAGAGAGAGAGGGAGATACAGACTCTGAAACAGGCTCCAGGCTCTGAGCTAGCTGTCAGCACAGAGCCCGACGCGGGCCCGAACCCACGAACCGCGAGATCATGACCTGAGCCGAAGTCGGACGCTCAACCGACTGAGCCACCCAGGTGCCCCCGGGGGACACAGTTCTGACAGCATCCTTCTCCCCACTTCTTGTTCCAACAGCCTCCAGGTGGGAAAAGGGGTAGATCTCTCCTTTCTTCTCCTGCATGAAGGTCTCCTCCTTCTCTGATGGCCTTCCCGACCCGGGGGAGGTGGGGGGCATAACAGTGTGTTATGTTAGTGTCATCCAGGCTTGGTCCTAATTTAAAGTGGGAGGAGTGGTGCAAAGGGGTAAGGGGACAGGGGTAGAATTGGGAAAGGCTGCTTGTAAAGACAAAAGCCTGGCTGTAAAGCTAATATTTTGCTGATTAACCTGGCTTCCAAACTCCATAAACTGATGGTTACCTTTTGCCATTCTTTTTGTATTCTTTCTGTAAAAATTCTGCCTTTTTATGTAGATGGGAGCCTCTGGGTGCCTTTGGTAATTCTAGGGTGATGGCAACATATTCAGAAATCCAGAAGGAAAAAACCCGCATGATTTTAAAGAGAATTTCACCTTCATTACAACAGTACTGTATGAGCTTTTGTCACATGTTCTCATCTGACTGTAGTTCACAGAATGGGGACACTTTGTAAATGGCATTTAAGAACCATCCACAACTTGTATGTCAGTGTGTGCATGTCTGTGTGTGTGCGTGCATGTGTGTGTGTGAAAGAGAGAGAGAGAGGGAGAGAAGGAGGGAGGGAGAGGAAGAAGACAGGTGGGCAGTGATGGACTGAGTAGTACGGGAAAACACATCAAAGATAAACAATCCAGGATTAAACTTGCAGACAGAACACAAAAATTAAAATATTTAAGAGACCACAAATAGTGAGTGAGATTAATACAGCCCCAAACTGAGAGTGGAGTTCTGAGGGAACACAGGACAAAGGTAATCAGAGTTAGGCATTTTTCACCAGAGAAAGATTTTTTAAAAGAGGACAGTCTGGGTTCAGACTTGAAGGCAAGGTCCGTTCCACGTGTAGCCGACTCTGATTCGGTGGCAAGAGGGAGCCTGATCTAGGTTTTGTGCAGCGGTGGAATGTGATGCCCAAATTGTTGACATGGGTTCTTCCAGTCACTGTAGGTGGAAAAAATTGGAGCCTGGGGGAGCAGTGACATAGGCATGAAATGCTGTAGACATAGTGTGATGGGCTGAATGGTAGCCCCCTTGGGTAGACCCCAAGGGATATGTAGGTCTTAATCCCAGGATCCTGTGAATGTTTCCTGAACTGGCAAAATAGGACTTTATAGATGGGCTTAAGTTAAGGATCATGAGATAGAGAGATCATCTGGGTGGACCCTCAATGCGGTTGCAAATACTCCCCTAAGAGAGAGGCAGAGGAGACCATGTGGCACAGAGAGATTGGAGAGATTAGCACAAGCTAAGGCATGCATGGAGCCGCCAGAAACTGGGAGAAGCAAGGAGCATTTTCTGAGGGAGGGTCTGGAGGGAGTGTGGCCCTGCTGACATCTTGACTTTGGACTTCAACTTTCTAGAACCATGAGGAAATAAATTTCTGTTGTTTTAAGCCACCTGCTTTGTGGTAACTTGTTCCAGTAACCACAAGAAATGAATACATATGGCTTAGAGGGGAAATAGAAAAGAAAGTGAGGGCTTATGAGATATTGGCCCTTTCCTCAGATACTTCTCATGAAGGGTCTGGGAAAGGGAGGGACAGTGATCAAAAATGACTGCAAAGTTGTGAGCCATGAGGCTGAGGTTTTCATGAGGGTGTATATTTGTGACAGGGAATGTACTATGCTTCTTATACATGTGATCTCATTTCATCATCCTGTGTCTTATGTAGTTTTGTCTCCTATTAAAATTATGTTTATATATTTACTTAAAATTTTTTTTAAAAATCTTTTTTTATTCTTGAGAGAGAGACAGTGTGCAGGCAAGAGAAGAGCATAGAGAGAGAGTGAGGGAGACACAGAATCTGAAGCAGGCTCCAGGCTCTGAGCTGTCAGCACAGAGCCCGATGCAGGGCTCGAACTCACAAACTGCGAGATCATGACCTGAGCCAAAGTTGGACACTCAACCAACTGAGCCACCTAGGCGCCCCTATATTTACTTTTTTGAAAGAGAGAGGGAGAGAAGGCAAGCTGGAGTTGGGTGGTGGGAGCAGAGAGAGAGATAGAGAGAGAGAGGGAGAGAGAGTTTCAAGCAGGTTTCATTCACACTGTCACTGCAGAGCCTGATGTGGGGCTTGAACTCACGAACCATGAGATTATGACCTGAGCCAAAACCAAGAGTCAGACACTTAACTGACTGAGCCACCCAATCATCCCTATTATCAATTTAAAAAGTAAGCAAAGTTTTATTTACCTCACAGTCATAGACACACAAAGAAGAAAATATTGTAGAGCTAAAAGACATGATGAGAAAACCCTCAGACCCCACCCTACCCTTCCAACTTCCAGTCCCACATCACAGTTACTTTCTCAGGCTTTTGTTTTTGGCATTTATCTTCACCTATTACTATTTTTTTTATTTATTAGTTTTAGACATTATCTACTGATTTTCTCTTTTGATGCTTAGGGATTTCCTTCTCTTCTAATCTCTCCTCTTTCTGTGTCCCATCTGATAGGGACTTCCAATCTTGTTGAGGTGACAGGATGTCATCTTGGAAGTTTGGATCAGGTCACCACAATGTAGTGGTGTCACTGAAAGGAAGTGACTGAAAACTGGACAGCTGATTCTAAAACCCATAAAAGGGCCAGAAAGCTGAGTGTGGGCATGGTGTGGGCAACTCTTTTGTGAAAGTTTTCTTCTGGGAAAGTTGTACTGTCTCCCTGCCAGGGATGTCTCATCTCAGGTCTTTGAGGGGATGTCCCTCAGGATTATAGTGGGGGCCATGGGGACCTGTAATTGACTTCTGGGGACATCTAGAGGCTGAGAAATGGGCTCCCTGCTTTGATGGGAGAGACTTGCTTCTGGTTGAGATGGGCCTGCACTCTCTGAGTCTGACAGGACAGAAGGCTACTGTTCATAGAGGGCACGATGGCAAACCAGGGGCTGAGGAAGGAATGGCTGCCTTCCCAGGTCATGGGAGCTGTGCTCTGGCCAGCAGGGAAGTCTATAAAGAACCAGTGAAAGTACCCTTGGGAGAGAAAAGGGGCCATCTCTGGGTGCCTGGGTGGCTCAGTCAGTTGAGTGGCTCTTGATTTCGTCTCAGGTTGTGATCCCAGGGTTATGGGATTGTGCCCTGCATTGAGCTCTGTGCTGCTTAAGATTCTCTCTCTCTCTCTCTCTCTCTCTCTCTCTCTCTCTGACTGTCTTCCTCCCTCTGTTCACTCCTCTCTAAAATAAAAAAAAAAGAAAAAAGAAAAAAGAAGAGGAACCATCTCAAAACCATTCCTTCAGGCATGAACCTTCTGGTATCTCTTTCCCCTTCCTCCCTCCCAACTTCAAGGAGGAGGTGAGTGACAGAGGGGAGGCTGATCATACCTCCCCACCCCCAGGTGGCAGAGGCCTGCTTCAACTGGCCCTAAAGGAAGAGAGACTATTTACCTCTAAATTGGTTAGGGAGATTTGGTTATTACATAGGGGTGGGCATTCTGATTATGAAATGGAGACTGTTCTTGACATAAGGACTTTAGGACTGAAGATAAGTAGGAAAATCTCAAGGGCTGCTGAGGTTTTCACCCAGGGTTAAGGGAAACTTTCCTCACTGAACTTTTTAAAGTTTTAAAATTTAAAAAGAAATTATACTTTTTGAGATAATTGTAGATTCACATGTAATTATAAGGAGTCATCCAGGGGGAAAAAAAAAAGAAATTATGCAGAGAGGTTCTTTGTACCTTTTACCCAGTTCCTCCTAAGGGTATAACATCTTGCAAAACTATAGTACAGTATCACAGGCAGGATTGTGACATCGATACAGGCCATTTGTAACACCACAAAGATTCTTCCTGGTGCCCTGTTCTAAACACCAATCTGCAGGTAAAAAGTTCTTTCCTGTTACTGCTGAGTACATACTCCATGGTGTGGATGTACCAGTTTTTTAAGAACCATTCACCTGTTGAAGGACATCTGGGCTGTTGCCAGTTTTAGGGCTCTTACAAATAGTATAGCAATAAATATTTGTGTACGTTTTCGTGTGAACCTGTCTGCTGGTTAAGTGCCCAGGAACGTAATTGCTGGGTCATATGGTAGTTACATTTTTAGTTTTTTAAGAAACTGCCAAACTTTTTGCAGAGTGGCTGAGCATTTTACATTCCCATCAGCAATGTACGAGTGATCCAGTTTCTCTGTGAATATATTTAAATTTTTAAAAATGTTTATTTACTTTTGAGAGAGAGAGGAGAGAGGAGAGAGAGAGACAAGTGTGAGTGGGGGAGGGGCAGAGAGAGAGGGAGACATAGAATCTAAAGCAGGCTCCAGGCCCAAGCTGTCAACACAGAACTCGATGTGGGGCTCCAATCCAAGGACTGTGAGATCATGACCTGAGCTGAAGTCAGATGTGTAATGGATTGAGCCACCCAAGCGCCCCTCTGTGAATATCTTTTAAAGGGATGGTGGGAGATAAAAAAAAAAAAAAAAAAAATTTACATTTTGATGGCATCCTGTAGGAGAGGCCACTGTGGCCTCAGGAAATAGCAAATTTGACCTTCCCAGTTGGTTCCAAGGCCACAAGGTCTACAGGGCAGGGAGCAGGTCTGACTGGGCTCTGGTGCTGTGCTATGGGAACTAGTCTGAGAAGTGCCCCCAAACCTGACAACCAGCCTCCTTAGCGGGAGGGCTTTGAGATAGTCCTGTTCTCTCTCAGGGATCTTTCACATCCATTGGTCAGGGCCGTGGTGGTGTCTGGGGTTTGAGCTACTTTTTCTATTGTGGAAACAAGAGTCTTTTTTGTTTGAGCCTAGTAGTTACTACTAAAAGCTACAGTCACATGGCAGGCTGGAAGTGGAGATTCAGAGAAACTTCCGCTCCCACTCCCTGGTGGAGCCAGAGGGAGGAGTCAGGTTAGTTTGAAGCTGGGAAGAGAGGGGCTAGGATCAAAGCCAGGAAGGAAGACATTTCCCAAGAAAGCCCCACACAAGCAGGTATAACCCTTCAATCACTGGGGTGGCAGGGATGCCTTCCAGCCCAGCTTAGCTGATCTTGTAAAACTCAGCTATGAGTCTGCAAAGCTTATATGCATAGGCTTGGGGCCAAGTGCTTCTGTCCAATCCTAGCTTGATCCCTTGCTAGCTGTGGAATCTTACTTGAGGTTATTCTAACCCCTTCAAGTCTTGGGAATCTCATCTATGAAATGGGGATATAATGGTACCTCCCAGGTTTATTATGAGGACTCAGGGAGCAATATATGTAAAGTCCTTAGAACAGTGATCTCAAACTTGGTGGCACATTAGATTTACCTAGACATCTTTAAAGAATATTGGTGCCTCGGTCCCATTTCTAGAGATTGGGGTCATTACAATTGGCCTATAGTGTGGATTATAATAATGTCCTTAGGAAATGTACTGGGTTGAACTGTGTCCCCTCCCAAAGTCATGCCCTTCCTGGAACCTCAGGGTATGATCTTATTTGTAAATAGTGTCACTGCAGATGTAAATCAGTTGAGATGAGGTTATACTGGCATAGGGTGAGCCCTTAATCCAATGTGACTGACATCCTTATAAGAAGAGAAGAGATACAGAGACAGACATGCACAGAGACAAGACAGTGTGAAGAGACACAAGGGGTCCCTCCTGTGCAGCCCTGTCCTCTGAGGAAGGGCTATTGTAGCACATCAAGGGGAAGCAGTAGATTTGACCACTGGGAGGGGAACACAGTACATTCTGTCTGCCCTGCACGGCTTGTTCATGACGGTCTGAGAGAGCATGGGCTCTGTATCACTTTGGGTTATATAAGCTTGGGAAATACAGCATTCTGCAGTCCCTCCTTTGAGGGGTCATAGTGAGCACTGGCATTTCCAAGGCTCTGGGAAGTTCTGTGGTAAAGAAACTTTTTTTTTTTTTTACTTTCCTTAGCCCAGAATTTTTCAAACCTATTGGATCATATGAGGCCTCAGCTGAGTTTCACATCACAGGGATTATCCCAGCAGAATTGGTGCTCTTGAACCTCACTTAGGAAATTCAGATAGAGGCGCCACCATCATAAGTAGGTGTGTACGTGTCTAGAAGAAAAACCTAGAGGAAAATGATGCACTCATTTTGTTACCAGGCAGGGCTCAGCAAGGTGTGGGGGGTGGAGCACAAAGATCTTTACAGTTTGGGGTGCCTGGGTGGCTCAGTGGGTTAAATGTGTGACTTTGGCTCTGATCATGATCTCTTGGTTTGTGAGTTAGAGCCCCATGTTAGGTTCTATGATGACAACTCAGGCCCTGGAGCCTGGTTTGGATTCTGTGTCTTATTCTCTCTCTGCCCCTCCCCGACTTGTGCTCTCTCTCTGTCTCAAAAATAAATAAATGTAAAAAAGAAATAATAAAAAAATGTTTACTATTCAAAGGCACAGGGGTCAGGTCCCATACAGCTGCGCTCTAGAATAAGGGCCAGTTTCCCTGCTGTGAAAAGGGCTTCTGGTTAGGTTGTAGGCTAGGATGCCAGCACCCAGCCAACTGTCAGCCTTGAAAAGAGTGGACTAGTGCAAGCTGGTATGGTGAAGCATGGTTTTCAAAGAGCAGCACGGTTTGGTCTTCTGGAGGTTGAGGGAGGACTTAGCTATTAGAGAGTAGCTATTAAGAATCAGGCTACTTACCAAATTTGTATAGAACCATGAAAGACCCCGAATAGCCAAAGTAATATTGAAGAATAAAACCAAAACGGGAGGTATCACCATCCCAGACTTTAGCCTCTACTACAAAGCTATCATCATCAAGACAGTATGGTATTGGCACAAAAACAGACACATAGACCAATGGAATAGAATTGAGAACTCAGAATTGGACCCAAAAGTATACAGCCAACTAATCTTTGACAAAGCAGGAAAGAATATCCAGTGGAAAAAAGACAGCCTCTTTAACAGATGGTGTTGGGAGACCTGGACAGCAACATGCAGAAGAATGAACCTAGATCATTTTCTCACACCATACACAAAAATAAACTCAAAATGGATAAAGGACCTGAACGTGAGACAGGAAACCATCAAAGCCCTAGAAGAGAAAGCAGGAAACAACCTCCTTGACCTCCACCGCAGCAATTTATTAGTTGACGCATCCCCAAAAGCAAGGGAATCAAGAGCAAAAATAAACTATTGGGACCTCATCAAGATTAAAAGCTTCTGCACGGCAAAGGAAACAGTCCATAAAACTAATAGGCAACCAACAGATTGGGAAAAGATAGTTGCAAATGACATATCAGATAAAGGGTCAATATCCAAAATCTATGAGGAACTCACCAAACTCCACACCCGAGAAACAAACAACCCAGTGAAGAAATGGGCAGAAGATATGAACAGACACTTCTCCAAAGAGGACATCCAGATGGCCAACAGACACATGAAACGATGCTCAGCATCCCTCCTCGTCAGGGAAATACAAATCAAAACCACATTGAGATACCACTTCACGCCAGTCAGAGTGGCTAAAATGAGCAAATCAGAGAACTCTAGATGCTGGCGGGGATGTGGAGAAACAGGCACCCTCCTACACTGTTGGTGGGAATGTAAACTGGTGCAGCCCCTCTGGAATACAGTGCGGAAGTTCCTCAAAAAATTAACAGTAGAACTCCCCTATGACCCAGTAATAGCACTGCTAGGAATTTACCCAAGGGATATAGGAGTGCTGATGCATAGGAGCACATGTACCCCAATGTTCATAGCAGCACTCTCAACAATAGCCAAAACATGGAAAGAGCCTAAGTGCCCATCAATGGACGAATGGATCAAGAAGATGTGGTTTATCTATACCATGGAATACTGCATGGCAATGAGAAAGAATGACATCTGGCCACGTGTAGCAACATGGATGGACCTTGAGGGTGTTAATGCTGAGCGAAATAAGTCAGGCAGAGAAGGACAAATACCATATGTTTGCATGTATAGGAGGACTAGGAGGAACTTAACAGAGGACCATGGGGAAGAAGGAGGAGGGAAATAGTGGGAGAGGGAGAGAGGCAAACCATGAGAGACTCTTGAATGCTAAGAACAAACTGAGGACTGATGGGTGTGGGGGGGGAGGAGGGAGATGGGCATGGAGGAGGGCACTTGTGGGGATGAGCAAAAAATAAATAAATAAATAAACAAACAAATAAATAAATAAATGAATGAATGAATAAATGAATAAATAAAATTTTAAATGAAAAAAATAAAAAAAGAATCAGGCTACTTACCTTCAGTCCTAAAGGCAGGATGATATCAGCGGTCCTTCTTCCTTATGGAAGGAAGAATGAGAGAAAATGGAGCAGAGAGGTCCTGTGAGATGTAAGGAGGACTTCCTCAATAATTGGCACAACCTTGAGGCGGTAGAGTTAGGACTCAGAGCCAGGTCCTATACTCTAAATCCTGTGTTCTTTCCATTGTGGAAGGCTGGTAGGGGTGAATCTCAGCTTAAAAGACTCCAATGTATAAGGAATGCAACTGTCTTTCTCTATAGCTCAACGCTTTCAGATCCTCGTGACAGAATGGCAGAAATTTAGTTTTAGTCCACTTGAGAGTTGTTCTTACCCTTAGAGTTTTACCCAGTTCCAGTGCTAGGGCCCCATGTAATGGGTGGAGCAGGGCTATGGTCCTTGGTATCTTTTGTTTGTGTAGGTGTCCTGTAGGGTATCTTCCTGTCTGGTCCTTCGTCATCTGTTCCTGATGATCATCCCTCTAGCCATTGTCACTTTAGCTTTGGTGGCTCTACTTGTGTGCCAGGTGAGGACATGGGGTCTCTGACAGACTTTCTCTTCTCTTGTTAGTCTAGATAACTTATGGAGTCATTCTGTCTCTGGTATCTTGCAGCCTCCCTGAGATTCACCAAGAGGTACAGTATAGAGTGTTGTTCTCCTTTTCCTCCAGGGCATCAGCTTTTGGAAACTCAAACCAGGGAGGTAATTTTCTTTCCTCATGTTCTACTTTGTCATATCCTCTCCCTGGATAAATGACACAGAAGAGCCAGGAAAGGAGGGGTCGGGAGAAAAAACCCCCGTAAGACTCTGGGAACTACTGAATTGCTGGAGGGAAGGAACCCATCACTGAATACTTGAGTGACAGCATTCTTCCAGAGCTCTCTGCCATTGCATTGGGCTCCATAGGAAAGATGTAGAGTCTCCTCTTTCCCTACTTGTGTAGATGGAGAATTTCTGGGGCTCTGGGGCTCTACAGTGTATAAGTGTTGGAGTGGGGCCTGTTGACCTCCAGGTTTTATTATTAAAAGACTTCCCAAGGTAGGATGACCAACTGTTCTGGTTTGTCTGGCATTGAGCAGTTTCCCAGGATGCGGGACTTTCATTAGTAAAATTGGTATAGTCCGAGGCAAACTGGGTCTATGGGTCATCACATAAGACACTTTGATTGTTTTCCTCCAGGACTCAGATTCTGCCTTCTGTGTTTCTCCAGTCGGTCATGTCTTCTCTCTGCTGTCCCTTAAAAATGGTAAGGACCGTCATTCATGTACTGACTGCTTGTTAAGAATCAGGCACTTTGTGTCCTGGATTAGTCTGACATCCATCTTCTGATGCTCATGGGATTCACCTTGCAAGGTGAATGTCGTGGTCCCGGAGCTTGTCCACTATGAGCCTTGAAGGCCTTTCCTTTATTATTTCTCCTGATCACCTGCTTGCTATCAGCATCTCGTCTATTTTTACTCAAATAATTATTAATTTTTACATCTGCTCACACTCCTGCCAAGGGATGGCCTTCCAATTAACCACTGACTAGGGGAAGGCGACAGATTTCTCTATCAGTGGATTAGTTGTCAGTATTGAGAGACAGCAGGGAGCTCATGAAGTGTGAGTGTGTGTGTGTGTGTGTGTGTGTGTGTGTGTGCGCATTTGGATGCGTGGGTGAGTGAGTATGGGAAAGAGAGAAAGGAAGGTGGGAATTCAGTAGAGAAGACCATCTGTTCCTTGTAGCCAATTTTAACTCTTTCCCCCTTCCTCCAGCCTTTGCATACTTCCCTGGTTGCCATTGTCTGAAGACAGACTTTCAGTATTAGAGATTTCTGACTTACTGACCTGTCAAAAACAACTCCTGACTCCTGTTCCCACTCTTCTTGAAGATGTCTATGCAATAGCTGGGACAATAGAAGTCCTACAGTTGAAGGAAATCTGGATTTTCTTACACTTTCACACTAATTTCCCATGCTTCTTTTCTTCCTTTGTAGCTTTGAAAAAATCAATTAACCTCTCTGGTCATTAGTTGTTTTGTAATAAAATGATAGTAAAGGGACAGATCTCTAGACATATCGACATAATTTCAAAATATGCTTTTGATAATGCTGATTATAGAATCTTTATTATACCATTCCTCTGCCCCAAAACCTAAAACAGGAACTAAGAAAACCCCATAGTCCATAGAATAAAATTTAAACTACTTAATGTGTCAGTCTTAATGTGCCCTATAAAATCTGAGCTCTGAAAGCCTGACCTGCTTATCCATTTCCTCAGCTGACCCTCTAGCATATATTAATTTGATGTTGTTACGTTTCTTAAAGTTTATTTATTTTGAGATGGAGAGATAGACAGCACAAGCAGGAGAGAGGCAGAGAGAGAGGGAGAGGAAGAGAAACCCAAGCAGGCTCTGCTGGTAGTACAGAGCCTGATGCAGGGCTTGAACTCACGAGCTGTGAAATCATGACCTGAACTGAAACCAAGAGTAAGATCCTTAACTGACTGAGCCTCCCAGGCACCCCTGACTTTAGTTACTTTTAAGGAATATCTGTCTTATTTTTGAATTTATTTAAAAATTTCTTGACAGATGGACTGCTTCTTAGCATTAAAAAAAAAAATCCCCAACACCCAGCAGCTGTTTTGTACCTAGTAAGTACTCAATAAATGTTAAATTAAATTCAGTCTTTTGGAGATATAGAAATATTTTAAAAAGTACAAATAGCTTATGGATTTAAAAAATTTATACTGAACTTATTCCAAGTTTTAGGAGGAAAATCAATATTTCACCAGTAAGAATTGTGTTAGCTATGGGTTTTTCTTAGATGCTTTTTATCAGATTAAAATAATTTCTTCTATTCCTGGTTTGCTTAGAGTTTTTATTAGGGATGAATGTTAGATTTTGTCAAATGCTGTTTATGGACCAATTGAGATGATAATATGATTTTTTCCTTTATTCTGTTAATGTGGTGAATTAAACAGATTGATTTTCAATTGTTGAACCAGTCCTGCATTTCTGGGATAAATTGTACTCTGTCAATCGCTATTATCCTTTTTATATATCTCCCAAATGGTATTGGTCTGTAGTGTTCTTTTCTTGTAATGTCCTTCTCTAGTTTTGGGATCAGACTTCTGCTGGATTCATAAAATCAACTGGGAAGGCTAGTTTCAGATTTACAAAAAAGTTGCAAAGCTATAACAGAGAATACCCATACACTCTGCCCAGTTTCCTCTATTATTAACAATTTACATTACTATGATGTATTTGTCATAACTAATGAATCAATATAGGCACACAATTATTAATGAATGCCCATTCTTTGTTCAGATTTCCCTTGTTTTTTTTTTTTTAATATTTTTTATTTATTTCTAGGAGAGAGAGAGAGATAGCGTGAGCAGGGGAGGGTCAGAGAGAGAGGGAGATACAGACTCTGAAATTGGTTCCAGGCTCTGAGCTGGCAGTCAGCACAGAGCCCGATGCGGGGCTCGAACCCACGAACCGCGAGATCATGACTTAAGCGAAAGTTGGTCGCTTAACCGACTAAGCCACCCAGGTACCCCAAGATTTCCCTTGTTTTTAACTAATGCCTGTTTTCTGCTTCAGGATCCCATCCAGAATACTACAAAACATTTAGTTGTCATGTCTTGTTAGGTTCTTCTAAGCTCTGACAGTTTCTCGGATGTTCTTTTTTCTATTGTTTGTTTTTCATTTTATTGATTTTGGCTTTTTTTTTTTTTTGAATATATATATGTGTAATTTTATCTTTTTAGCTTCCTAAGGTGGAAACTGAGATAGTTGATTTTTAGACTTTATTTTCTAATACAAGTATTTAAAACTATAATTTCCTTCGAAGTTTTGCTTTAGCTCTGTCCCACAAATTCTGATTTATTATTATCATTTAGTTAGGAATTTTTTTTCTTTGAGAGAGAGAGAGTGAGTGCAAGTGGGGGAGAGGAGCAGAGGGAGTGAGAGGGACAATCCTAAGCAGGCTCCGTGCTTAGTGTGGAGCCCAATGCAAGGCTTGATCTGATGACCCTGGGATCATGACCTGAACTGAAACCAAGAGTGGGACACTCAACTGACTGAGATACCCAGGCATCCAGGAATGTTTTCCTAATATTATTTGTGAATTCTTCTTGATCTATATGTTATTTAGGACTGTACTGCTTAATTTATGAATAGTTGGGAGATTTTCTAGCTATGTTTTGTTATGATTTTCTAATTTAGAGTGATTAGGGTGTGGTTAAAGAATATGTTCTGTATATTTTAAATTAATATATTTTATGATCAAGGATATGGACTAGCTTGGTGAATGTTATGTTTGTACTTGAAAATATATATTCTGCATTTGTCGGATACAGTGTTCTATAAATGTCAGTAAGACATTTTGGTTTGATATAGTTGTTCAGATCTAAATTCTATCAATTTACTGACACAATCTCCAACCATGTTTGTGAATTTGCTATTTCTTTCCTTGTTCTGCCAACTTTACTTCATGTATTTTGAGGCTCTGTCATCAGGAGCATATAATTTAGGGTTAGTTATGTCTTCTTGATGAATTGACTCTCTGTTTATCATTCAGAAATAAACGTCTTTATTTCTGATAATGTTCCCTGTCTTGAAGTCTAATTTGTGTGATATTAATATATCTACATCTGTTTGTATATGTTTTTTACCCATTCAACCTTTTATTTTGTACTTCCTTATATTTTTAATATTTAAAGTGTGTCTCTTGTAAATAGTATATGGTTAGGTCTTGCTTTTTAAATCCATTCTGATAGTTCCCTTATACTACCCACCCCCTTCCTTATTTTCAACCTTTTGTACTGATGTATCATTTGTTATAGTTAATGAGTCAATACTGATATATTGTATTAACTAACCATACTTTACATCAGGGCTCGCTCTTGGTGTTGTATGTTCTATGCATTCTGACAAATGTGTAATGACATTATCTACCATTATAAGTATCATACAGAATAGTTTAAATAGTTTCACTCCCCTAAATACTCCCTGTGCTGTACCTACTCATCCTTCTCTCCTTCCAAACCCTTCACAACCATTGATATTTTTATTGTTTCTATAGCTTTGTCTTTTCCAGAATGCCATATAGGTGGGCTTATTCGGTATGTAAACTTTTCTTTTCTTTTTTCTTTTTTTTTAAAGATGAAAATAATTTTTTAAAAATGTTTATCTTTGAGAGAGACAGAGTGTGAGCAGGGGAGGTGCAGAGATAGAGGGAGACACAGAATCGGGGAGGCTCCAGGCTCTGAGCTGTCAGCACAGAGCCTGACACAGGACTTGACCCCACAAAATGTGAGGTTATGACATGAACTGAAGTCAGATACTTAAGCGGCTGAGCCACCCAGGCACCCTAGTATGCAGCCTTTTCTTGGTTTCTCTCACTTAGTAATATAGGATTAAGGTTTTGTATGTCTTTTTGTAGCTTGATAGCTCATTTCTTTTTATCACTGAATAATATTCCATTATATTGTACGGATGTCCCACAGTGTGTTTATCTATCCACCTATTAAAAGGATACCTTGTCTGCTCCCAAGTTGTGGCAATTATGAAGAAAGTTACTATAAATATTTGTATAGGTTTTTGTGTGGAGATAAGTTTCAACTCTTTTGGGTAAATACCAATGAGCACAGTTGCTGGATCGTATGGTGAAAGTGTGTTTAGTTTTGTAGGAAACTGCCAAATTCTTTTCCAAAGTGGCTGTACCATTTCCCATTCTCACCAACAAGGAATGAGAGCTCTTGTTCCACATCCTTGCCAGAATTTGGTGTTGTCAGTAATTTGGATTTTAACCATTCTAATAGGTGTTTAACTAACAGATATCTTACTGTTTTAATTTGCAAGATTTAATTTCCCTAGTGATGTATGATGTTGAACATGTTTTTATATGTTTATCTGCCATACATATGTCATCTTTGGTAACATATCTGTTTAGAGCTTTTGCTCATTTTTAAATTGGATCACTTGCCCTTCTATTGTTGAGTTTTAAGAATTCTTGGTATATTTTGGATGAGTACTTTATCAAATATGTGCTCTGCAACAATTTTCTTCAAGTCTGTGGCTTATCTTTTTATTCCTTTAGCAGTGTCTTTTACGAAACAAGTTTCTAATTTTGATGAAAGCAACATATCTATTTTTTTCTTTCATAGATCATACTTGTGGTGTAGAGTAAAAATTCATCACCAAATCCAAAGTCACCTAGGTTTCCTCATATGTTATCTTCTAGAATTTTTATAGTTTTGCATTTGAGATTTAGGTCTGATCCATTTTGAGTTAGTTTTTGTGACAGGTGTAAATTTTATGTCTAGATTTAATTTTTTAATGTAAATGTACAGTTTTTCCATTACCACTGGCTGAACAGACTATCTTTTTTTTTTTAATGTTGATTTTTAAGAGAGTGTGCAAGTGGGGGAGGGGCAGAGAGAGAGGAAGGTGGAGGATCTGAAGCAGGCTCTATGCTATCAGTGTAGAGGCCTCAAATTCATGAACCATGAGATAATGACCTGAGCTGAAGTTGGATGCTTAACCAACTGAACCACCCAGGTGCCCCCAAAAGACTGTCTTTTCTGCATTGGATTGCCTTTTGCTCCTTTTTCAAAATTGACTATTATTTGCATGGGACTATTTCTGGGCTCTCTTTTCAGTTCCATTGATCAGTACCTATTCCTTCGTTAATACCACACTACCTTGATTATTGTAGTTTTGTAGTGAATCTTGCTATTAGAGAGTGTGAGTCCTCTAACTTTATTCTTTCAATACTATGTTGGCTATTATGACTTACTTGCCTTTCAATATGAACTTTAGAATCAGTTTGTCAATATCCACAAAATAACTTGCCAGAATTTTATTTAAGTTGTATTAAATCTATAGATCAATTTGGGAAGAACTGATGTCTTAGCAATATTGAGTCTTCCTATCCACTTACTTGGACTATTTCTTCATTTGTTTTGTTCTTTTTTGACTTTGTTCATCAGAGTTTTATAGTATTTTTCATATAGATCTTGTGTATATTTTGTTAGCTTGCTTTATTTATTTATTTATTTATATATTTATTTAGAGAGAGAGTGTGTGTGTGTGTGCTTGCGAGTGAGTGGGGGAGGGGCAGTGGAAGAAAGAGAGAGGGCATCTTACACAGGCACCATGCTGGTCTGGAGCCTGATATGGGGCTTGATCTCATTACTGTGACATCATGACCTGAGGTGAAATCAAGAGTTGGACTCTTAACTGACTGAGCCACCTAGGTGCCTCTATTTTGTTAGCTTTATATCTAAGTATTTCATTTTTTGGTGCTAATATAAATGGTATTGGTTTTTATATTTTAAAATTTCACTTGATCATTGTTGGAATATAGGAAAGTGATTGACTTTTGCACATTAATCTTATATCCTGCAACTTTTATATAATCAATTATTAGTTCCATGAGATTTTTTTTACTGTTGTTTGATTTTCTCTGTAAACAATCATGTCATCTATGAACAAAGGAAGCTTTATTACTTACATCCAAATCTGTATATATTTTATTTATTTTTCTAATCTTATTGCATTAGCTAGGAGCCCTAGTATGGTGTTGACCAGGTAAGAGTGGGCGTCTTGCCTTGTTTCTGATCTTACTGGGAAAGCATGTAGCATACTGTTGGCTATAGGCTTTTATAGATGTTCTTTATCAGGTTAAGGAAGTTCCTCCTCTATTTCTAGTTTGCTGATAGGTTTATCATGAATGGGTGTTGGGTTTTGTCAAATAATTTTTCTGCATATACTGATGTGATGGATTATATTAATTGGCTTTTTCATCTTTATTGATTTATAATTGACATAATTTTGTGTAAGTTTAAGGTATACAACTTAGTGATTTTATACATGCATATGGTTCAGAATGCTTGCTGCAATATGGTAGTTAACACAGCCATTACTTCATATGGCTACAATTTTTTTTGTGGAGAGAACTTCTAAAATTTATTCTCTTTACAACTTTCAAGTATACAATGCAATACAAGAATACAATTAATATGGTTACCATGCTGCACATTATATCCTTAGAACTTACTCATCTTAGGACTAAAAATTTGTACTCTTTGACTGCCTTGACCCATTTTCCTTACTCTGTACTCTGCCCCAGCAATCATTAATTGTTCTGTTTCTATTAGTTTGGTATTTTTTTCAGAATCTACATATAAATTAGATCATGAGGTATTTGTTTTTCTTTGTCTGACTTATTTCATTCAGCAGAATGCTGTAAAAGTTCATCTATGAGGTTGCAAATGGCAGGATTTCCTTCCTTTTTATGGCTGAATAATATTCCATTTTACATTAATTGATTTTTGAATGATGAGTCAGCCATGCACACCTAGAATAAATCCCATTTGGTCAGGGTATATAATTATTATTTAAATTTTTAATTTTTCAACTTTTAAAACATTTTTTAAATTATCTTCTTGTTTAAGTACAGTCTACACCCAACATGGGACTTGAACTCACATCACTGAGATCAAGAGTCACATGCTCTTCTGACTGAGCCAGCTGGGCACCTCAAGGTATGTATAATTATTTTTATGCATTTTTGGATTTTATTTGCCAATATTTTGTTGAGAATTTTCACATCTATGTTTATTGGTTTGTAGATTTCCTTTCTTATAATGTCTTCATTTTGGTATTAGGGTAAGGTTGGCCTCAGAATTGTGTTAGAAGATATTGCTTCTGCGTCTGTGTTTTGGAAGTGGTTGTAGAGAATTGGTATAATTTCTTAAGTATTTGATAGAGTTCGTCAGTGAACTCATCTGGGTCTGGTGCTTTCTGTTTTGGAAGGTTATTAATTATTGATTCAATTTTTAATAGATATAAGCCTATTCAGATTACCTGCTTATACTTGTGTGAGTTTTGGTAGATTGTGTCTTTTAAGGAATTGGCTCATTTCATCTAGGTTATCAAGTATGTCAGCATATAGTTGTTAAAAATGTTCTTTTATTATCTTTTTAATGTTCATGAAATCAGGAGTGAAGTCTCTTATTTCAATTTTGATATTAGTTATTTGTCTTCTTTCTTTTATTTTTCCTTAGCTAACCGGGCTAGTGACACTAATTCTCTTGATGGCTTAAAAAATATATATATCTTGGCTTCACTGATTTTTTTTCTATAGATTTAAAAAAAATTCTTTGATTTCTACTCTAATTTTTATTATTTCTTTTCTTCTATTTACTTCAGATTTAATTTGTTCTTTTTCTAGTTTTTAAGGTAGAAGCTTAGATTATTGATTTTATATCTTTTTTTAAAATTTATGTGTTCAATGCTATAAATTTCCCTCTAAGCCCTGCTTTGGCTGCATCACCCTTAGTTTTGATAGGTTATATTTTGAGTTTTTAGTTCAAATATTGTAAATTTCTCTTGAGAGTCTTTTTTTGTCCATGTATTATTTAGAGGTGTGTTGTTTAATGCCAAGGAATTTGGGATTTTATAGTAATCTTTCTGTTACTCATTTCTAGTTTAATTCTGTTGTGGTCTGAGCATACTTTATATGATCTTAATTCTTTTAAATTTGTTGATGTGTGTTTTATGGTCTTCCTGGTAGTGTATCTTGATGTATCTTCTGTGAGAACTTGAGAATGTGTGTTCTGCTGTTGTTGGATGAAGTATTCAATAGATGGCAGTTATATGCAGTTGATTGATGGTGTTGTGCATTTCAGTTAGTCCTTATGGATTTTCTGCCTGCTGTATCTGTCAGTTACTCATGGTGGGGTGTTAAAATCTCCAACTCCAATAGGGGAGTCATCTGTTTTTCCTTGCAAGTATATTAATTTTTGCCTCACATATTTTGATACTTTGTTGGTTAGGCACTTACATTAAAGTTTGTTATGTATTCTTGGAGAATTGACCCCTTTATCGTGATGTAATGCTCTTCTTTATCTCTTACTTTCCTTGCTCTGAAGTCTGTTTTGTCAGCTACTTCTGCTTTCTTTTTTATTAATGTTAATGTGGTATGCTTTCTCCATCCCTTAACTCAATCTATTTGTGTCTTTATATTTTAATGTGGATTTCTTGTAGACAACATATATTTGGGTCTTTTTTTTTCATTCTGATAATTCCTGCATTTTAACTGGTATATTTAGACCATTGACATTGAAAGTATTAATGATGTAGTTAGATTAATATCTACTGTATTTGTTACTGTTTTCTACTTGTTACCCTTATTCTTTGTTCTTTTTTTAATCTGCCATTCCTTTTACATTTTTATTGAGCATTTCATGCTTTCTCCCTTCTCAGCACATCAACCATACTCCTTTAAGTGGTTATCTCTGAGTTTGTAATATTTACAGCTTATCTAAATCCTCTTTCAAATAACACTACTACTTCCAGGATAGTGCAAATATAACAGAGTATTCTCAACTCCTCCTAACTTGAAAAAACATGATATCATATATGCATTCTTTGATTACTATTGGGGATAAATGATCTTTCAATTGTGTGTCCTCTCACTCTCTTTTGGTTATTGGTTGAAATGCAGGTTTTGCTTTGTTTTTTCACAACAAATTGTTCAATTGGGATTATTGTTTTAATGAGACTAATCAAATCCAAGTAGTTGAGTTTTATCTGAAGACTTCTCACTAAGGCTAAGGAAAGAAAGGTGAATAGAAGTGCAGCCTTGTTGCAAATTTTCTGGTTTGTTTAGCCTGATTGGTAATGAATTTACCAATGAGGCTCTGTTGGACCTCACACACTTTGCCTTTTGAAACTCATGCTTTCTGAAGAGTAGAGACACAATGAAATATAAGATGTTGGCTGAAGTGATGCTTTTTCTGAGCCAAATGATCAGTCCAGGAAGTTCCTGCATCTTTCTGGAATAAGGTTAGCACTTCAGACCTGTTGCTAAGGAAGAATCTAGAATGTTCACTTTCAAGTGGCCACTTGTACTGTGACAGCCTCAGGCCTCCTACTTGTCCTCTTAAAACTGAGAGAACAAAGCACTTAAATCCTTTAAAGAATTCAGAGACTTTTGAGATCCAAGAGTGTTAACTTTGTAATACTACAGCAAGAAACTTGTCTGTGGGGCGAGCATAGTTTTGGGGAAAGAGACCAGGCAGTTTAAGGACTGTTATCCCTGAGATTTGTTTTCTCTTTGCTATTGGGAGCCAGTTCATGTGGTTCAGTCAGTTTAAATATCACATTGATAAATGACAGTGAGAAATGTCTCATCCTCTAAGTTGAATTTCAAAGATGCTTCTTCTAGAAAATGCACGGAAGATGGCGGCCTTGTTTGAATGACTGCGCCAACAAGGACTCATCACTCTCTTGGCAAAAGGATGGATAGTTCTGGGAAGAGAGTGCACAGGAAGGAGTTGGGGAGTAAAGGTTTCCTGAGCAGGGAAATCTAAAGAACAAAATATATAAGTGAGTCTGATGTATGAATGTAGGTTTGCAGGGCTCAGTCTTTTTTTTAACTGAACTTGCCCACTGGATGTGAGTCTCTAAAGAGTTATGATCAATATTGGCAGTTTTTGTGTGCTCCCCAGCTTTTTTAGGTCATTTAGGTCATTGTATCACCAGCCTTTTCCCATCCCCCAGTGGGACGATGGTCCCCCCAGAAACCTTTCTATGGAAGTTCCTTGGCCAGGTCTCACTGTCAGGGAAAAGCTGAGCCTCACACAAAGTCCCAAAGTCCCTCCCTACCAACAGGTAGACTGAGCACTTTTGAGATCCTGAACCTTCCCAGGTTAATAAATGTAATTTCAGACTCCGAGGAGGGCAGAGGCAAGCCGGTCAAGGTAGGCGGAATTAACTGCGTTCTAAGGTGGATATAAATCATTTTGGCATCATGATTCATTTGACATTTTAAGGCTGAGTCAATTCTCTTTGGCTTTGCCCTGGAGCTGTTGTGATGGAGAGTGAGGCTGCTGGCTGAGCAGTCATTTCCCTTTAAAGGTGGTGAAGGATGTGCAAGGACCTCTAGACTTGGCAAGTAATAAATGAAGATGAAAACATGATACTTTCCATTGAGTAGTTTATAATATAGTAGATGATTAAACCAAAGATATAGTAGCAAACATAAAAACCCACAGTGGTGCTAGTTAACACTGTCCATTTACTACAAAGCATCATTGTATTTACATGTCTTTTCATTATTATGGAGGATGCTGGGATGGTCAATTTCATGTGTCAATTTCAGTGGGCTAAGGGTGCCCAGAGAGCTGTTAAAACATTGTTTCTGGGTGTGTCTGTGAGGGTGTTGGCTCATCCACTTCCCTGTTTCTCAGGGGACTTGAACTTGGAGTGCACATTCCCTTGACTTTTCCTGACTCCCCAGCTTGTAGACAGAGGTTTGCAGGACTTGCCAGCCTCCACAAGCACATGAATACATTCTTGTAATAAATCTCTTGTTTTTAAATTGAGGTATAATTGACCTATAGTATTATATTAATGTCAGGTGTACACTTCATGACTGGACATTTGTGCGTGTTACAGAATGATCCCCACAGTAAGTCTAGTTCACAATCGTCACCATACATAGTTACAAAGACTTTCTTTTGTGATCAGAACTTTTATGGTCTGTTCTCTAAGCAACTTTTACGTATGCAACACAGTGTTATTAACTACAGTCACCATACTGTCCGTTGTATCCCCATGACTTATTTACTTTGTAACTGAAAGTCTGTATCTTTTGACCTTCTTCACCCATTTTGGTCCCCTTTCTTCTTTATCTCTGGCACCTTCATCCCATGGGCCCAGCGCCCTATGGTCTGCAGCAACACCTTCTGGTAGAAATATTATGTGAGCCCTCAATGCAAGGTAAATATATATTTAAATCATTCCTAGTGGCCACAGTAAGTAAAGGAAAAAGGAACAAGTACAATTCATTTTAATGCTATATTTCTTTTAATCAGTGTATCTAAAATATTATCATTTGAACTCAATACAAAAATTATGAACTATTTCTACATTCCTGTTTTTCTTTTTAAAAATTTTTTAATGTTTAGTTTTGAGAGAGAGACAGAGACAGAGCATGAGTGGGGGAGGGGCAGAGAGAGAGGGAGACACAGAATCTGAAGCAGGCTCCAGGCTGTGAGCTGTCAGCACAGAGCCTGATGTGGGGCTTCAACCCATGAACCATGACCTGAGCTGAAGTAGGACACTTAGCTGACTGAACCACCCAGGTGCCCCACTACATTCCAGTTTTTTGACAAGGTCTTCTAAATCTGGTGTGTAGTTTATATTTATAGTACAGTTAGGTTTGGACCAGCACTACTTGAAGGGCTTAGCAGCCGCATGTGGCCAGTGGCTACTGGACTGGACAGTGCAAATCTAGAAGGCATGTAGCTGGTTCACTTGCCTAGAGATGCATATTCATTTGCTACCCATCCAAGCAACCACTCTGCCAACCATGGTTTTAGGTGTTTGGATGCACTGCTTAAGTCCAGAATTTGTATTTTACTGAGGGGAGAAGGGGAAAAAAAATCATAAATACAAAAGAATCAGAGGTTCCTGGGTGGCTCAGTCAGCTCTTGATTTTGGCTTGAATCATGATCTCATGGTTTGTGGGATTGAGCCCCACACTGGGCTCTGTGCTAACATGGAGCCTGCTTGGGATTCTCTTTCTCCCTCTCTCTCTGCCTCTTGCCCGCTTTTGCTCTCTCTCTCAAAATAAATAAACATTTAAAAATTTTTTAAAAAGTCAGATGTCAAAGAATGATGTTGATACAAAGAAAATAAAGCAGGGTGAGGAGGAGAGTGACGGGGGGATGGGCTGCTATTGAGATAGAGTAGTCATGGTAGGTGTCTCTGGAGAGGTGACATTTGAGGTGAGGTCTGTATATTAGGAAGAAGTGTGTCATGTGGCGATAGAGAAAACATACTCCAGGCTGAAGGGACAATATATGAAGGTGCAGCGGTGGGGCTGAGCTCAGCATTTCGTGGATGAAATAAAAGACCAGTGAGGTAGGAGAGAGGGGAGAAGGGGTGATTTGGGAAAGGTCCTTCAGGTTGTAGTATGGAGCTTGGGTTTTATTCTAAGAGCCATGACAGCCACAGGAGGATTTTAAGCAGGCAGTCATGATTTGAGGGATGCTTTTAAAAGATCACTCTGGTGCCATGTGGAGAATGGGCTGTAGGAAAGCATGGACTGAACCTGAGGGAGCTGTCAGGGGGCTGGCTGATGCTGTGGTGCTGGGGGAAGCTTCAATGGTGGGGAGGGGTGGGGTTGCAGGTCTTGAGTCTCCAGGCTATGCTATGACCATAGGGGACCCAGCCCACAGGACTGTAAATGGGCTGGGAGGGAAAGGGTGAATCTGGGGGTGACTCCAGTGTTGGGAACCAGGCAAATGGGGGCATGAGGCCATTAGCTGAGATAAGAGAAAAGTGGAGATGGGTTTAGGGGGAACATCAGAAGTGTGAGTGTTCAGGGAGAGAATTGCTGCAGGAGGCACTAGCCAGGGTTTAGGGAAAAACAGACTAGAAATCCAGGCCTAGCCCCTGGCCAGGCCTCTCCCAGGTAGGGGTCTCAGACAGAAGACAGGATGTACAGTTAAATGTGAATGTCAGATAATCAAAGAATAACATCTTATATGTGTATGTCCCATGCAATATTAGGGGAATACGTAATACTAAGTTTACGATTTATCTAAAATTCAAATGTGGTTAGGCATCCTGTATTTTTTGTTTTCAAAGCCTGGCAACCCTTCTCCCAGACCTGTTTTGCTAAGTGTTTTGGAGACTGGGGTGAGGTAAGGGTGAACATCCTTTAATTGGGTTGCAATAGAATCCCATGGCCTGAGGACGGTGGGAGAGACCACTCTGTATATCTCTCTCATATAGAACTTTCAGGTTTTTTGTTTTGTTATTTGTTTGTTTGTTTTTGTTTTAAGTAAGCTTCATGCCCAACTTGGGGCTTGAACTCATGACCCTGAGAGTAAGAGTGACCTGCTCTACTGACTGAGCCAGCCAGGTGCTCCTAGAACTTACAGGGTTTTTTTTTTTGTTTTTTTTTGTTTTTAATGTTTATTTATTTTTGAGAGAGAGACAGGGAGAGAAAGAGAGCACAAATGAGGAAGGAGCAAAGAGAAAGGGGGACAGAGGATCAGACGCAGACTCTGTGCTGATGTGGCCTTGAACTCCAGGACTGCGAGATCATGACCTGAGCCAAAGTTAGATGCTTAACCAACTGAGCCACTCAGGAGCCCCAGAACTTAACAGTTTTTAAATGCTTTTATTACCATGATCTATTTTGATGCTTCTGTGGGGTTGACATTTCCCCCTCTTTTACATAAAGGTGAGGTCAAGAGAGGTCAAATGATTTGCTCAAGCCCACACAATAAGTAGGGAGTGAAGCCAGGACTAGTATGCTGGAGGCTGTGTGTGCTTAGCCAACTTGAAGCCATGCTTTCCCTTTCATATCGGAACTTTGGGCTCATTTAAGTTCTGGTCTTATGAGCTTCAGAGGAGAATGTGGTAAGCCAGCCTGTCCCACAGGGCATCGCCCTGGTGGTTTTGATTGGTCAGGGTAGACTTGTGACCTGAATTGTCTCAACCACACTGTTGGGAAGGACTTATGTGTCATGGTCAGTGGAGATGATTTCCCTGTTGTGCTCTCTATCCAGACATAAATGAGGCCATATTCAGAACTCATTCCCACTGGTAGTCATGCAGCAATTATTTAGGAAATGAGCCTGGAATGAAGCTGATGCAGAGCAGAGCAGAGACAGAAAGGCCCTGGGTCCACGATGACATCTTGAACTGCTGGTCTTTGCCTAGCCTGGAGCCAGTCCCCACTGGGCTCCCAGTTATGTAAGAGAATAAACTGCTTAGTGGCTAAGCCACTTTGGCCTTGGATTTTCTGATGCTGGTCACCCAAATCATTCTTACTATTGCAATGAAAATTGAGCTCTTCTTCCTCTGGTGTTTGCCCTACTATACCACATGGCTGCTAGATGCAAAGGAAGCCAAGTGTAATGGTTTGCATAGAATTATTCAGGACTAGCTTCAAAGATTAGCACAATTTAAATAGAATTTTGAAGTGGGAGGAGGCAGGGGGGCCACCAGGGGGGGTGACTGGTACTTGTGCTTTCTCACAAGAGCATTTTCACAGGGGAGGTGACATTCAGGATGATTGTGGTGTCTTTTGCTTTGGAGTTGCAATTGATCTGAGGGCCACCTGGGAATCCTGAGGAAGGAAGTGACGTGACAGAAATGAACGCATGAGAAATGCTCCTGGTTCATATGTTTTCTGGGAAGAACAAGCATAGTTGGTTCTTTTTTTTTTTTTTTTTTTTT